>NC_086256.1:13993212-14295485 GCF_021018805.1 Prinia subflava | reverse complement strand
CTGGGTTTCCCTTGTCAGCTGGTGTCTAGCCCTGGCCTTGGATTCCTGCCTTAAAGCTACTTAATGTCTGCAGAAATTTCTTTAACTTGCTGTCTGGGACTTTTTAATAAAGACTTTCTGGTAGACCATATAAATGCTATTCATCACGTAGCTTTTGTAATTACTGTCTTGTTGACTGTCTCAGGCTAATCTAATAGACTGGAGAAGAGTGGTTTTCACTTTCAGAAGCCAGCTTCTTTGTTCCTTGTTATCTTTGGCTGAGTGTTTGATAGTCTCGTTTCCATAATTCCATTACTGTGTGAATTCAGCATCATATTAAGGATTTTTCCCAGTCTGTTAAAAAACCCCAAACTAATATAAAACCACACCAAACAAAAGTAAGTAGAAAAAACCCTCCCAACCCTTTCCAAAATGATATTACTTTTAATTACTTATGTGCCTCATATTATTTCGACCTTAACTCTAGTGTCCTGTTCAAAGTTAGAAACAGCGTAAAGTTCAGGAGACAGGGAATTCCAAGTTCCTTTCTTTGGAGAAAGGTTAGTCTTGACGCTGACATTTAAGAGCCTGTATTTCTGCCTGGTTCATCAGAAGGGACGTGAATCTTTGGTGTGGGAGCCAGGTGTGCACTGCCTTCTGGAGGGGCTTCTTTTTGGGGTGTCTCCATTCAGCCTCACCATCCTGGCAGCCTCTGGCCCCACATCGCTGTGTGCTGGGAGCTGCTGTGCCTGGATTCCTGGTGGACAGATTACTTCTGGGAACAGGGTTTGTTTTCAAAGGCACCAGAGCAACTGTTGTAAACAGCAGAAGGAAAAACTCTTGGTCTTCTGGGGGCTCACATTTTGTTCTTTTCGTGGAAATTCTGCAGATACAAACATACTTGTAGTTGCAAAGTGTGTTAAAGTTTTTGAGCATTTATTACAAATAGCTCACTTTATAGCTGTTTTAAATACTTAGACCAGTTTTATTTGCTTGCAAGACAGATGAGATAATGTGTTCTTTGGTAGATTTTTGTCGTTGTTAGGGCTCTAGGTGATTTGTAGAGGTCAGTAAGTGTGGTTATTTAGGAAGGCCATGTGTGTCCTGCAAACTGCTTGACCTCCATTTAGTTGGTTAATCTCTCTATGTGTGAGTGACTATTTCTTTATTTAAAGAAGTTAGTCCCTTTCTGTAAGAGGAAAAATCTGTAGTCTTGTTTTCATACTGAGGATGCATTTATTTCTGAAAGCCAAGTTGTCCATTTCAGGAGTTTCCTGAAACTGGGATAGAAGTTACGAATTTCACCTGATCGTTTGTTATGCATTTAGTTAATTAAAATACTTCAAATGCAGCTCTCCTTCTACATGTGTTGGGTGGTGATCACACTGAATAGATTAATTGATGATGAAGTGGATCCCTGCTGCTCAGTAATTGGCTTTATTATGGAGAAGTGGCTTAGTTCTTTTTAATCCAGTTAAAGTATCTACAGTTATTTTCAGTCAAATTTAAAATGACAGCTCATCCATATAAAATTCCTACATGAAGGGCACCATGGCCAGTTTCTTTATTTGTGTTAGAACCTTGTTTGAATTGTACAGCTGGTATGAAATGGATGTCACTGTTCATAGAGAGCTTGATACATTAAGCAGTAACTCCTGTCAAATAAGAAATTAAAGCTTCAGGAGAAAGTCTGCTTGCCTTTCTTATTGATGTGAGTTATATATGTCAGTATTAGTTACCATTGGAGCCTCAATGTCAGATTTTGGGACGCATAGATGAAAAAAAAGAAAAAAAGTGGAGCAGTACAAAATCCAACTATATATATATATATATTTGTTCATTTTGTCATTTGCTGTTTTCTTCTTTGGACAATGGAAACAATTTTACTTTTAAAACCTTAGACATTTTTGCCTTACTTGGATTTCCAATTTTGTAGAGAGAAAATAGTAATGCCTTTTTTTTCTTTTTGCTTATTATTTTGAGTCTTTATTAGACAGGAGATTTTCATATGAAAAAAGTGATAGAATTCTGTTATTGTGAGTCTTTCCAAACAGAGCACCAAATAGGCATTTCCTGTAACTGTTAGCAGTACAATGGATCATAGTTGTAGAGGTGCTAATTTGTCCCATAGTCTTAATTTACACTGCTAGCTCCTGGTATTAATCTGGTTACTTTCTACAGTAAATGCCATTTATGTTAATAGGATTTGTCAGGTAATTCCTTAGTGAATAATTCTAGCCTTGTTGGCTTAAAAAAAAACCCTGATTAGAAATAAGGCACCCTTATAGCAGAGCTTGGGAAAATAATTCATGTATTTTCTTTATAACACGTACCCAAAAGGTAGGAGTTAGAAGGTAATTTGGTTCCAAGTTATTAATGTAGAAACAGCCCAGCTTGGGCTCTTAGGTCTGTGGGAGAAGAATTTAAGTGGAAACAACTCTGGAGGCTGTTTTTAATTATGTGTCTCCTTGTACAGGCAAAATGGTTATGATTGAAAAATAGAAATATTTTTTTGTTGCAAATGCAATATAAGAATTTTTTTTCCACTGTAAAATGTTAAAGTAAATTTTCTTTATAACTCTTTAGGACTGAACTCCTAACTGTATGTTTTTATAGATGTATGTATCAGCTGCAAATTGTTGAAGAAAAGCACCCCTTTGTAGTGTTGGCTCCTGAGACAGATTTATACCATGGAGCTCTGAATAGTGCCTTCTGAAGAATTTGCAATATTTTTGCTTTTGGGAGGCTTACTGCTGGTATTAGCATCTGCCTAATGAGTGGGATCATCTCAATGTGTCTGTATCTGACAGACACCCTGGTAGGACCCATGCATTGAAGGTTGCCAGGACCTGGATTGTGCTTTTGCTACTAAAAATGTAGTTGAGTTAGCTGTCTGGGTGGAAAATCCTGGTAAGAATCACTGTAAACAATTTCTTTCCAATGTTATGGCAAGTGAAGATGGATCCCATATTCCCACTTAACCCTGATATGTGCCAACTGGAACTTGGCTTAATTCCTGTTAAAACTACAGGGCTCTTTCTCCACTTAGACTGTGACCATTATCCTGGTTTCCAAATACATCTTTTGGGGCCAGTGCATGCAAATGTTTTGCATGCTTACATGTTGCAGGCATGTTTCGAGCAGTATACATAGAGTATACTGGGCAGCAAATGCTATCTACGCCTTTCCTTCCACATGTTACAAATATTATTTTTGAAATTTAATGGTTTTTCCTGGTGGAAGATGCTTAGTGGTTTACCTGTTTTTCAAGTGCAAGGAGCTTTGGTTTCACAGGACAGAAGTGTGTTGATGTGAAATACTTGCACGATGTTTGAGATGCCAGAATGGTTAGGGATTTGGCAGAAAGATCTCTCTGCTCCCTCTTCCTCCTGCAGAGGTGAAGCCAGTTTTTCAGTGGGTTTTTGGGGAGTTTGCACATGCATTTGGAGGTCAAGGGCTTATTCATGCTTTTGTCTTGGATTCATGGGGTCACAATGCCATAAAGACCTGCTGGTGAAAGAAACAACAGGCTGTAGCACTGGGGAGTGGAAGCAGTTCAATCAAAATAGTTACTGCCTTTTTCAGTTTCTGATTTGTCCTGAGTAACTGTTTATATCCTCTGGTGGGGAAAATAGGGCCAAGCTGCTTTTCATGCTGTGAAAGGCACAGTGAGGAGAGGAGATGTTCGTGAGAGCAGCCTGAACAGACAATGCTTGGCCCCGCCGCGCTGCTCCGCGAGCGCCTTGGTGCAGCTCCAGCGTCTGAGCAGAGCTGCCTGTGCTTCGTGAGCAGGGTCATTAATGTTTAAAATATCTGCAACAAACTCATGCTGGTTTGGAGATACTGAACTCTTTAAATCTGGTCAGTAAAGTGCTGTTCCACGTGCTGGCTCCTCTCTGCAGTGAGGTACCCCATGGTGGATGCTCTGAGGATCACACCAGGATGAGGAGCAGGCACTGGTCACCCCCTTCACCTGAGCCTTGGGGGGTTGTGCTGTAACCACCTCACATTTCAATTAATGCGTATTTTGAGCCATGTGTTTTCTATCTTCTGCTCCTATAAAAGTGATTCCTGAGTTGATGTGTCCATAACAATTTTATTAGTATCAGTGTGTATAGTAATCAAAGAAAAAAACCTATCTTTACGAAGTTCTGAGGGTTTTTTTTTGCTGTTTTAATAATTTCTCCATTCCTTGGCTCTGAAGAATTATGTGAGATAAGGACTGCATTGGTCAAAGTAGTAATTTATATAGAGACAAAAAAGACTTTTCTTTACATGTTAAAAGCAGAGATTCTTTCATTAATTTAGATAAGTAATTCAGATGTTACATGGAAATAATTGCTTTCTAACACAGTTTTTTAAAGTGCTTTTTAGCTTTTTAATTTTCTTTTGCCCAGTTGCTGATGCAGATAGATGTGATGCTTACCTTAATGTCTTAATTGAAGTTGCTTCAATTTGGTATATCATGAGTTGTTCTCTCAATGCCATTTACAGTTCTTCTCTGAAGTTTTATATAGAACAGCTCTAGAACTGTGCCTGCACCTGAGAAACAGCCTTTGACATCAGTAGAGCTGATGTGAGTTTGTATCAGTTGAGGATCCAAATCAGTATTTCTTGTGGATTCTAGCATAGAAAAACAGTAGCCCTCTTTTGCCCATTGTTTGCTACAAGAGCAATTTTGAGATATTTGGGCTCTTCTATTTTGATTTGCTGCTTTTTCACTTTTAATACATTAACTTGGCTCTTCCATTAGGTGGGAGAGTGGCTGTTTGGTACTTCAATAGCTTAGTGTAGTAAGCAACTGATAGCTTTATTACCACCTTGTTGCCCAAAAATAAATTGCAGATTTTCTGAGTAACTTTAAAATAATTCAGAAACCGTGTCTTCAGCAATGAGGAATGTGACATACATAACAGGGCAGTCAAATGTGCCTGTAAACCAGCATGTGTTGCTGGCAATGCATGTGACAGTGATACATGTGCCCAAACACATATAAACAGCATTAACCAGGGTCAGACAAGGATGTTTACTGTGCTAAATCATTGCATTGTGTGGCAGGGGTTGTGTTGTAGGTGCCTGAGTCTGAGCCCTCTCTTCCCTTGGCAGTGTGTCAGGGGGGCAGGTCTGCTCGAAGAGGACACTATTGACTGTCCTGTGGACACCTGGATGGATGGGCTGGGAGAGGGGCCTGCTTTGTGAAGCACTCTGGGCTCTTCATGTTTCTGTGGTCATGGAAAGGCTTTATGCCTTCACAGAGCCACAGTGCTGAGCGAAGTCAAAGGTGGCTTTATACTCAAGCTGAACCCACAGCTGATGTTACACACAGTTACTTAGGGTGTCAATTCGTTTTGACTTGCGTTGCATTGTCCTCTAAAAGCTTTTTTTTTTCTGTATTCCTACTGCTAGTGTCAGAAGGCAAAAGGTAAATGTATTAAAGATGGTATAATAGAAAAACCCAGGCTGGAGAGGGCATCAGATGATCATCTGGCTCACCCTTGAGTGAACAAGGAGCCTCAATGAGACTACCTGCCCCCCACCCCCCGTGCAGTTGCAGCTTGGAAACCTGCAGTGGTGAAGACTCTACCACGTCCCTGGTTGTTCCAGGGATTGAGTGTTCTTGTTGTAAAAGATAAATGTCACGTACACATACAGAGGGTCAGCTGTGTATATAAAACTGACCATCCCTGTGCTGTCCTGGTGCAGCAGGTGCCTCTTAGGTTTTGTCTTCTCCTACCAGCCTTCTGTAGGAGTAGTTTTCATGTCTGACTGCTGTTTGCAGCACAGTCTTGTAGTCTGGTTGAGAAAAGAGGTGCAGCTCAGTTTTGCTGTCACCCGTGTGGGAAAGCTGTGTCAGATGTGTAGGCTGGGAAGTGAAGTGTTACTGGACTGTGCTACAACTCCTCCTGCAGCTTGTTCAGAGTTGTCATGTACACTCTTTTAAAATTGCGTGCATACCTCAGCACATTGCTGGCTTTAGTGGAACAACATGTGGCTCAGTGCTGATGGGAATACCATCCTGCATAATACTCGACTGTTAAGTTTCCTCCAGCCACATATTTCACTTTAACTGTTTGGTGCTGAACGCAGCAGAAGTTGGACACATAAAAGTCATAGTGTTAGATTGACTCTTTGGTTTTAATGAGCTGGGGGGAGAGGTTTAATTTGCTGGCCTGCTTTTCCAAGCCTGTGCCAGAGACTTTTGACAGAAAGGAAAGATTAATGTTAGAGGCTGCAGTGTGGCACTGATTGCTACAGAGCGCTCCACGCCAGCCCACCAGTGGGACTGTGCGGTGATTTGCAGTACAAGGGAAGGCTTTGTCTGCCTTTATCAAACAGCACATTTCTAACTAGTTGCTTGCCAGAAAAGCACAGCAGGCGTGCTAGAAATAGCCCTTCCCCTGCAAGGGAACTACTTCCATGAGATGCAGGATTAAATGAATTTTCCTCTCTTCCTCTGGAAAACAGATTCTGTGCATTATTCTTCGTAACTGAAACTTCCTTTTATAAAGATACTCTTTTAAGCAACTGTCTGCAGAAGTTACTTAATCCAAATTTCTATTGAGACTAGAGCTAGCCTTTGTAGGGTTTTTCTTGGAAGGGGGCAGGGAGACCAAAACCACAGCAAATGGCTTTGGTCAAAGATCAGATTGCCTGATTTAGCTGTTTAAGCTTGGTGAAGTATAAAAAGTAAGTTACAGTCCAATGGTGAAAATTAATTTGAATGCACAAAGCATTTGTAAGAATCACTTGCTGTGGACTTAAAGTGATTAGTTTAGAATTAAAGCAGTAAGTCCTTGGCAAATCTGAAGGAGAAACCTCTATGAAGTATGGTTTACTGAGCACCTTGTGAAAACAGCACTTCTTTCTTTTTATGTGCTGTAAACAGTCTCCTTTTCCATGGCTGGCGAAGGGGAATGATGGATGGATAAAGGTGTTTGAGTGCCTGTGAGCTGCCTGGGCTAATTGCGTCACAGGGTTGGTGCTTAGGGGCTCTATAGCACCCCAGCCTGCACAGGCAAGGCTACCCAGTCCTCTTGGGAGCTGCTAGCATTTGAAAAATGGTAAGTGATTGGGATGGCTGTTGCTAGCAAGAGGCACTCTTTGTTTCTTAAGGGGAGGAAAAGTGACTCAAAGTGAAAGTAATAATGTAATTTTATTAATATTTATCATTCTGGCCTCAGCTTCCCTCTTGCATGGTTCCTTAACTCAGGTAAATTGATAGATTTTCTTACAGTTATTACTGCCTCATGCTGGCAAAAGTGAGAGTGGCTTGAGCAAAACTTGGTATTTGCATTTCCTTGAGTATTAGAGCATGAGGTGAACCACAGGTTCCTGTCTTGTGTGCAGTACTGGCTTATGTCTAATTGTGTTCCTTAATTAGCTGTTCTTTACTGCTGAATTGAGGGACTATTGGTTTGGGTTGGGTTTTTTTTTTCTCTTTTTAGCATCAGTGCTTGCTGTTACTTTTGTTTGTTTCTTTTTGGTACCTTGAAAAAGGGGGTGATTTCCTTTGAGGGTGTCACTAGGGAACTGTCTAACTTTAAACTCTCTTGTGGGATGGTAGTGCCAGGAAACATGGAAGGTTGCTGGCAGGCAGTGAAATGAGGCAGTGCAGGATGCAGCTTTTGGAAGGAATAAATCTTATATCCTGCTGCAGAAAGAGAAGCTGAGGGAAATGAAAGAAAATATGTGAGACTGCCTGCATCTACACAGGAGATATTTAGGGCTCTTGGAGGAAATAGAGTGACAGAAAGAGCCATATTCTTTACTAGAGACAAGTGTCTTTCCTTTGGACGTAAGAGGAGTGGCAGTGCTGGTGAGTTGGCTGTGGAGCTAGCTGCTCTGTAGACAAGAGTGCCTTTGCCATATTTCCAGGATTTTTTCATTAAGTCTGGTGCCCTTGCACTTGTGCCCCAGGAATGGGGTCGTGTGTGCTTGTATGAGGATGCAGCACAAATGGGTCAAGCTGAATGCAGGGGGTGCAATTGCTCGTTTGTTTATATGTAGTTTCTGGCCCTTTCATCGCCATAAAGCAGAACAAATCTGGCTTTTGACAATGAATTGCCAAATTTGGCTGAACGAGTCAGCAGAGAACAGCTTTCTGAACACTTGTGAACACTTGTGAACATCTAACTGAATGAGTGATGGTTATCTGAATGAATTGTACTTGTCAGGTTATGACAAATCAACATGTTTTCCCCAAGTTCAAGACTGATTGCTGAGAATTGCAGTTTGAAAATGATTATTCCTTCTCTTTTCTTCTAAAGGCTTTGGAGCTGCTCTTGCACGCAAGCCTGACATACCCTCCACAGAGGTTTCTCCTCCAAGTCCCAGTCCCCTGAAAAAGAGTGGATCAATCAACTGGCCTTTCCCTGATAGAATTAAATCTCCCAGGACTGTGAGGAAGCTTTCCATGAAAATGAAAAAGCTGCCAGAGCTGAGCAGGAAGCTGAGTGTGAAGGGAACTTCAAGCCATAGTAGTTCAGATAATCCTCCTTCCCTGCTGAAGGGTAGCTGCCGGGATACAAGCCATACAGTGTCTTTGCCTTCCTCTGGAAACTCAGCCGCAGCTGCCAGCAGGAATGTGATAAGCCGTTACCATCTGGACAGCAGTGTGTCCTCACAACACACCTACAAAAAGAAGAGCTCAAGGAGCTCCAAATCCTTCAACAAAGGTGGTTACCTCAGTGATGGTGACTCTCCTGAACTTATAACAAAATCAGGTAAACACAGACATGAAGCCAAGTGTGTGAAAGGAAAGGAGAGCCTTCCAAGTAACGGTGGTAAACCCGAAATAGATATCGATGCCTTCAGACACTACAACTTTTCTGATCAACCCAAGTGCTCTCAGTACATCTCTGGACTCATGAGCATTCACTTCTATGGTGCTGAAGACTTAAAGCCACCACGAATAGACTCAAAAGATGTCTTTTGTGCAATACAGGTTGACTCAGTAAACAAAGCAAGGACTGCCCTGCTCACATGTAGGACAACATTTCTTGACATGGACCACACGTTCAACATAGAAATTGAAAACGCTCAGCACTTAAAGCTGGTGGTGTTCAGCTGGGAGCCCACCCCACGGAAAAACAGAGTCTGTTGTCATGGAACTGTGGCTCTTCCCACTCTCTTCCGGGTCACCAAAACGCATCAGCTGGCTGTCAAACTGGAGCCCAGGGGCCTTATTTATGTCAAGCTGTCACTCATGGAGCAGTGGGAGAACTCTCTCGATGGCCTTGATGCCAACCGTGAGCCTGTGATGTTTGGGGTAGATGCTCGAAAAGTTGTAGAGAAGGAAAATGCAGGCTTGATGGTGCCACTTTTGTTGCAGAAATGCATTCTGGAGATTGAAAAGAGAGGCTGTCAGGTACTGTGCATATTTTAATTTCTTTTGTCAATATTTCTGTGTTGAGATACCTGTTGTTGCATTGTAAACAGTGAGTGGAAATGGAGGAAACTAAAAGCATCTTTACAAGTCAATTTTTTTCCTTTGCTGCTTGTGTGGTGAACACTAGCCATTGTAATGTGCAAAGAACAGCAGGGCTGTGTGCAGTCAGTGCTTCCAGATTGGCCTTTGTCGAGAGGTGCACTTGCTCACAGGAGCTGCTCCCAGCAGAGCTTGAGGCATGGGGATATGAAACAAAC
This sequence comes from Prinia subflava, assembly GCF_021018805.1. Lineage (NCBI taxonomy): Eukaryota > Metazoa > Chordata > Aves > Passeriformes > Cisticolidae > Prinia > Prinia subflava. Next base: position 14,285,861 of record NC_086256.1, on the reverse strand, counting down.
CTGCAGCCCCCTGTGTGTAAGTCATGCTCAGAAAGCAGAGATCAATTGAGAACTTGAAAATCCTTGACCCCTGAGACATGGATTGGTCTGTGGGAACACATATCTAAATGCAAAAATGATGTGGTTCACTGTTTGCTCCAACCCAAAGCTGAGACACTGTGCAGTGACAAAATGAGCCCATCTTTTGGTGCAGTCTGAAGTCAGCATGCCTAAGACCCATCTCTGTCATCACTTTGTACACAGCATTAGGATGAGGATGAGTCCCTGAGGGGCTGAATTAGTTCTTTCCCCACACCATTGCTCCTTATCTTTCTTCAGGTTCCCAAAATTAGGACTGCTGCAAAGCAGAAGTGCCCGGTGTCTTTTTTTTTCAATCCCATGTTATCTAATGAACAAAAATTTGTATGAGAAATGGGGTATGGAAACAAATCACTGGTTATGGATGCTAGACAAGAGGTCTATCAGGAAGGACTGCACAGACCTACGCTCAGATGTTGCCCTTGGCAATTAATTTGAAACTGGTGGGAGGCCTCTTGCCTGCTCTTCCACAGCATTCGGGAGCCCTCGCTGTGTTTTGCACCTGTTCTCACGCAGGTGAAACTGAGAAGTAGTGACACCTACCACTGTTGCTATTTAAATTGCTGACAGGTTGGGTGTGCTTCCAGGTGTGATGAGATTAGCTCTGCTCTTTATAACCCGGGTCATGAATCATGGAGGGAAATGGAACTTCTAGGTGGCTCTTTTGCCAATAGTCATTGCTGATATTAACTGTGTGATTTTTCTTGGAGATGCTTCTCCTAACTTCCAAATCACTGAAAAAGAGAAGTTTTATTCTTTCCAGTATATGTGTCCTATGGCTTCAGCATTTTATTATGGGCTTATTAGCACCTAGTCATGCAAATGATATTGGGTAATCAAGGCAACAGCTGTAATGAATCAACTGGGATTTGAGTTCTCTGAATGTACGTGATGCTTTTGAGCATGAAATCTATTTTTGTATTTGCACAGAGAACCAAAACTGCAAAATATACTGTTAACTTCTTCTTATAACCACGTGCTTGTCTGAGGTTTTTGACTTTCCTCTAGACTGCAAATATTGTCATGGTGCATAATCTCCACTTGAATTTCAGATGTGGCATTAGAAAACTTTAAAAGTCTAAAAGAAATTGTCTTAGGCATATACTAGATCATATTCAGTCTTGAGAAAGGGGGAGTACAAATTCCATTGGGTAACTTTCCATTTATTTAAGCAGGAATTAATATATGACCAGAAAAATACCTTTACTTGCATACCTGCATTCTCATGGTCTTAAGACAGTACACTGGGGTTCTTTTGTTTGGTTTGATTTTGGATAATTTTTTGTCTTGAGTCCATGATAGTTTTGAATTAATCTGTTACTGCTCAGTACAGCTGCCTATAACGCTAATCAAAATAAAATTAATATTTCTAAGATTTAGTTTTGTAAGGTCATAGGAGTGCTTTGTCTAAATGGTGTTGATGAAAGTGAAAAGTAATGATAAAATGAAAAATTCAACTGGTAATTCAATTAATTCAAGAGTGGTGCGTGTTTCACTCCTGTCACCTTAAGCATGTCAAATAATACCCGTTTTGCAGAAAACTTTCAATATAATTTGAAACATATGGAAGTCAGCATCTTGTCAACTTTAAAATAACATATTATAGGTGTAATAATGGAGTAGTCATAATTTTCTTGAAATTCTGATTAAGGGTATAAAAATAAATTTTTTTTCTATATAATCTAATACTGTAGGAAAATGTTTTCACTTATTTTGGGTTTGTTTTGGTTTATTAATTGATTTGTAACTTTGCTCATTTTTAGTATGTAGTCAGTTGTCTGACGTTTTCTTCTGCTAATGATTGATAACTGTATTTATGCTGCAATTTTCTTTGCAAAAACCACTAAACGCTTCTCACTTCTTTCTGCTGAAGTTTGAAGTCTATTTTGTGTAATTAAACAATTATGCCAGGAAAAATAATGATGATCTGAGTAAGTAGGGTGAGAAGCAAAGATATGTTTAATCTGTACTTCTTCCCTGATTCTACATAAAAGCAAAACATGATGCATTTCCAGTTTAGAGGTTGTGTTATGTCAGTAAACCCCTGCTGAGCACACTGACTGTGGGTAGCAGGAGCGTCATTGCTGCCTGCTCAGCCCCGAGTGTCCCGTGAGGGGTGGATGCTGCGTGTGCCGGTGCTTTGCAGCCTTTGCCTGTCCCCGCTCGCGTTCCCAAGCTGCTGCTGCTGTGCTCTCTGGGTGCACAGCACCCCACGTCAGTGAGCAGGCCCTGGCTGACGTGGGCCCTTGTTTGTGCTTGCAGGTGGTGGGACTGTACCGGCTCTGTGGCTCGGCAGCGGTGAAGAAAGAGCTTCGAGAGGCGTTTGAGAGGGACAGCAAGGCTGTCACTCTCTGTGAGAGCCAGTACCCAGATATTAATGTCATAACAGGTAACACATTTACTTGCTTTTCATCCAACGGAGTTCCTCATGTACCTTTAAAAGGGTGAAATTGTGCTTTGAACAATTCAGTTGTTCTCTTTCTGTTGTCATTTTAACAAGCTTTTAATTGCTGCTGAAAGCTGGCAGGGGTTGAGTGCAGTTACTGTGGGGATGTGTAAGTGTGGATGAAGCAGCAGTGATTTCTAGGGAGGGGAGGACATGGAAGGACCTGCTTTCAATAACTGCTCCACCAGGTACAGAGGGGAGTCTGAAAGGAGCTGGGGTCTTGGAGCAGGTTAAACCTCTGCCATTGGTTTGTATTGGAGCAGATCTGGAAAAGCTTGGTTGTGATCAGGCACCTCTGCTGTGCTGGTGGCTCCCCACCATGTGACTGTCTTGGATCAGCTGTGCTTCTCCCCTTTCTGTTGGAGATTGCAGAAGTTGTGGAAACAGATTTCCTGTTGTATTGTGCAGGCTAGTTAGAGCTGCAGGAAAGTGCCTTCATTTGATCCCTGCTTTTTTAAAAGCAAAACCTTGCTAAACTTTCTTCTGCTCCCTGGAGTGGCCCTTGGTGTCAAGCAGCAAGCTCCAGGCACAGGTAAGAAGGTCCTGGGAAGCCTGTCTGTGTCAGCTCCTTACATGGCACTCTTCACAGGAGTTGCATTGCAGAACTGAAATAAGTTGTTGAAGTTTTTCTGGTTTGCTAAAAACTGGAACAGTTTTATAACTATTGATACTTGTTATGTAAGCTAAAGTTGATCTAATTTCAGGCATCACTGAGTAAGCCAGTTGCTCTGAGAAATCAGTCAGAAGCATTCACTGCCTGTATATCAAGGGATGGAAAATGTAGCAGTAGTTGGGGTATAAATTTTCTGTGCCAAATCCCTTTGTGTAATATCCAACATCTATCTGTTGGCTGTATAGGAGATTTATACTCTGGTGGTTCACTTCATTTCAGTGTGCTGGGAATTAATTTTATTCATTACATTTATAATTGTACGACGTTATCAGAAGTACTACTTGATGACATTTACCGAGTTACATAAACCTCTTGGTTCAGAGTGTGCAGCCAGTCAGTTTGCCTCACTTGCCTTGGCTGATTTTGCTGTGGGGTTCAATGTTGATCACAAGTAGCAGCATTCTCAGCATCAGAAACTTGTATTTATGGAATCATAGAATTATTTAGGTTGAAAAGACCTTTAAGATCATCAAGTCCAGCCATTAACCCACCAGTGTTTCACTGTGATGTTATACAGCTTTTATAAACGAGGTGTAGGTAAAAAGTATAAATTATCTTTTAAACTGGTCATTTTCTTCTCTTTACAAATAAATTAATGAGAAAAAGTGGTGGGAACTTAGAAGATCATATTGTTCCATGAAATTATTGAAGTCCTATTTTCTCAATTTTTTGTCATCAACTCATATGGTAGAATAAAACCCCTCTGTTGCTTTCTGCCAGCAGCAAAAGCTGTCTGATATTGATTTGTAAGCAGATAAATGGCAAACTGCAATTTGGTTCATGCAAACTTTGGTGTACTGAAAAACTTCATTGTTACTTTTTAAAATTTTAGATACTAAAATGGCATTGCACTTCCATGCTACAAGTAATTATTAAAGTAAAACAGTATTTGTAGAAATGGTTCAGGAGTATCATGGGGAAAGGGTGTAGGGATTTAATACTTACTTGTGTACAACAGAACCTGGAACATCTCCTAAGCATTTTGGTTTTCCTGAGTATACTGTACACTCAGAACCAACCAGAAACTGGCTGAAGCCGAAGTCTGACCTGCAGGAGAACTCAGTGCTACTGCAAAGCTCTGGAAGAGCAGCAGCACAGTCTGACCTTTCCCTCATGAGTTCGTGCTGGGGTGGTGAATTTGAAAAACTCAAGTACACTTTTCCATATACATTCCTGCAAGCCTCACTGCTGGTGGTGATCTTTTGGTGACCCTGCAGGTGTGGCTTGGTGGTGATACTACTGGAGGATACTATTTTGCATCCAGAGTTTGCATTGCAAGAGTGAGAAGACTACAGCTTCATTTTCTGCCTTACAGAAAGTCTACTGGATGTCCTTTAGTTTGCATTCTATTGCAAGAGCTTACTTACATGCTGCTTTCCTTACAAGGGAAAAAGAGTTTTAAGGAATTAGAAAAGCAGATTCTTTTCCCTGGCAGCCCTGCAGCTGTGCTGTGCAAGTGGCTGCACTGCTGTGTCAGTGTTTGCTGCAAGGCCTGACTGGGGGCTCTGGGGGCTGGGGAGCAGGGAGGGAAGGGCTGTTGGCATCTGTAGCTTCCACTGACCAAAATGCAGCCACTCTAATTACTGGAAACTGCCTGCTGTGGATTGATGGGGTAGCCTACAGTTTTTGTGGAGAGCTGAGTTAGCCACTGTCCTTATTGCTAGGAATAAAAGAGCCCACAAAACTTACTGCATGTGCTTGGGGAGTTGGGTTGAGAGGGAATGTTTCCCCTGATTACTTAATGCTGAGGCTGATGCACATGATTCATACTTCTATCAGCCAAAACATGTGTTCCACAGAATATGAATCCTCAGCATAAATCTTGGCTGATTTGAAGAGAAGTGCTGCCTTATGTCCTTTTTGAAATTTGAGTAGCGCTCCTTTCCAAAAAGATGAATAATTTTTTTTTGATAGCTCTTCAAAGACTAAAGAATGAACATTTAATGATTAAATCTTGACTTAGAAATACTCTTGGGATTGGCACAGGCCTACACCAATGAAGTGGGCTCAGGGATCAAAGTGAGGCGTGCAGGCAGTTTGTGGAACTGACCTGTAGCCGTGTTGTTGCATCGTGTCTGTTGGCATCCACGTGAATTCATATCTCTGCATAAAGCTTGCAATACTCTTAACAGTTCAGTGGGTCAGAAAAATGAGGAATTAATGAAGTGGATGGCAATTTCTGCTCTCTGTCTAAATTTGTTGTGTGTGGTTGTGTCAAGAGGAATGTGCTAGTGGGCTGGCAGCAGCAGGAAGCATAGATTCATGGAAAAAAAACAAAACAGCAGCCTCTTAGAGGGCTAATTTAGCTGAGTGAATAGCAAAAGGATTAGAAAGGTCAAGGGGCATTCATAGCTCACAAACTATCCTGTTATCCAGAGCTGAGCAGGAGAAAGTCCTTTGGCAGGTGGTAATCTTATGTTATTGCAGGAATTCCTGCTAAATAATTATTAATAGACAGTTGTGAGTGTTTAGTATAAGCTAATTTGATTAGAACATATAATTTCCTACTGTAAGCTGGTTTTGATTTCAGCCTCTGCCTCCAAAAAAAGCACAACTGAAACAGAGATCTTGATAGAAGTCAGCATCTCTTGCTGATGTTTTGCTCATGAAAAAAGGAAAATATCCCAAACTGTGTTGTACAGCATCAGCATCTGCCACATTTGTTTCATAAATATTTCAACCAGCTAATCCACATAGGGAACATGAGCCTCTGAATTCAGGGAAGAAAAAATATTTGGTGGGAAGGGAGGAATATGAGTAAGTTACTAAACAAAAACTAGCCACTTAAGTGGAGAAGTACCGAGAGTGCATATTCTTTTTAAAGCAAACAAAAAATCCCACCAAACCACCAGGGGAAATATTTTTTCAGGAAGAAATGGTTGTTCACATATTTTGTGTTGCTGAGGGGATGTTCCCATTTTAAGCACGGAGTGAGCTCCTGGAGCCTGTGGTGTCTGCAGAGATGGTTTTCCTGTGCTGCAGGGGGAGGTGATTTGGCAGCTCAGCACCAGGGCACTGCTGCTTCAGTAGTGCTGCTCCTGCAGCACAGCTTCAGTAGCTGCACTCTGCAAGGGCAGGATGCTTTTTTAAAAGAAAATATTTATATAGGTAGAAGACAACTCTTACATGCAGTCTGCATGTGAAGGGCAAAATGTTAACTTCTGTTCCCTGTACTTTTTTAGAAATTACCTTGTAACAAAGCCCACGATGTACAGCTCATTTTACAGTTTGGTTACACAGACTTGAGTCAATGAAAACTGTTGCTTTGTTAAATAGCATAGTGTGATGGTAATTGCTGTGATGTGAGATTTTACAAGGTTGTGAGTATGCTTGCTAAAGAAATTCTCTGCCTTTCCAACTTCACTTGTTTGGAAGACAGGCTGTTTTGTTAACTGCAGTACTTGCTCTTAAACAGTTTCTTTTAATCCAGCATTTCTTTGTAACAAAATTTTATTTAAACACAGTTGTGATCTAGCTGAAATTAGTAGAGATTTGTGACGCAGAAAGCAATTTTTTTAAGGAAAATGAAAACTGCTAGGAAGCAGACTTGTTTCCTTCAATTTTTTATTGGTTGTATTGGATATTGCTTCTGGAGAGCATCCTGCTATGTCCTTTCCAGAGACTGCTGTTAGAAGCCTTAATATTTTGGTTATTTTCATTATTATTCTTCCAGTCACTGAAACCCCTCTCAAAATGAAGAGTCATTTTGAGATTTGAAGAATCAAAGCCAGCTTACAGGAATGGGAACGTTCAGTTGCTCTTTGGAAAGAATAGGTGATACTGAGGCTCTTGCCTGGTTGTTGCCATCCCTGGGCACAGCCTCTCCCCCAGCACATTCCCAGCTTCAGGAAGGATGCAGTGTCCCTCTGCAGCAGGGAGGGCTCCGTGCCTGGGCGTTTGAGGCAGTGTCCTGTGGGTGTGAATCACATCTGTCACTGCAGGAGTGCCTGCTGTGCTGGGCTGCAGGGAGCTGGTGGCTCTCTCTCTCTGAGGACATGTTTGGTTTGTGCTTGGCTGGGTGAGAAGACACCGTGTGCTTTGCTGTACATGCCACGGGCACTGAGATGTTTGCTCATAATTTTATTGCTGAAAATAAATGGAACAGGAAAACTAACTGCTAGCTTATATAAAAGAGAAGGGGTCATCAGGCTGAACTTTGGTGTTTGTAGGAGCTCCTTTCCTTGGAGGAGAGGTGGACTGCTCTGAGCCCTTTCCTTGCCCTCCCTCACCCTGAATGAGGGAAACTTGAGAGATGTTCACCTGGTGCCCAGTGTCCCACTCCTGCACGTGCAGCAGCCCCTGTGCTCCAGCCCTCTTTGCTGTGCCCTTTTGGTGTTGTCCTCCCATCCCTCGCTGCTGAGTGCAGGGTTTGTCACTGACACAGAGAATTTTCTTATGGAATGGGTGAAGTTGATGTGTTTTAATACTCCCAGAAATCGCTGCAAAGGGAATCTGCAGCTTGTTAAAAGCAGCTGTTGTGTCTCATTAGGTGTCCTAAAGGATTATCTGCGAGAGCTGCCTTCTCCCCTGATAACCAAGCAGCTCTACGAAGCAGTGTTGGATGCCATGGTGAAAAATCCCCTGAAAATGACAGCAAACGGGTGTGAGAATGACCCAAGTGACTCTGAGCACACAGCAGCCCTTCTGGACTGCCTGCCAGATGTTGAGAAGGTGAGTAGTGTTAGCACGTTCAAGTAAATCACAAGCTCCAGAAACTAAAGGAACGTTTTCACACTGGATATAAAATTTCTCAGAACTGTTTATCAGATCAGGTGATTCACTAGGCTTTGTGATGCTCCACATATTTGAAAATAATTCCATGGTGCAATGAATTGGAGGGTCTGCATTGCTGGATTTGCTCTAGTTTTCATTTTGTATTGTTTCTTTAAAAATGAATGAAAGGCTGTGATCTATACTTTTGCACGATTAGATAAATGATTATTCCTTTGTGCAGTCTTGCTCCACTTGTGCAGAGCTCTCTGATCTGTATGTTGTAATTACCTGGGCAAATCCATTCCTCTTTCTTAAGTATGTGCAATAAAGCCTTTGCTTCCTGCACTGTTACCTGCCAAATTCCTGTGTAGCAAGCCACAGCCTCTTCTGGGGGGAGGGATGGAGCAAGGAGCCTGCGTGATATCTGGGATTACCTGGAAGCTTGTTCAGATGCTGACATCATATTGAGGGTTTCTTTATTTTCTAATGTACCTGGATCATCTGTACTGCTTCTGCAGCCTCTCCTCCCTTACTGATACACCCTTTTCACTGTGAGAAAACTCATCCACATGAAACTGAGTTCAGATGAGAAGCAAACTGAGTTTTACCAGAAAGTCTGTCTTAATTGCTCTGCTCTGTCATAGTCAAGTACAGCTTTTCTAATCCAGCACTTGGATGTTCTGTTGATGGGTGTTGGTAGTAAAACCAGAGCTACCAGCCTTGATCTTTTCCCTCTAGAGTGGTGACCAGCACCACTGTTGTCTATTGTTTGGTTTCCTGAGCAGTGTTCTGTTTCTTTAGGCTACCTTGAAGATGCTGTTGGATCACCTGAAACTGGTGGCTTCTTACCACGAAGTAAATAAGATGACGTGCCAGAATTTAGCTGTGTGTTTTGGCCCTGTGTTACTGAGCCAGAGGCAGGAGACCACCAACCACAACAACAGAGTCTTCACAGACTCAGAAGAGCTTGCTAGTGCCCTGGACTTCAAAAAGCACATAGAGGTTCTCCACTACTTGCTTCAGTTGTGGCCAGGTACTTTCATGATTCCATCAAGGAAAAAGAGTCAAACCATTGCTGTGTGTTTGCACTGTGTGACACTGTCCATTAATTCACAGGATGACTGAGCAGCATCAGAATTCTTAAAATGTGAATTCTTAAAATGTGTGTAAGTGGCATCACCTGTTAATCTAAAGAAATTATGACAGTTTCTATTTGGGCACTTCTCTAAATGGGGAGTTTGTTGGTTTAATTGCTTTCTTACCAGATGGCAGAGTTTGAGTGTAATGTAAGAAGTAATAAAGACTATGTTAGAAATACTGAAGACTTCATATGAGTAAAAACACTAGAAAACACAAGCCCAGTGACATTAAAGTTGTCACATCTGAATTGGAGAGGTTTGAGATTTTTTTTTCCTGCTCTCCATCTTTGTCCTGATGGGGTTAATTTATTTCTGCCCTTGTAATTTGGCAGAGTTAAAGACACTCTTAGAGTAAGAGCTCTGCAGCTTCTACTTATTTTTGTAGAGCTTTGCATAAGGAAAAATGTTGCTGCTCCGTGATGGGTTTGAGGTGGCTGAAGATACTGCTGCTCACTTGTCAGCTCCAGGTGGGCAGCTCCAAAGCTGCTGATCACCAAAAATTAAAAGAAGCTTTCAGTCAGATGAGTGAGTCTATGCAGGAGAGATGGGGCATGAAGGTGGAGGAAGAGAGGGACCAAGAGCTGTTTGGGCAGCAAATACTGTGCAGAAACTAATCCAGAAACCGTGGGGATGGATTGTGGCATGGCTGCTGTGGATTGCAAAAGCAAGTGGATGTAGCTACACACAGAGAGGAGTGTGTATTGCTCTAAGAGGGGAGGACTAGGGAAAGTAGTAGAGTTTTCCTTCACTTAGAAGAAAAAGCTGAGTCCCATCCCTTGGCTTGCAAGAGCTGTACAGGATGTTATGTCAAAAGAGAGGTAAAACACAAATGCAGAGATTTGAGTGGGTGGACACCACGCAGTGTAAACAGCACACTTGGACTGAATGGAAGGATCACAGTCTGGTCCTTATATTTAATCATCTGTAGTTTGAGACAGCGTGATACCCAACATGTTGTGCAATACTTCGATCTCTGTATATTTCCAACTGAAAACAAATAGTCCTTGTTTGGTTAGACCATGTAACACTGGCAAGTTATTGTTAACCCATGGCCCTTCATCTTAATGGAGCATAGTCTAAACAGAAGGGGTTTTGTTATAGTAAGGGAGGGGGGAGGCAGGGAGAGTTATTGCACGTTACTGTGCAAGACATAAAGTAAAATCCTCTGGAGAGACCTGTAATGTGGATCCCGAAGGAGAAGGACTGGGCACATTTCAGGACTGAATCTTTGTGCTTGTTTGGGGAGTCTGACAAGGGAAGGGTCAGATGGTGAGCTGCATGGGTTTGTGTGCACTGCCTTCTCAGTGGTGAATGGGAATGGGAAGTCTCTGCTGCTCATTACAAGAAGCAATGGTGTGTGTAAAACCAGAAGTTTTGCAGCTCAGATACTTGGTAGGCACAGGTCAGTGAAAGGAACTGTGCTGTTTGCCTTAGGCAGTGGGTAACAGCAGAGGAGCCTGTTCATAACTTGTGCTGTGCAGTCGTGAGCTCAGGTAACACTGCCAGCAAACCTGTGTGAGTGTACATCTGCCATGGGCTTGTGGCTGCCCTGAAAAATTACTGCAAGTGAGCTTCTTTAATAGCACCAGAGCTCAGCTCGGTGTGCTGTCAGCTCCTCTAGGTGTTTCTCAGTGGTGGCAGTTTTGTTGTGTTTTGATCTCTTTTGCTGTGCCTGCTTTCTGTTATTCCTTAGCCTGGACAAAGTGTGTGAGCTGAGGTGTTTGCTTTTCTTTGACCCAGAGCTGGATGGTGATTAACTCATACAGTGAATTTAATTGGTGTTCTGGGAGTTTCTGTTTTAGAAAGGCTTCTCTGCTGCAATTTGAATCTGGCATGAATCTCCAAAATTGAGATTTAGAACTGTACAGTAGTTTTTCCTAGTATTTTATATCAAACAGTGGTAAAAAACGTGCAATGTGTTGGCTGTAAGACTGCATGGATTCGTGCATGCTCTTAGTGGGATATGGAGGGAGGGCAGCGGGCCTCTGCCGTGGACTTTGTTGTTGCAGCCTGGATTCAGTTCTGACTGGTTTAACTTCTCTCTCCTAGTTCATCACTCGCCTGCCAGAGAAGCAGCACACATGAACGCATTTCCTGAGCACTCATCCTCGCTGCATTACCTGCGGCCCAAGCGGCAGAGGCCTCAGATGCTGAATCTGAGCGGCACCGAGATGTCGGGGGTGCTCAGACCAAGGCCGGCAGGTCTAGACAGCCCCTCGAGCAACCGCTATGCCGGGGACTGGAGCAGCTGTGGGGAGAACTACTTGCTAAAGGCCCGAGACGGCCCGGGCGAGGCGGACTACGACGACGTCCCTTCGGAGGACACGGAGAGCGGCGACGACAGCAGCAGGGCTGAGGAGGGGGAGGCGCCCGCGGGGCGCGCGCAGCCCGGCCCCGGAGAGCAGCCCCTCGGGAGCTACCTGCCAGTGCCAGCTATGGACTCTGCAGTGGACCACAGAGCACACCTCAAGGACCTGCAGGAAAGTATCGATACTCTCATAGGAAACCTGGAAAGGGAACTCAATAAAAACAAACTGAATATGAGTTACTAAATCCTGTCCTGCATGATATCTCCATGTGCCTCCGTGCCCCTTGCTGGGCTCCCCTAGGTGTGTGAGGAGTGATGGTGCCCCTGAACACCCTGTGGTAAGGCCACGGCCCACCTAAATGTGTGAGCACATTTTAAGCCATTCCGTAATGTTTCTGCCTTTCTGTTAGAAGGCGTTGTCCTGATCTGTGTTGGAGACAAGCTTAGACTGTGACGTGATTCCACATAGTGGCATTTCTTCCTAAAAACACTATGCACTTAGGTGGCCTGGGCAGTTCCTGATAGAAGAAAAAGCAACATCTCTGCTGGCAGTGGCAGCAGAATTCCTCATTCCTGAAATCCTAGCTCCGGTACAGATGTTCCTCTCAGAAGAGGATGAACCCTGCTTGGCCTGAGTTTGGCAGCAGGGACTTTAGATAGACTTGTTTTACTATATATGCAATGGCTGCTATGAAAAATGCTTTATATAATATTTATATATAAAGTTTTAATTGTACAAATATTAACGTATTACTGTATTAACACTTTTCCGTAATTATTTAAACAAGCAAAAATAAATATTTTTCTAACCTTGTTTGTATATATCTATGTATAAATGTGCATGTGTCTGTAGCCATCTTTGAAAAGGAAAGGTCTCAGAATTATGAAATGTTCCCATTTCTAGGAAGACACGTTCAGTGGTGCCAGGACAGGGTTACCCTTTGGGTAACACAGCATTTGATTTATGCACAGAAACATGGCCAGAGAGAAGGTGGGGTGAATGATTAATGTAAATGACCTTGTGTGTTGCAGGAACAGTGGTTTGCAGGTGTTGACTATTAACTCTCTCACACACACACACCAGCCTTTCTCTGTCTGTTTGGTTTTTTCTTACTTCATTGTTTGTTTCTTGCTCCATGGGTTTTTTCACATATAAAGAAGGTCTGGAAGGTATTTAGTTTTCAAAAAACATTTTTTGTTTTTCCTTTATAACCTGTTAGTTTATTCTTGATGTTTTGGTACGTTTTTTTTTTCTTGCCAGAGTTTCATGTCTTTTTGTTGTGGTACCCTTGGCTGCTGCTGGTAATTAGATGTGTCTGAGCCCTCTGTAAAGGGTTGTGGCTCTGGAGATGCAAGATGTAAGTTCAGCACAAAGCCAGTGACTTTTTTTTTTTTAATTCCTCTCCCAGAAATGGACACCAGAGTTGTCCCATGAGGTTGAATGGGTGGAGTGATATTACTCCTGGGGAGTTTGGGTGGGATTGCAGTTCACTGTGACCTTTTTAGATTCAGCTATCACCATCTGCTCAGAGCCTCTTTTATCTCTAGTCATTTATGGTGAGCCATTAAACATTTCCTGTTAAGGAAACACATTTTGAGTCAGTTAAAAGTAGTTACCAAACTGTACACAGGTGTTTTTGATAGTCCTTCTAACCCAAAGGACGTACAGGGTCATTCCTTGTCCTCTACAGGTCACACACACCCCCAAGGAAGGGGGGTTTGGGCAGGGTGGCTGAGAAGGTTTTGGTGTTTTGAGAGGTCAGTTGCTGTCAGCTGGCAGGGTAGAAATTAATTCTACATCTTTTGGGTACGATTTTTGATATCCCACCGTAGCTTTTCATTCACCCTGTGGGTAAGTGCTTTTCTGCTAACCTGTACTTCCTTATACTGCTTCATGGAAGAGTTATTTATTTACAGTAGCAAGGAATTAATAATTGCTATGGTAAACTTCACCCCTCTTTTCTAAGGAATTATTTTAGCATGGTTCCAATGGGTTATTCAATCTCATTAATTTATTTTTATAAGTGTTAAAAGATGCAAAACAATTATTGCAATATAATGATATGAATGAAAATGTAAATTTAACCTGAAACATTTATCAATAAATTGATGTATTTTTTTAAACTTTTATACCTACAGAATGTGCATACTTTTTAAACTATAAATTTAAATTCTAAATAAAATTTGAATTAAGAACAAAATCTGTCTGCTCATGATTATTTAAGCCTACCTGTCTAAGATAATGTCATCCATTTGCATTGTCTGCGCACATGAATTAATTCCATAAAGACATTTAGCTTTTCAGATGTTTTTTCTGTTGTCATGTCTGGACTGACCCAATGATTGAGTTAGATAATTAAAACCAAACCACTACTCCATTAGCACTCTTTGAAAGATGTGTGCGTTTAAATTTATTTATTAATCTTTCATTGCCTGAAATAATCCAGATTATGTAAGTGGTCACCTCTTGAATGCACATAAGCTTTTTCTCCAGGAGCGCCCTGTAACTTGGGGCAGCAGTGCACTGCTCTGTCAACTTTAATATTTTATTATTACAACAGTGGAAATTAGTGACTTAATAAATTGTATTCATGTTGATATCATGAGGTAATTAAAATACATTAACCTATTGTATTACTCAACCATTTCCTGGTAATTTAGTTATAACAACTTTTAAAACTCATTTTGTATCTTAGAAATCCTCCTTTAATGAGACATTTCCCAAGTGGTATTTTTGTTATGTTACCCTTATATATATATATATTCTTACAGATTATGTTATATTTAATATAGTTAGTTATATAATCTGGTCAAACTGCATTCTTTTTGTGATTGTTACAGATTCTTAAGGAACAGGATTACTGTGGGAATTACCTTAATCTAGGAACACTAAATTGGGAGACTAAGCCAACCTGCTTCTACCAAAGCAGTAATGAACTTTTTTACACAGAAAGGCAGCCTCTGACTGAGTGTGGCTGCGGGCAGAGCTCCTCCAAACCCTGTGGCCACAGGCAGGAGCCGCCCTTGCTGTGCTGACCTGTGTCTCACCTGCTGGGTGAGACTCCTTTGGCATCAGGAGCAGCTCCTGTTCACCAGGCACTGGAAGAGGTTAACTGCAGAGGGCAGAGCCTGCAGAGGAGTTCAGAGAGCAAATTGCCCTTGGAGTCCATGGACTTCCTTCAGGTGTGACCTGTGCTTCCCAGGTAAAGAAATTGGGTGTGGGTGCTTTTACAGAGGCAGTTCCAAGGCTTGCACCAAAATCACATGCGGATGGTTTTACCCAAGCACAAGCCACTGCCGGCCGTGTGCAGGGCAGGGTCACACCAAGAATGGGAGTTTGTAGCCCCCAGGGAAGAGCAGAAATGTGAAGTAGGGCTGGGCCATTCTTTGCTGCCAAGTGTTAGGGATGTGATACACTTAGGTGGATTTAGGAGTGGACTAGGCCCATCTGTAGTTTTAATCCTTTCCTGCTTGTTTAAATAGGATTTTCCACATTCCAAACACTGCTGGTTCTGTGTGGCTGAGCCACCCTTTTGCTTCTCTCCCTTTAACTTCCCAAAGTGCTTATTACAGGAGCATGCAGGAGGTGGGTGAGGATGGTGTGGGATGTGGAACAGGGGGGTGGCATGACCTCAGGCTGGCTTAAGCCACTGGGGACCTAAATGCTCAGAAACTTCAGGGGATGTATAATCTCATGTCTCCTGTGTTACTTGGGCACAGAGATGAGGAGGAAAATGTCTGTCAGGAAGATTATTCCCCTTCCATTGGGGTGTTCCTGCAGCTGCCCAAATTGCTTTGCTCTAGGGAGGGAGGGGAATTGATAAGCAGAATCCTGATCTGCTGCCTCTTTGGCCTTACTGTTAGGAAAACCCATCTGAAATCCCTCTGTTTTGGAATATTTTCTTAATTAAATCTCTTAAGAGTGTCTCTGTGGTGGGGAACAAGGCTCCCATTGAGGCTGCTGTCTCTTCTGTGCAGTAGTGACAGTGGAGGGGGTTGGCTGGGCTGTCCAGATAAGCCATGACCATATGATTGACTTATTTATATGTAGTTTGCAGCCTTGTTAATCAAAAGAAATCTGTGGAAGGTGCTCTGAGGTGGTGTACTAATGAAGTCCAAGCCTGATAACAGGTGAGCTTTTTAATTAGTCAGTTGTATGATATTTACATATCTATATAGTGCAGGCTGTTAGTTAAATATTGATTTGGCAGAAAAGCAGTGTTCTCTTCCTGTTTGCACTCTGACTGCAAACACTGTGCTGCAGGTGCTAGGGATGTGCTTGTTGAATTTTCCTTCGTTTTAATTTAGAACTAGTTCAATGTGAAGGACAAGGAATATTGCTATAATATTTAAAGCTCAAAGTAGCAAACAAGAGACCACTTTTCAAACCAAGTCCTATCTAGTGGCCCCAAACCTCTCTTAAATCTGACCAAAGTTCAATCAAAGTGCTGAAAGTACATGACAGGGAGATCCTGGCTGTAGAAAATTCAAGGGGCATGTCTTTCACACTGCCTAACCCCAATTTGCAGTGTTTGTTTTGGGACACAGGAGCTTCACACTGATCCTGTTTTCTCTTTGGCTGTGCTTTACTCTGATGAACCAGAGCACTGGGGATGGCTATTGCTTTTCAGCTGAAGATCCTCTCTCCAAATCCCCTGTGTGTCAGTTGTCTTTTGTGTTTTAGTGTCTACTGTGACCACATGGACATTTGTTTGACAGGAGTCTGTGACCCTCAAACAGTTTGGTGAGTCATGGAAAGAGTGAACTCACCCGTATAGAGTTTAATCTGTCCTCCTCTGATAGATTTAATTTCTGCTTGACAGGCTCTGCTCAGTTACATGGCATCTGACCTGGCTATTGAAACCCAGCAGCAGCAGAACCACTTACCAAAGAGTCCTCTCTGGATGGAGGGTGGGTATTAATATTCATGAGTTGCTGCTTATTTACACTGGTAAATATTAAAACTTCCGTATAACACCATTTGATCTCTCTGAGGGATAATTGTCTTTTAACAGAAAAGCACAGCTACAGAGAGCTTACTAAAAGCTGGTTGTTCTAAATAATACTGATTTCTTTCTTGAGGAAACAATATATTTTAATGGATTTGGTTTTCTGTTGTAAGCACTTGCCAGGATTAAATAACAGTAAGTTTGTAAACTGATGATACCAAGTAAAAGAGGTTCAGAGTCCTGACAGAGTGTGGAATCCTCCCGTTTTTAGGAGGCTGAAATCTGATCTTGCTCTCCTTGTGTTGACTCCTCCCTTGACCTAAACTCCAAGACTCCTCCCCAGCTAATCCCTGGAACCTCACGACCCTGCCCCTGCTCTCTCTCTTGGTCTTCCTCTCCCTCCCTGGTCCTGGGGGAAATAAATATGGATTCTCGAGCTTAACAAAACAGAGACTTGTCTGTTTCCCTGCTGGCGGCTGCACCTCCCTGGACACGATGATCACTGTTGCTACTCGATGCAACAACAGAGCTTCCAAAACTATTCTTTAAAGAGAATATTCATTGTAACTGCATTAAGGAAAAATAGTGGGGAAACTGGGTCCAAATCAATTGTTATTTAACCACACTGTGAGCAAACAAATAGATAAGGTTAATGAAACAATAATCTCTTACTTTATTTCCAAAGCTAAACATGTTCTGCTGAAGTAGAGGTCTTTCAATAAGAGGCTTGCTGATTCTAAAGGTGATGATGGGCTCTAAGCATCCAATAAGGAAAGTATTTCTTGTCTTTAAATCCATTACTATCTACTTCTCCAGCTCCAGAAACACAGTATAATGTGCATTTTCTTGGTCCTCCATCTCTTCTTTTGTTTTCTGTCATCATATGCTGAAGGAAAAAAAAACACCAGGCAATAATGCACTGTTAAACTTTGAAACCCGTCAGTGACCCCATTGCTTTCCAGCGGATTGTGTCAGTGCTGTCACAAATCAATTAAAATAGGCATCACCATATGCTACATCAATCTACCAAAAAAATGACAGTTTAGTTATTTAGTATTATTAAACCATTTACCAAATAATGGATAGGCAAAATTCATATGTGAGTAAAGATTGGGAGTCTGCAATCTGTCCTTGCTTGAAGGAGCAATGTTGATAGGGAAGTTGACAAAATGTCACTTTTTGAACAAGCAACTGTAAAATGAACAGCAAATTTATAGCTGTTAAATGTCCATAGGCTCTAATGTTCCTGCAGGTGGTTCATTTGACCAAGAAATGCACCACATGAACTGGGACCATCATTTCCATTAAGAATTGTAAACATGAAATAAAGAGCTGCTAAACAATTCTGATTATGTCCACCCTGATTTTTTGAAAATACTGTGGAAGATCCTGTCTGGCAATACAGGTACATTTTAAAGCTACAAAGAAACATTGAAAATTTTCTCAATTCCAAGTATAACATACTGTTTTCTCTGTCTCGAGCTGCATTTCAATTCTGTTTTGGCTTGAAACTTTTCATACTCTTTAAACTCCTGTTCACAGTGCTTCAGATATTTGACTTCTCTTTCAAAGTAATCAAGTATGTTGGCATGCTGTAAACACAGTGACAAACAAGGACCATTACATGCTCAGAGACACAGATCTCTTGCTGATTATCTGAATGGTATTAATATTTTATCTAAATTGGAAATATAAATATCTCTTATTTATCCCAGTAGTTTGCAGCAAAACAATATAAAGATGTGATCAGCTTCAGGCACAAGGAAACCGTAAACTGCAGTACTTTGGTAGTGCACTATGCATTTATTTTATCTGAGATTCTGTGGTTTAGTTTTTAATAGTCTCTTCAACAACCTAGTATTTTCCAGTGAATACTTCAGTTACATTGAACATAATCTAAATATTAGTGACAGTTGATAATTCTACACCCTTAAGAGTTTAATTCCAAACCACAGGTAATCTGTGCAGAAGCAATGTGTTTCCTCATATCACTCAGTTCCTGCCTTGCTTTGAAGAAGTTATTTTTACTAAAATGAAGCTGCTGATGTGATGTTTAATTGCTACCTACTGCAGCTCTGTGCATGGCTTTATGGGATGCTTATAAAGTAAGTGCCTACATAAACAAAAAACTGCAATAGGATGGGAAGATGGCTCTGTGATGTAAGAATAACAGACCAGGCAGCAGACAAGACTGCTAGACTGGCACACTAGTTCAATCTTTGGCTGGGAGGTGAGGAAAAGAAAAACTGAAACTATGTAGACAAAAAAGAGATATTAAAACTGCTTACATGGCTCCCATGGCATTTTGGTACAGATAGTCCTTATTTCAAATGTGTGAATGAGTGGGAATGTTAGTAACAGTTTTCAAAATGTGATTTTCACTGAACTAGAACTGGAAATGAAGACATGTAAATTGAATTACCAAATTTAAAGGAAAAAAATTAACACAAATATGGTCAAGAAGGTGTGAAGGTGTAAAGAAAAAAGAATTCAGTATATATACATTACCATGCACTGTAAAACATTGTTTTACTGCATGAAAGATGTCATTTTATGGATGTGGCAAAAAATGCTACCCTCTTAATTGTGTTCTCATGTAGCCAGGTTGGAACAGTGGAATTCTGCCAACTGTCATTGAGATTTCCTTTTGTTGCCTCTTACCTAAGCTCTGTACAAAGACAGCTTGGCTACAGGTAGATCTTTGAAGAATATAGCTGTACTGATCTCAAATTAATTCCCATTATTTGAAGGCATTTTTGTCTAGGCAGACTTGTTTCTGTGTTGGAGTTTTCAGGATAAAGTGTCAAAGAGATTTAATAAAAATTCTTACTAACCTCATTACTCGAAGGATGACATAGTGTATGACAGATTTCCAAAATATGCAGAACTCCAAGATTGTCAGAAACAGCCAGAAAATGCTGCTCTGCTGAAAGATATTTGACAAAAAAACATATAAACAATCCAAATTCCAACAGCAACACGAACCTCCACCCAAAGACAAGCTACAGAGGGTTCTTTTTTACTTATCTGGTCTTTTTAGTTTATTGTTCACTGCAGCAAAAACTATCTTATTGCTCTGTTATTTTATTAATCCCTTTGAAGTTTTTCTTTCGACAGACTTTTTTTAGTGAAATATTTTCAGTTGCTTTTATGCCATGGTAGTACACTTAGATCTGATGTATCAATTTTTGTATGTACAGTGTTAAATTTGTGGAAGTATGTACTTATATAAGATAATTTATAATAAGATTTCTGTACCTCAGAGTCATGGGCCATTTTTCAACCAGGGTAGCACAATAAAGTGCAATCACCATCCACATACCTGAGGCACTGGAGGGGCTGATGAAAGTGATGATTGATTTGGAGATGTTCTGGAAATGAGATGGTTCATGAGTTTTCTTCAGTAAGTCCCAAATATCTATATTTCCATTGTCTCTGCCAATGAAGAAAACTCCTGGTCTTGTTAAGGACCATTGTCCCGCAGTATATCTTCCTGCAGAGCAGCTTGACTGAAGGATTGGTCCATTCTTAATTTTTTTTGGAAACAAATAAAAGGTAGACCCGACAATCAAACAGTACTATCAATTCACTACTTCAGATCTCCTGTCTTTGGAAAATGCTCACAATTTAAATGGCCCCATTACAAAAATTATATCGATGGCAAAATTCCTACACCTGCTGCAAGTAAAAAGGATTCTGGGGAAGTAAAAAACCTGGTATCTCACTTCCAGTCTCTTCAGGTAATCTGTATGCTGTTAAAACCTGCAGTCTGGAGATTTTGTCAGGTGCAGCTAACCTGGATTCCTGCATGAGACAAACCTAACCCCCACCACGTTTCTTTGTCTTCACAGGATGAAAAAACTTGCCCTAAAATACAAGTTCTTCAGATTTGTTCAGCAGGCGTTTCCCTAGCAGCAGAAATGAATAGTTGGGAAGCTGTTTTTTGCAAGGTTGGAATTTAAGAAAGTCACTTCACTTATTCTGTAAAAGGCAAGGTTACTAAGCTTTATCTAAAATAGTTTTCTGATGTGGAGAAGATGGAAAGCTTCTTTTGTATCTGTTTTCTTTCTAAGATATCAAGCTTCAAGACCTACACATTTCTGAAAATAGAGTCTCTGAGCCTGTTATAGTCCTGTCTTGTATACCTGTCACAAATGTTACAGCTGTGTTAAAGGAACCTACTGTAACTCCTTCTTTCCAAATGGCAAACTTCTGGCCTCCAATGCTTAGAAGGATGTCTTTAAAAAATGGAGATTTCTGGAGAGTGTTGATAGTTTCGGTGTGGAGGGCGTATTTCTGGGAGTGCTTCTGACCTAATGGAGGAAAAGGCAGTTGCTTGTTACTAATGCCTCAGGGATAAAGAAACGAGTGCAGGACCTACCACAGGCCTGGAAGGTATTGGCCTCTTTTTTTTGCTCACAAGGTACAGGAATTGGATTTGCCACCAATCTAGTTACTTCCATGATTTGTGCCAATATCTTTGTGCTACTCTGTCATGCCAGCTAAAGTGCTTGCACTTTTTCAGGGTGTACTGTAAATTCAGGTGTTTTCAGTGAGAGAGACTATTAGAGTTATGAGCAAAAAGTTTAAAAAGACAGAGTATAGACATAAATATTTTAAAGCTGGTGGTATATTAAGGCTTAAACAGATATTGAGAAACTTGAACTTACTAACTGGTTTTGCTGAATTAGTATCAATTTTCTTTTTCCAGTTAGAATAAACAACTTCTCCATCCTGTAATTAAAAAAAAAAAAAAAAAAAAAGCAAATGCTAATATTAGAGCTTGGTGGCTTATTTCAAAGGGACTTGTTTTTAAGATGGGACTTTTCTTAATTACAACCATTGATGCAAAGAGGATTTTTGCCTTTCCTTTTATATATCTTTTCTATAATTTTATTATCCTCTGCATTCTTACCATGAAGACTTGTAATTCCTTATGTCTAATAACTTTGCACAGTCCTAGTATTCTGTTAGGCCAGGAGACCAAACATCCTAAAGGCCTCATAGTAGGAGGCCAGAAAACCCAGAAATTAAGTTCTGGGGCAAACTGTAGAATAAATGTTTTCACATGACATGTGGGAAAACACTAAAAAAAAAAAAGTACATGTTCTGGAATACATTGGTTACTAATACTTTGGTTACTAATGGGTGGTTAAGCTCAACATATTTTGGAAATGTCTTCTATCTCCTCTTGAAGTAAGGGTTCATAGTCTACCAAATATTGGAGATTTATTATTGTTTAAGCATATAGCTAAAAGTATTAAAGTGGAAGTAAAAGGTGGCATGTACAGAGAGATCATTTTAGTTACACCTGAGGAAAAGATGCAAGTCCATACATTTGTGAAAACTCTGTTATTTAGCTGTTCAGTCTTTCAGATATCTTGGATTAACATTTTAATTGGTAATGCATTATATATTCACTTACTTCATTTCCAACAAAAAAGTCTGTGGATATATTCTCTAGCACTTCCAGATTTTTGCTTGAAGAAGCACTCATCTCTGTATATGGCTTCTCTTTGATGCTTGTTCTTAGTGCACTCAGAGATCTTGCTTTCCCTGGAAAAAACCCAGTTACATCTTTTTGTTACACACTGGAATTTATTAGACCAAGCAAATCCTTTGTCTTGTAAAGGTAGTTTGTGGCTAAGGGGAATTTCAGGAAGAGATATGAAGAAAGACTGCCAAGTAAAGCAGCGGTTCTGTAAGTTTGCTGTTTCCTGGTGGAGTCTCCCCGTTGCTGCAGCTCTGAAATCAGTGTCTTTTATCAGACAATACCTAGGGTAGCATCATCCTGTTCTTTGCCAGTTTTACACAGCACCAGTGTCTCCGTGGGAGCTGCCCTTACACATCACCCACAGCTGCTGCAACCAGGAGCTAACATCTCCGCTCCAGGGAATGGATTATGTTTCTAAAAATAGTTTTCTGTAATGGCTGAAAAGGACATATTGTTTCAGGGATAAAGAGATTGGGTGAGGGATTTGCATGGGCTTTTAAGTGACACTGGATAGAGTCACTGTGTATATGGAATTGCTCAGTTTGGATTTTTACATGTACATCTCTTCGTTGTCAGTACATGAATGTCACACATTGAATACCACTGCACTTAAGAAATCTTTTTCTCCAGGTGTGTTTAGCTATATAGTATTTTGTTGCTCATCTTTTATTATGTATATACTGAAATACAAGCTTATTAAAAACATTTTCCCCTGTATGGTAATTTCCCCTGTAATAAAAATATTACCTCGGGGTTTGTAACGATACTGCAGTTCCCTTAAACTAATTCTGGTGGGACCATACTCTGTGTTGGTATTCCTTTCATGCAGATTTATCTGTTCAGAAAGAAGTGCATTTGTTAAACCATTTTGTCAGATCTCTGAGCTACAAGTCTACATGACTTTCTGCTGTCCCACAAGCAGTATTTTCAGACTCACAAACAAGCATGGAGAAAATGCTCTTTGTGTTGCCTTTTTCCTGTAAGAATTTTGCTTTTGTTTCTAGCAAAAAACCTCAAACAACCCAGCTCCAATGGTCATGCTTGTTCAAAAACTGTGCCAGCTGCAGGTATTCTCAGCAGCACAGATCAGCACACCTAAAATTATTTCTTTTTCTTACCTAGCATTGTTTTCAGCCTCACTTTTTTTCACAAACTACTATGACTGTTTTCATGAGACTGAATGTTGGTTTGCTAGTAGTTATGGTTCTGCTGGCCATTTGTGACCCACTGAGATAAACAGCAGAGCATCTGGAAATGTTGACAGGAACTTACACTATTTACACAGCTACTTTTGCACCTACTGCAGTTTTTTAGAAGCAGTCATGCTGTTTCTCATAAATTAGCTTTTCAAAATGCATTTTATTGAATGTTGAACAAAGGAATGTTGAAGTATTTAATTTCGTAATCAGAAAAAAAATCACAGGGAAATCACAATTTGCTGGAAAAAATAGAGTTGGGAAGCAAAAGAAGACATTCCCATGGAGTTATGGACATATCTACAGTTTGGCTCAATCCCTTCGTTCTGTATTTGTGGACGCTACCTTTATGAGAGGTTTCCAGGAGAGATCTAAATTCTCATCAGTAGCTGGAACATCATGGGGCATGCGAGATCTTTTCTCCTCCTTCATTTTCTCAGATAAAAATTTTTCACGATGTTCAGTAGAAGGAATATCCCAAAATAATATTGAGCTGCAAAATAATTGTGTAGTGTATATTCTACAGTGTTTTAGTTTGCAGCTACATGCAATTTTTCTTACATTTTAAAGCTTGAGGTTTTTTTAACCTTTTATCTTCAAGCCTTATATAACAGTAGAGAAATGGAAAATCAGACAAAGGCTAGATAATTAATTGCTTCTTTTTTAAATTATGAAATATATTTCTTTATTCACTCTCATCAGTTAATCACACCAAAGCAGCTAGATAATATTCGTACAGTTTGGTTATGGACAGTTATTGGGTGAACTTACTGCCACTGCCTGGGTGAAATTCCTGAAGGCTGTAGCAGGTAATTTAGTAACTCAAATTGAAGATCTGCCCCAATTTTTGTGTGTACCAATTAATCTGCTGACATTAAAGCAAATGGTCCCACTTGTATCTCATCTCATTGAAATCTTCAGCCCTCTGATTGTTCCTTTTGTTCTACTCTGGGCATTCACTCACAGGTTTGAAATGAAACTTTCCTCATTGCTGATATCTCTTTCTGTTTTCTAATAGGAGTTGCTCAGGGACCTGAGCTCATCAAGTATGACATTACAGTGACTTCCCTGTTCTTAACTTCAGGTAAATACTTTCCATTTGGAACCCTGGTGGGTGAGTAGTTAAAATAATGTCTTCTATGTGTATTATTTGCATTACATTGCAAACTTATTAAGAAATACATTTGCAATCTTACTTCTCATTTAATTCTTCAAAGTCTTCTCTGTTATTTGATTAGGAAAAATAACTTAGCATCATTATAAAATTTTGCTTTCTCTGACTCTCCCTTTGATGTAACTAACAAATATATGATTGAGCCCAGCCATGCAGCTTTGAAGCCTTAAGATTTTGACATCATGAAAGCTAAACATTTATTTCCACTTTTTGCATTCTGCCCCGTTCCTAGTCTTTCACACAGAATAATAATATAATTATCATGACTATTCAGTCCACAAAAGAGGAGATTCACAAAGAGTAATTCTGCCAGCTAAATCTCCAAATTTATATATAGTTTACAATATTTCAGTAAAAATAGGCATTAGAATCTTTTAACAGTTTTTTGTGCATGCCACACAAACAAAGGTAAGTGTGGGGATGTGGCTTTCCAGGCTAACACATGTGTGATCAACTCTTCTGAAGGGGTTATTCACAGAATATAAACATATATATGCAAGAATTTTCAGTTAATAACTCTTAATGCCATTACTGTAAAGGGTTTAACTGGGCAAGAATGCAAAGTGTTTGTCCTCTGCATACAGAATTTCAGCCACTTGGGATATGCTGATAGGAATCCAGAAATGTGCTAGTTAAATCATGGATTATGCCTCATAAAGTTTTTCAAAAGAAACTGCAAGATGTCTTGTCAAGTATGCATTGTATATACCAATCAGGGGAGCAGGTTACAAGCTGCAGGTCATTTTCATCTCTGTTGTTAGAAGTACCACCCTTCTGGTTGTCCTGAAAATAACAGTAATAATTATTATGGGGGAAGAAGATGATGAAAGACAAAAATCACACTGATACATAAGTACTTCAACACATAAAACAGGCTACTAGAAATGAAGTCACTGTTTCTGCTAGGGTAAGGATTTGAAAATCAGGACTTATTAATTTGTAATCAAGCAAAAAATAAAGTCAAGCAATTTTACAAATGTGCTTCAAGTGAACTGATACCAACTTTGCCTGCTACACACTTAAAAATCTAAATTAACTGAGCAGGATAAATACTTACTGGTACCACTGCAAGTCAGGCCCTCTCTAATTTGCCATGTTTGTAACTCCTTTTATGCAGTTTAATCAAACAGCCAGTAATTGAGAAATTTATCTCCAATAGCTCAGTGTACTGGGAATGATGAGTCTTTGCCAAGTTTACATCATGGGTCATCAATCTTAAATTATCACTTGGCTAGACCTCACTGTGGGATTGTAGTGGTGCCTTCAAATGTTAATTATTAATATTTTAATTTGTTTATGTGGGATTCTGCAGGTTTTATACTACTTATCATTTACCAAGTTGGTATTGGTTTATAGCAAATTAATTTTAATTACTGAGGAAAATAAAGGAATGGTGTCAGGGGTAACAAGGGATTATAGGCTAATCAAATCTAACTTCCAGTATATAAAAAACAAACATATTTTGGCAAAAACTGTACTTACCAAGTATGTGGCAAAATTTCAGCTAATTTTTTTGGGTTTTAAGCCAAATTAGGCCTACTCTAATTTTCACTCACAAGTTGGTCTACCTGGAATCACAATGGGAGCAATGCAGCCAGGCAAAGCTGAATTAGGTTCTGGACATAACTTTGAATACTTTTTCATTAATATGTAATTATTAATTACATATTGTAATTGCTGATTTTAGGAACTGTGCCATAAAAGCTGCTATGTTGTGCAAAGGTTGACATATTCCATGTTTATATAACAAAAAGTATGTCTCAGTACATGTTGCTAAATACTGGCAAAATGATTCCTTTGTCAGTGTTATTTATTAAGCATGAGTCTCCTGTATCTGTTATCCCAGATGAACACAGAAACAGCCTTCTGAGCCTAAACTTTGACTAAAAAACCCCCACCCAAACAACAAAAACCACAACAATGTTCTGCTGTCCAGTCCCTTTCTTTATGCTTTACATCTGGTACCAGTTAGTATCCATGACTATTACTGTATAAAATAATAATGAACAGTGGTATCAACGGACATTTTATGATATATGTGTGACCTTTTTTTCACTTTTCTGGAAATGCCACTAAGGACTGTAGTATCTGTGAAGTCTTAATTTTTTTCTTTCAAAAAATTATTGATATATAATTTCCATACATTTTTAAAGATTTCAATTTTCTTCTTCTTGGCCTGCTTTTCCACTATCATTATTTTGCATTTGGCTACATTTGCATTTCAAATTAATTTAGCACCATTTGCAATACTTTGATAGTAAACGAGCACCCAGTGTTCCTGTTGGATCCTTTCAGTACATAGACTGTAATTACTTTGGAGCTTTAAAACCATAATGGAAAAAGTAAGTTTTGAGTACACAGGCAGCATCTAGAAAAATTAAGGTGCCTACAATAACACCATTATTGGGTATCCAGATATTTAGGTAATAGAAGTTATTTCTTGGAAATCTTAGTGACAGGCTAGCTTGCTCATAGTAGAAATTCAATACATTTTAAATATGGAAGGCTTACAATAATTTTGAATTATACTTTTCTGTAAAGTTCAGGAATTTTTTTCCAGAGTAGATTCATATCAGACTGAGAGCACAGCACAGTTCTAAAGCACAAAGAGCAAGACAAAACCAGATTATTAGTATTTCCTAAATGCAGTGAGAAATAATGAATGCAAATAATTAACTCTTTAGTATTTTCTCTTGAGTTTACATTAGGATTTCTGAGGTAGTAGATTAGAAAAGCAATAAAAAGGAGAGAAGTGAATTTTTAAACTCACCTCAGAGTTACACGGTAGCCAATGTATATCTGTTACTGGCTTTGTGTGACAATATGGTATGGAAGAGGCTGCACAGTGTCTCACCAGAGTTGGCTCTGTGCTACTCTGCTGGACTTGCATACGTGATACCTAGAAATGTTTTAAGAAGAGATATCTTAATGTGTTTTAAAAATAAAATAGAAGACCTATCAAAGAATAAAGGGTTACTTTGCATTCTGTTAACAGTTTTTCACGTGTTTCAGATCAGTTTATAGAACTTTCTAGGGGTCTAATACCTTCCATTTGGGAAAAAAAAAAAAAAAAAAAAAAAGAAAGGAAAACATCCAAACAAACCTTTGGATATAAAGCCCTAAAAAGAATTCCAACATGACTCCACAGACATGCAGGCATCATTAATGTCTCCTTGCCTCTTAGGTGAGGAGACATTAATGAGGCATTAGGTCTTTTTTCTGTCTCACTAAGGAGACATTAGGTCTTTTTTCTGCTTATCCTCCTTATTGTCTTTTTCCACTGAAGTCATCTTCTTATCTTCCAAACGACCTTTTCTGTGTTCATAAACATCTGGAACACTTCAATATTGCATTCACTAACAAACAATATCTGTATTTGACAGGCTTTGTAAGGTAAGAGTGGAGGGTATATTGGTGCCCATTAAAGAACAGAATCGCTGAAACATTAAGTTGTCCAAAATGCAGAAAACCTATTAAGATGTATTTATCAGGTGGAAATCAGACCATGATAATGCCCCAGCCTGCCTTTGTAGACAAGGTTCTCCAGTGCTCTTATCAACTTTGTGACCCTTCTCTGGACTTGCTCCTACAGTTCCATGTCCTTCTTGTGTGGGGGGCACCAGAGCTGGATGCAGTGCTCCGGGTGGGACCTCCCCAGAGCAGAGCAGAGGGGCAGAATCCCCTCCCTTGGCCTGCTGGCCCCGCTGCTTTGGATGCAGCCCAGGATTCAGGTGGTGTTCTGTACTGCTTGCACTGTTACAGGTGTTCTGTTCTGTTTGCACTGCTGAGGAACCCCTGTCCACCACTGTCCAACATCAGCCCCTGAAATACATCAGTGACCTCTGCTGCTGCTGCTCTTAGCTCATCCTCTGACGAGTCAATGTTTTCATCAGCAACAGGTTTTGCACTTAGCAGCTTTTCTTCATGTTTAGAAATATCCCACAGTACAACCTACAATGAGAAATTAGTTTATTACAAATAATATTTGTATATGTGTATTAATACAATGTGCATTAATATGCTTTTTTTTTTCAAATTATGGAGGTTTGGGGAAAAAGAAGAAATTCACTGTCTGCACTAGAATATATGAAGTCTAAAGTATTTTCTCTTCAGTCTGATGCAATCAGCAGAGAGGTTACACTTGTCTCTAAAAACATCTTTACAACTTGACCTACTTATCATTACTATAAAGAGGCACCATACGGTAATGGCTCAGCTATGGAATAACCAGACATAGCTTCAGTCCAGCATAAGAGAGCTTCAAGACTCTGTGACATCTGTCTTCTGTCTCTGTGTGTTACTATGGATGTTGAGTGCATCTCTTCATCCTTATTTTTATACTGGAAGAAAATACAGAAATATGCAATTTTATTTTTAAAGAGTGAAAAACCTGTCCATCAGCACAGCCACCAGCAATGATATTTGGATCACTTGGACTGAACTGAAAGCAGTAAATATCTTCAGGAGCCTTCAACACCAACTAGAGAGAAGAAAAACAAGATAGTTGAGAAATACAGTCACCATTTGTTTGTTCTCATGTTATATAAATACTTGGCATATTTAAAAGTCTTTACTAAATACCTGGAGGCAGATAGGGTCAAAAAAACTCCAGAGAAGTACAACTGACTGGTGTAGCAATGATTTATTAGAAAGGTTAACTTGCTCTTCATTTAAAGGCTTCTCTATTGCTGACAGCGCTATAATCCCTAATCAAAAGAGAAAATAAATTTTCTCAAAAGAGACAACTCAAGTTTCAACACATTGATAATTATTCTAACTGACTTATATTTATACCTTCTGAATAGAGTGAAAACACCCACAAAGCAGGAAAGAAACCCCAAAAAACCCAATCATGTATATTTCTTTTTTTTCAGATCAGCCTTGAGGAGACTATTTTTGTTACTTAACATCAGGTTATTTTAAAATGAGTCATAAAACCTGTGCATCAAGATAAAACTCCTCTTTTTTTGCTCGAGCTCCTCAATGGTGTAATACTGCACCTGAAATGATGGGACAGGCATGTAGTCCTGGCCACCCATCATGAAAACAACTCTTTGTAACCCAATTCATTTTCTTCCCCAGGCTGCAGTGTTGGAGCTGGGGCATTTTTATAGACTTTTATTGTGCCTTCAGGTGTGGCTGTGCAGAGCAGCAATCCACAGCAGGGAGCAGTGCTGGCATTCTGTATGTCTTGTGGCTTTCCCTGGCACTCCAGAGCTGTGTCCCCTTGTGGCTGTGACATTCCTCACCAGTATTAGGTGTCTGTGAGAGCCAGGCATGGGCACAAGCACAGTGGTGTGCAGGGCCACCTGAAGAGTCCGGCACGACAACCCCACTTCAAGGAGCCTCATGGGAGGAAATTTCTTTTACCTATGATCTCCACTTATACATTATGGTAAGGGACTCTGCATGGCCCAGATGAATTCTACATGGAATTTGCCTGTCTCATTTTTTATTTTGCCCCAAATTGGCAATTCAAACATGGATACTAAATCAGTTTTGATTTCTTTTTAAATTTGAAAGCTGATGATTTTATGAAAGATGCATATTTTATAGCTGTCATTTAACACCCATCATTGAAGACTCAAATCAGTACCGTAACTGCATTACCATGAATGGTTGGATGCCAGCGAACACAGCTAATGGTTCTGTTCTTGAGATACTGCACATCTGTAATTGATTGATATGCTTTAAGATAAACATCTGGCTTGCCTTCTTCTTCATCTTCTGCTAGGGCATTCCAGTCATCAAAAAAAACGTTCATAATTTCGTTTTGCTGCAATGCAATTTCCATTCTGTTTTGTGAAAAGAACAATTAACACTTCAATGATCCAGATGTGACTCCTCAATAGTAGAATTACAAATATTTCTGTAAAGAGGTAGCTTCTGTTTTTCACAAAATTATGATCACATTACTTAAAAAATCAAGTATTAATTCCTCAGTGATGTATCACAGCAAGGAAATGCTCTTCTGTTTAAACAGAAATAGCCACTGTACCAAGAGTTTAACTCTAGTTCTTTGTGGACGAAGTACTGAGCAATTGTCCAGTTCTTTGTGCAAAAAATGTCATTAAGAAGGACTTGTACCACTGAATGGGACATGGCTAAGGGCATAATCATGGGTAGGACAGCACCTTTGCTCACTGCACAACCATCCTCTTAAGTGGGCAGTGTTTGAAAGATCAGCTTTGCAGTTTGTTTGAAAAGATGTATCAGTATCAACTTTAGCAGTTCTGATAGCTATTTAAAGCAATATTCACATATATATACAGCATAGACTTCATTGTTATTTTACTAGAAACAAGTATTAAGTTATTATTTGTTAATATTCTAATAATAAAAAAGGAAAAAAGTATATAGAAACAAAGAAAAAATGATATTTGACTAGACCAATGATCTGTTCAGACGAGTACTTGCGTGTATTCTGTATTATTTCAGGTAGTCTTTAAATGTGTTGCTGCAATAATTTTACCTTAAATGTACTGCTGTAAGAAATTTTTTCAGCGCCTCAGATGACAGACTCTCTTCTTTTTCTTCATCTGACAACAGCCTAGGATAATACTGCGTGGATGCATTTTTTGGATAGGTCCTACCCAATTGGAATAAATTGAATGTAAGTATAGAAAACATTTCAAAGTCAGAAATCTATGTAATGTGTAAAATTTAAATATATAGTTTTTCTAGAAACTTTTTATAAAATATTTAAGAAAAAAGATGCAAATAGAGCATCCAATTTTGTTCTATTAATCAGTTTCTACCTGAGTAATGCCAGAATTTTAGTTAAGAAACAGCGCATAGCTTAATAAATAAGCTGATAAATGTTTTCTCATACTTACCATGTTGTCTGAGTACTAGTTTCTCTTAGTTTTGGAACTATTTGCACCCCCACATCCCTTTCAAGCATTTTAATGCTGAAAGTATCATCTCCGTAGGCCATGCATTCAGCATAGCTGTCTTTGTCCTCGGAAGCGTTCTTGTCAGTAAATGCAATTGGTGCACCAAACTTCCTGCGGACTCGAGAGAACTTGTACCTAATCTGGAAAAGATACATTTCCATGGCTAGCAGAAAGGAAAGCTTTTGGAAAGTTCATTCTTCAAAATGGCTGCATTTATGTAATTGCAGAATTGCAGAATTAGTTCTATTAACGATTTCTGTGTTGAGATCACTTGTATTTCTGCATTTTGAAACTCTGAAGTTCTCTAATAAATAAACTACATACATAAGAGAAGACAGGTTTGTATTTGTAAAACAAAATGTTGTAGCATTTTTGAGAATTACATTTTATAATTCATCCAATATCAAAACCGCACATTTAATTAAAGGATTGATTTGCAGGAAGCCTTATGTAGTACTGAATTAGGCTTCCAAGACCTAACTTTTCAGCTCTTTCCTCTTGGTGTAATTCGCAACTTTGGGTGAGGTATTTCGATTTTCCTTACAGTGCCTAAGGTGAGAAAAGTACTCAGAAGAAGATGTAAAAAAAGTTTGGAGGAGTTTCCTTATGTTGAGAACTAGGAAGGATGAAGGGACATGTCTTGACTTCTGCCCGCAAAGAGAAGTAGGCACTTGATTTGGGGCAGCAGAGAGGTGTTGCTTTGTCTTGGATTCATATCCAGGTACCTCCCACAGAACTGGAAAGGAAAGTAGGCTAAAAATCCTTTTGAGTGGACCTTACCAACAATGCAGAATACATAATACTTGGACTATGAATGTGTTAAATTGAATGACTGTGAAATACCTTTAGAATAATCAGACATCTTTTTAAGTGTAAGCAAGATGTCCAGTTCCTGAGAACTATCAAAACTTAGCCAAGTCTTTCCTGAAGAGGGATTTAGGTACTGTGTAAAAATCACTCATGGACAGTTAGATATTTGGAGATGCCCCACACATCACAAGTTAGGTGACAGCTGTGAGAGGATCTAGTTTTTGGACATATAATTTTCTCTCTCTCTCTATATATATATAATCTGTAGATGCAATTAATCAAATGTACATAAATGTTTCTGCAGCATTTTAAGCTTTTGTTAAACATTTAGCTATTTCTCCATTTCTCTCTGTTTCTCTATTTCTCTCTATTTCTAGTTTTCTTGAAGGACCTCAAGAAAAACCAGGATTGCAGCTTCCAGTTTCCTGACTTGTTTTTTTAAAGGAACTGAAATGTAGGGGATTTATTTTTATTTGAATGACTAACACCTTTTGATTCTGACCTTTGTATCCCTTTCTTTAACAGATTCTTCTTCAACTTCCTTTTCACTGCCAAGGGAAACCCAAGTTCTGTGGACTTCTGGAGTTTCCTCTCTATTTTCTTCTGTTTCTTCTGTTTCTTCCACAGTTGCTAAAGACTGTGATATCAAAGTAAGAAATGGTACTTTTTAAAAAAATTGTTACTGAAATGTAAGTACTAATTAGAAACCCAGTTTTCAGTCTTCACTCACATGCTTTACTTTTGTCTCTGCAGTGAGTGTGGGTATGCTGTGCCCCTGGGTAGAGCTGGGGGCACATGAACATTTTCATGACTTGACGAATATATTCATAGATATTATGAAAAATAAGTATAATATTTCTTTGAAAACACTCAATATATTTATTATCTGTTATTTTTATGTCTGAGAAATCTGGGTATTGGCAGAGAAAATTATTGCTTGTGATAAAAATGCAGCAGTGGGGATTACACTGGCCCTCTGAAGTGAAATACAAAAATTGAATTTAGCCCTTCTCAGTAAAATATATATTTTTACAGTGATACATATATTTTTCCATGATCAACTTAACAACTGGAAAAATATCGGATGCTTAATGGTACCATTCCTGACATCTTTGTTTGAGACTAGATTCTGAAATATTCATAGATAAAACAATGTTGTTGTATACTGGTTTTTACCTCTAGAAGGTTTTCCTTGGCTTCTTCAGAAGCAACAATGTAAAAGTTCTGTCCATACTGGGAGTTTGGATCAAAAACTAGCAACAGTTCTTCCCCTGGGTATTCCTATTTTAATGAAAAAAATAGTGGAAAACTGAAAACAAATAATATTCAAAACAAAACGTGAAGTTATGACTGGGAAAGCTATCATCAATTTAGTATCTTAGGTTAATTTTGTATTCTTAATTGAAAAATTCATGTGCTAATTAAAAGGAATAGATGGCATATATTTTGTAATAAAAACAAGTCTGGGACCAAACTAATCTTTCTTTAGTTGTGTACAGATAATTAAACAGAAAATAAACTGTTTTCATGATTCTCAGTAAATAGGCCATGAATTAGGGGAAGCCAAATATGTGAAGGTCTGTCAGTTCACAGAATCAAAACTAATAGTATTTGTTACTTTTAGCATATTTTCAATCTAAAGTTGGTAAAAAAAATGCATGGCAAGCCATGAGAAACTTTGAGTCAACAATGGTCCATGACCTCTAGCACGCAGATATTCCAGCATCAGTGTTTACACAAAGTCAAAAAAGAACAGACCCATTCTTCAAAAGAATGGACACTCTCAGAGCATAAAGTGAGAATTCATTAAAGTGAGAATGAAATATGCTACATACTTGGATAACTTTTTTGAAAGGGTGGAAATCAGAAGTTTTAGCTCTTGTTTTCAGGTCTTGAATTAGGTCCTCTTTTTTAATACACTTGAAACAATTTTCTTCTGTGACATCTTCATCAGGTCGGCAATTAAAAATTTCTTGGGTCTTTGCAGTCAAAAGCAAAGGAAAGATTTCTGGGTGGCCTATGAAAAAAAGCAAAATTGCTTGATAATTTCAGAGTATTGTTTAAACATGCATATATACTTTGATAACTCTATGTCTTTACTGTTTCTAGCATTATGTCTTTGACTCTCTCAGCTTTGTTTTTGGTATTTTGGAAGGCATGAAATACAAATTTTATTTACTTTATTGATCTTTGAAAATACTCTACCCAACATTTTGCACATAATGAATATGATTTTCCTGGTATGAGGGGCTTGTTTTTTTCTTGATCAACAGGTTATTAACAACTTAAGTGAAAAATCTTTAATGGGTTGTTTTTAATATATTAAGGGCAAAACCACATGGTTCTGACTTAAGAAAGCCTTTGAATAAATACCCTGTGGTCCTTCCTCGTAGGGCAGCACCATATTAAGCCAAAGTTTAATCTAGGTGAGGCTTCTCCCAGGTAAGGATGCTTTTCTGATTTTGGACTTTCATCTTGCTCCCATTGAGTTGAGAGTGCAGTAGAGACTATTTCTCACTAATCAAATGAGACTGAAGCAAGCTCGCTGAGATTAAAGTTAGGTGTTTCTTTTCAACTTTACTGAAGAATATATAGCTGTTGTTTTCTACACACATGATGTCTTGTTAGGTTCATTCATATTAACTCAGAGCAAGATATTTCTTATTCTTGCAGTAGCACAGATATCTTCACTGGTTTTGGGGAGGCTGGACGCAGTTAGGTGACCTGTCAGCTGTGCTTTGCAAACACTCAATCTGGGGATAATACACAATGCTTCTTACTGTGTGTGCCAGCTGTATGTGAGTAAGGCAATGCATGCAATGCTGGTCATGCTCATGTTACATGTTCTGTCTCCAGCTGGCATCACAGCTCTAAGTGGCTAGGATCACTCCAGGCCGAGCTAGTTGAATCCTGCCCCTGAGACTCGTCCCTTGCTGTCCTGCCCCGCTAGCAGACCCATGCTCTGTCTCAGCTGCCTTAATAAGAGCATTCCTCATGAGAGCCACTATATTTTTACCTGAGAAGGTTAGCAGATGTTCATCTTTTTGGTGAACTGGAAACTGAAAGAATTAAGGACTTGTATACTGGGTACTGTTTTTCTGTACTGAAATGTGCTGGCTGTTGTGATAATAGCTGATACTTTCTATCTTTATTTCAATCTCTTTTCTTAGTTTAAATTACTTAGTATTTTATCTTAATTCCAAGCACCTGTGGGATTTTTTTCCTCTTAGTGCATGTCTTGAAGAGAAGTTGACATACCTCAAATAATGATTGTGACCAGCAGTGTCAGCATGTTTTGAGAAGTCATCTCTAATCTAAGCCAACAATGACTAACAAAATGATAAATCCTCCTTAATCTCTGCATAATCCTATCACATAATACATTACATTTGATGAATCTGACATTTATCCTTTAAAATCTTTCAGTGCTGCTACTCCACTGCATCTGTTCTGCCATAGTCATCACTAAAATTAATGGCATGCCTGATGTTTCTGGTGGATGTTACACTGTTCCAAGTATGGATTACTTAGTGTCCACTAGTTATTTCATAGCAGGTAAAATCTGTTTGTAGCATGCACAGGCCGTTAGTTCACTTTCATCACAAGCTCTAATCAATCCTGCACTATTTTCTTTTTTGATACCTTGGAGATTTCCAGGATCTCTGTGTGGATGCTTCCAAAAAATACAAAATTATAGGGATGTTGATTGGGAAAGGCCTCCAAGTCATCTGGTCCAAACTGACTGTTGCTAACACCATACCTCAAAAATCCCAGCCCGGAGTAATGGCTGTTTTAGACGTTATTATTTGCAACAATAAGGTTTTTTGCTACTTTTAAAAATGCTGAGTCATGTATACAGCCTTGTGCACAAATGCTAATGCTGAAAAAATCCTTTTAAAGGGATCTAGGTTTCACTGCCAAATGAAACAATACAAGCATACTTTAAAGTTAAGCAAGAATAAAATGGACATCACTACAAGAGGAAACAGATACTGTAAGTGCATTTTTTCAATGCTCTCTTGCTATAAGCCCAAGTTAAAAACAAAGTAATGATCAGAATTAAAATACTTCAGTCCAAAGAACTAAAGTTCTGTATTGCAGAATATTATTTTAAACAGAATCTATAATATAAGGAGCTGATACTAGAGTTCTTACATTACAAAAATTTTTATTGAATGCTTTTTCCCAGTAAAAAATATGTAACATCTAATCATAGACATCAGAAAAACAATAGACATTGTTTTTCTATTAGTAAATTGTACCTATATCATTTGTAACAGTCAGCAGCTCTTAGTGCTACAAGAACTACAAGTGCTACAAGAACTTCACAAAGACCAAGAAACCATAAGGAAGAAGTGAAGAACACTTGCAGGCCTAAGGAGTGCGTGCATGGAGTTTAAATCTTGCACAGGCAGTGTTTCCTTACACCAGAGCTGTTTTCCTGCTTTCAGCAACAGGTTCCCAGCAGCAGTTTAGCTGTTAGAGCTCTAACCTTGATTGCCAGTAGGTGGAGGTACAATTCTCTCCTACAAACTATCTCCTGAAATATTGAAAATACATTTTTAAAGTACCACTTTAATCATCTGAGGGATCACTTCTTGTGCATTTTCACTAACTGCAGCTTAGCCACTTTGATGATGCTAGCCAGAGAACAATTTTCACCCAGTGTTCTTAGGATTCTGGAGGAAAACAGGTGATTTACAGTTTATTTTAAAGTTACCTGGTTTGTGTATTCCTTGTTAAAAGCCAATTAATAAGATAACCCTTTGTCCTGTTCCTGTAAATCATAGATAAATTTTACTTTGATATCAATATAAGTTATATCTGAAGAATAATTGCACAAATTGGATCAGAAGAAAAATACAACCAGAAATATGGAAAATAACTACCATTGGAAATACTTCAATGTCTAAGAAAAAAAGAATATATTTAAATTTGGATAATTGCATGCTTTAGCCCTTAACAATGGCCATGCTTAAAACTGAACTTTACTTGCACATAAGCCAAATTGTGACTTTTAAATGGTTAGGTTTTTTCCCCTACAAAAAAATGATGCTAATTGGTGTCTATTGGTATCTATGATTAAAAACCACAAGTGAGATGCTAAAATAACCTTCTCATGAAATTTAATAACGGCTTGATGAAGATCAAGGATTAGCAATTGAAAGAAAAACATGAATTTTTTTTAGAATTCATAAACTATTTCTGAACTCAAAGATTTTGCACCCTATAATTTTGTCATGATGCTTTTTATTTCCCCTTATCCTTACTCCTCTCAAACCAAGAAAAAACCTCTTCATACCTGTTTCCTGCTGCACTGCCTGCTACTCAGAGAGCCACTGTAATCACTGTGATAGCTGCATTTCTGAATAGTTTCTATTTTTTTCCCATTCATGAAAAATATTTTTTTATTCCCTCCATTAGTAACACTGAAGTTTCAAAATGCTTTGAGTATTCCAGAACTACTACTTTACAGTTTAGTTGTCGTACCACTTACCTATACTGGCCATAGAAAGATCAACTTCATCTGTTTTACCTGAAATATAATGATATGATGTGAGTAGTGTTGATTCCAGAACTATAACAAGTAATTTGACCTCTCTCAGTTATTTATATAAAATAGCATATTCTATTTGATCTCATGAGTTTTAAATGCAAGGGGCCAAAATAATTCAGGTAGATCTCATGTTAGCCCAGATTGCTGCTTGTTTCATTGCTGCTGTACCTTACATACCGAACTGTGTTCCTTTTCCTTTTCATGATTCCTTAACTTTGTTTTACCTTTTTGTTTCTTTGACGATGTTTTTGAATCTTTCGAGTTGCTCTTGCTGGATTTGACACTTTTTGACATTTTTTCAGATTTCCCTAGAGAAAGATACATATCATCAGTAATTTAAAATAGACAACAGAATGCACCATGTATGAGTGAAAATTTGGTCCATGACTTTATGTAGCTTATCATTACAGTAATATTTTCATATGCAGCTAAAGGTATGTTTCATAGTCTTAAATAATAAGCTGTATTTTCATATCATGTGTAATAGATGGAAAAGCTTCTTTTGTCCAGGGTGTTTAAAAATGAACACCGATTATCCAAAATAGTGACAGGTTAAATTAGGATAGAGGTTTCTGAAACACACTGAAAGCTAAGGACCTGAGATAAAGTGGGAAGAGCATGGGTGAAAATTCACCAGTTATAAGTGTTTGTCCCAATGTTTGTAAGTGTGAATCATTACTCAGCCACAAAAAGCATTTCTATTTCCAGTTTATTTTTCAGTGTAGCTCTGAGGAGGACAAGCTCGGGAAGATGATGTATGCCTAATTAAATGTAGCAACCAGACAGCAGGAGATGATATTGTACAGAAGGCTACTCCCGTTTCATTTGCTCTCCTTCATCCCCATGTAAGCAGAAAGGATTAGAACAGTAGTGCAGAAAAGTCTCAGTTCCATGGAAGGAAGAAATGCAGTTCAGCCTGCCCGCTGCTCAGGCTGGACAGCACCATCATGTGGGAGGTGCTCACATAGCAGCCGATGGAACCACTAAATCAGCATGGCCCAAATTCTCTTAAAAGTGTTAAGATCGTTTGATGTTAGTATTAAAGAGCCAGAGGCGTTCAGATGGGATGATGACAATGGGGCTCTCACTTTGTTTGTGTCCTACAGAGCACCTACAGTATTTGGGTGCCATTATAATTTTACCACTAACAAGAGGAAAGTAGATGCAGATAGGACAGAAAGAGATGGCACCAGAAAGAACGCTGGCAGGACATAACTATTTCTGATGATCTCTTACAGGAGCTACAGCCCCTCTGCTTGTGCACATGAACAGCACATTTATTGCCAAGAGGTTTAAGGTGAAAAGGTGAGTTCATAAAATAAGTGTTCTATCTTGAGGGTTTCCTTATGAACAGCCTAAAATAGAGAGTGCTAAAACAAATATGCTATGGCCTGTGCATTTGCAATTTCAGTGGCATACCCAGACTGAGAAACAGTATTTATTGTTTTGTAACACAGTTCTCGAATACTCCAGAAGCAAGCAATATAATCTTAGCTTCTGATCTAAATTTTAGTATGGAGATGGCCACTGTTGGCAAGATATAGGTCATGGATTATAGCCTGATGGAATAGCCAAGGTTTGGGATACATGTTGACCTCCCATGAACTCAAGGTAAATTTTGGTGTTGGCTTTAATGTGAGCAGAGTCTGATACTCTTGCTACAGTTACGCATTTTTCTTTTTCACTCCAATCACAGTAGAAAAAGATACTCTATAAATCCTCAGACTCTTTTCTGCATCATACTGGATCTTGCAGATCACAGGTGGCAGGTTGCATCCATGGCATGTTAGTGTATCTCTCTCTTGTTTAGTCTCTCTTGATTACATCAAATGCAGTCCCCTTCATTAATCTGTCTGAAGAATGGTAGCAATTTAATCTTCTGCTTCTTCCAAAAAGCAATGATGATACCAATGCAACAAAAATAATGTTCCAGAGTTCTGAAACTTTTGCTCTGCATGGGATGATGTTTTTAAACCCTTCCCAAATTATACATAATGAATCTAAGGAGAAAGTTGGGAAATTTTTCTGCCCTGATTCTTACAGTCTTTTTGTCAAGTACAGGAGTAGAAACACTGTTAACACAGTTTTGTGTAACAGTCAATATATTTTCATTTACATAAACATATATATGTATTTTATATATATTTTCTTATATATGTATAATCTTTCAAAGGAGCCTATGCAATATGCTTAGCTTATAGTTCTGAAACACTTGGGCCTACCTCACTGAGAGTGCATATCAATTCAGATAGTCAAAAGAGACTACTTTTTCCTTATTTAAGAAGGAAAGCTGTGCAAAGCTGTTTCTTATCTATCTTCTTGTATATTGTACATATAAAAATTGTGGCCCATTTTGTAAATGGGTTCTGTGACTATTCTAATTTGAAACCAACCTTTATGGCTCTGTAAAAGAGAGACAGTCCTCCAGGACAGGAGGTGAGGGCAGCTGTTGTAGAAATTAGTTGAAGGACAATATGAACCATCTCATCTATATTCCAGTCACAATGTCTCACTTCACCATTTCATAATTATGCACTGCAACAAAGCTAGTTTGGAAATTTTGAGTGAGTTCCTCTGAGTATCCTAAACTCTAAGTCACATGAATGGAGGAAACACTGAGAAGGCTGACATAAGTCACATGCTATGTTCAGTAAAATAACTTGCAAATAAAAACATCCCTTTCCTTTCAACTGATTTCAAGTATATTTTACCTATAGAAACAGTTAAAATTCTTGAAAATGCTGTCCCAGTAATCAGATCCTCCTCCTTCACTGAAAGGATGAGGTCTGAGGTAGATGCAGCACTACAGAGAGAAGGGCCGTGGTGATAAAGCTGATGCCAGTGCCTGGTACATGTATTTGCATTTGTTAATATAAAAAGTGCCCCTGTTTAAGGGTTGCAGATGAATAAAGCAGTCAGTGGGACTGTTCGTGCTTCCCTCTGGGATGCACAGGACCTCCCAGCTGGAAAGCAGACAAAACAGAAAATGACAAACCACTTATCTTCTTTTACAATATCCCCAGTACCATATCACCCCCGCCCCTCCGTCATCCTGTGGCCATATGATTGTCAGTGGTCAGGAAACAGGGAAAGCGTGCAGAGAAAGCCAAGGCAGAGCTTCCAGAAACTTCTCTGGAAGCATAACCAGACATGTTTCTGGAACACAGAAACAGCCATTTACAGAGCCTATATGCAAAGTTGGGGTTCACACAGGAATATGGCAACCTCCAGGTGCTCCCTTCAGGAAACACACACTGAGTACTTTCAAATATGTACTGAGGAGCAGACTTCTGCACCTCACCTCTTCCAAAAAGGTACAAAAGAACAAGAGTCCCAATATGTAAGTTAAAAGCTACTATTTTCAGTAGTTACCTCTTAGTTTGGGGGTTTACTTTTTTCCCCATAAGTTTTTAAATAAAATACTACATCCTATCAAGAAAACCATTAAAAATCAGTCCATATGAATGGGTTGTCTGAAAATGTGACCAAAAAGGTTATTTTTTTAATCTATAGTTAGTCCCTATTCTCTTAAGGATATTTCTATACTGCTTATTTAAAGAGGACTTGTCAAGGCACACACAAATGTATTATGCCTTTCCATTATGTTTATAAAAACTCATGATTCTATGATTAAGAAGAGGTTGGAAACAACATTTAAATTAACATAGTTTGAAAATTTAAGAGTGAAAAATCTATATAAAATTATAGCTTTTGTAAATCAATTGTCATAAATATTGCCATATATTTTATTTTTAAAAAGTGAGTAATATTTAGATTTCATTAATTACATTCAGTCTAATCTTTCAGCAGTTTTTCAGTGGAACACAGTGTTACATTATGTAATTGCTAAAACCTTGGTAAATATTTGACAACTTTGTTTGACCTTTTATAGCCTAGTTTGTTTACAGATGGCTCTAATATTTTGAACATTAGGCTTAAGAGAAAAAATAAGATCAGAGTGTTCTCCTAATCATTTAACGTACTGAAACATTTACAGCTATAAACAGATCTGTGATGTTGCTAGGTATTGCAAGAGGCAAAAACCAATTAGCCATCAGTTCTACAAAAGATGCTGTCTGATTTGAGGACACAGAATGATTCATTAGTTGCCTAATTGAATGATTTAGGGTCGAGTTTATGTGCATTACTATTTTAGGACTATAATTTACTATAATTTGGAATGACAGAAGAATTGGATGCATGTCCATTTTACAAAAGCACGACAAGGAAAGGATCAAAACCATTTGCTAATTACTTTTTTTGTTGTATCACTAGCAAGCTAAAAAACACATTTCTGTTGATAAACCTTTAGGCATTTGTTAAAAATACTATCTTGAAAATACTTTATCTCTCCAGAAATTCACCTGCAATGTTGTCTTTAATTAAATTTATTCTATTTTGCTCTACACAAAGAGGAAATAATAAAAAATTATTAAAATTATTAATAATCCTTGTGCATATTTGGACATAACTTCATTGTATAAGTTGTAGGGTGTAAAGCTGAAGTTTTGGCAACTGCCAAATAATTTCAGCATACAAATAGTTCAACTTAAATGTACCTGGTTTCACACTTGCAACTTTTCATTAAATCAGGCTTACTTGAACCTAATGTTGAATGTGTTATCTGATAGAAACCAGTAGATGTAGTTACAGTATCTAGGATGATGAGTACAATATGTGTAAAATTAGGTTAAAAATTCATAAGAAAGACGTAAGAGAACAAAATGGAAAACTTCATTAGAATGTTGGTTAATGATGTGCTCTGATTCTCTTTTACTCAAAGAGAAATAGATTAAAATTGGAAAATGTGTAACAACGATGACCGAAGACATCGAACATATTTTGTACTTCATTTGTACTGAAAATGATCTGATAGAAGTCAGTGAAATCGTAAAAGACACAGAGAAAGTGACCAGGAGATGCTGATTCAGGGTCCTAACACGGGATCGAGCTGGCATCACATGAGCTGACGGATGTGGAAACAAACAACAGGACTGCAGAAGTGTTTCATTGCACAATAAGGGTGTGAAATATGGAATATACTGCCTGTGGACAGGTCAGCTGCCAGCAGCACACAATTTCAGAACATAACAGGGCAAACTGACAGCTGAAAAATTGAGGGCTACTAAAAAGAATGATAATACATCTGGCTATAGAAATTGAACCGCAGATCCAAAAAGGAAAGGCTGCAAAGAGTGGAAATATGGCTTTACTATTATCTTGCCCAGACAGAACTTCTGGTATGAGCCAGTACAGCTGGTCTAGATTATTAAAATAGTGTAACAATTTGGTTGGTACTTAAAAAGTTACTAAGTATGATATAGAAGTTGTCATAACATGGTCCTGCCAGGAACCAAACAGTAACATACGTTGCATTGTCATGACTTTTGAAACAGAAATGCTATATTGTAAAAAATTACATTAGATAAGACTTCTTTAAGCAGAGGTAAGAAGAATAGTCATCTCGTCTTCGAAATGTGAGAGCTGGGTCGCTGGAACAAGATCATGTGTGGACACGGGGATGGGGGTGTGGATTTGCGGGGTTTGCAGCCCCGGCCTCGTCCCCAGCCCCTCTCCACCCTCGGCACAGCCCCTCAGGCCATCGAGGGAGGCGCTGCTGCCTCGGGCCCGCTGGCAGTGCCGCGGGAAGAGGCGGCCGAGGCGGCTGGGCCGCACGGGGCAGCCGCGGGCTGCTGTGCCCTGCCGGCTGCTGCCCGTGTGCTCTCGGATCGGGCATCTTTCACCGCTCCCACAGCGCTGCCGGGTCCCCTTCGTGCCCTTTGTCCCCTACCTGCGCGGCCCCGGCCCGCCGCGTCCCCGGCGGCGCGCGGTTGTCATGGCGACGGGAGCAGCCGTGATTGACGGCTCGGACAGGCAATCAGCGCCCTGTTCTGCAAACCCGCCCCCGCGGTGGCAGCCTGCGGGATCGCGCCACACAAGAACTACTCGTCCCAGCCTGCTGTGCGCGGGAGACGCGCCGCCGGCGGGACTCTGGGGCGCGGGGCATGATGGGGTCTGTAGGCGACAGTCGGCGGCAGTCCCCTTTGCAGCCAGGCCACCCGCGCACCCCAGCCCAGGCATCGCCTCGGTGTTTGCCGGGCAGTGCTGAGGCCGTCTCCCGCTGGGATTAAGGCGATTCGATGCGGTTTGTTAATATGAAGATCTGTAATCTGTATCTTTTGTATTTTGGATGCATAAAAATGGTTTCGTTTGCCTTGCTGCAATGTAAAACACAAGAGCCCTGGAGTATCTTTCTATGCAGAGCACCCAGTGCTGGTCCTTGGTGCCACTCCGAGGTCCATCCACCCCTTCTTATAATAAGCAGGAGGGTTCGGTCTGTCTTCCGTGTCAATCTGTACAGCCAGGAAGTTCCCTTTCTCAAAATGCCTGCTAGGCTCTTTGTTTTGGTCTTGGCCTTCTTTTACCTTCTCCTTTTATACCAGTGTTCAGAATGGTACTTGCAGCACAAATTAGGCAGCTGAAGACTGCACTGTTATAACCTGGGGTTTATCCTCTTGTCAGGCAGCAATGCCAGAGGGATCATTCCTGCAGAGCAGTGGGACTGGCACAGACCCAAGGCAGGAGCCCATTCTCTTTGAAGTTCAGTTAATAACCTTATTAGCTTAATAGTGTGTAAGACTTAAGCATATCCACTATACCACTAACCTTCATAACTACAGTTCTACGACGTGAAAGGGATTTGGGGGGCTTTTTTTGGTTGGTTGGTGGTGTTTTTTTGTTTTCTTGTTGTTTGGGTGTTTTGTTTTGTTTTTTGTTTTGTTGTTGTTTGGGTTTGTTGTTGTTGTTGTTTTTAATGACAGGTGCTATTTATAACATGAACCTTATTTCCCCTGGTGGAGAAGCCTAGGTCGATAAATCTGGAGCCAGCATTACCATCCTATAGGAAGTGTATTACAGTGTGGAGAGGCGCCCGTCACGTGCGGCAGGAGGGAGATGAGCAGCACAAGGTGTCAGAGGCCGCGAGTGACGGTGTGCACAGCACGGCACGGCGCGGCCCCGCACAGCCGAGCCTAGCCCGGCCCGGCACGGCGCAGCCCCGCACAGCCGAGCCTAGCCCGGCCGGCACGGCGCAGCCCAGGGGCCGGGGCGGGCTGCCGGAGGCCGCGGCTCTCCCGCCCAGCCGAGCGGGGCCGGGACGGAGCGGGGGCGGCTGCGGGCACCGGGCTGGCAC
Source organism: Prinia subflava (assembly GCF_021018805.1). Lineage (NCBI taxonomy): Eukaryota > Metazoa > Chordata > Aves > Passeriformes > Cisticolidae > Prinia > Prinia subflava. The sequence goes on along the minus strand of NC_086256.1, from coordinate 14,241,236 downwards.
GGCCGCCCCCGCGGCGGCTGCAGCCCCCGGAGGCCGGGGAGCGGCAGGAGCGGCCACGGCTGGCAGGTACCGGGAGCCTTTAGCGGCGGGGGACAGGGGGCGGGAAGCACCCTCGGGCCCAGCCTCCGCCTTCGGGGTGCCACGGCAGAGGGGCGCCGAGCCCGGGAGGGGCAGCGGCTGCCGCGCTCCGGCCTGGCCGGCGGCGGCGATGCGGGTGCCGGCGGCGGCGATGCGGGTGCGGGCAGCTCCCTGTGCCATCCGCAAGGCTGCGGCAGCCCGCGGGTGTTGGGAGCCGCCTGCAGCGGCTGGCGAGGGGAGGGCGGCTGAGGGAAGGGCCCGGCCCGGCCCGCAGTGACCGCCCCGGCTGTGACCGCCCCGGCGGCCGAGCCCCGGTCGGGCTGTGGAGGAGCGCGGGGCTGCGCCTGTGGAACGGCGCCTCAAGCCCACCGCGAGGGCCGGGAGCGTTTTGGGGTATTCTGTGGGTTTTGTTGTTGTTGAGTGTTTTGTTTTTGTTTTGTTTTGTGATCCAGCATAGATATTGACAGGACTATTGCAGGGACAGAATAAGGCTTAATTTTAGAAATGTTGGATCAGCTGTGAGAAAGATGAGTGCAAACCGCAGCAGACTGTACTCTATCCTGCAGGACAATGGAAGTGAGATAAAACAGGAGTGGAACTTTTTTTGCGCTCTGTATGAGCCTGTTCTTAGTGTTACACTGCTGACTCAAAATTTTTCTTGCTTTCCCTGACAATTGGGGAAATTGAAGGTCTCGAATCATATCTGAAACAGATTGTTGTTCTGCTGTGTGCAGGGGCTGCTGGAGGAGACTGGATGTGACTGGACATTGGTAAAAATCATTCTTGATGATTATTTTTTGGGTTATATACAAAATTTTTCTTATGGGAATCAAAAATAAACTGTCTAATAAGGCACACCTTTATTCACAGTCTAGGCTGTCTTCACTGTTCTTAATATCATCAGTTTTTTATCTGAAATAAATATTCCTGGCCAGTTCTTAGATGTTTTATAAAACATTTATAAAATGTTTGGGAGTCAGAGAATTTAGTAACAGATCAAAATGTAAACATGCTGAATACTATGCAGAGCAATGTCTCAAAATGTGTTTATAAGGTATCTAATCTTTATCTAATCTTTTCCCCTCATACTGAACTCAAATGTGAGCCTCTTTGGCTAATCATGATTCAATTACCTCTTGGTCTTTTTGTTTGGTTCATCATCGCTGGTGGTTTGCATTGGGCCTTTTATGGCAAACCAAAAAGACATAATCCTGCCAAATGACAAGTTAATGCTCTCAGGTAATTTACCTGAATTGCAATTTGTCATGCTCCCTCTCCATTTCCAAGAGTGAACCATGCTAATAATAACGTACAAGAAAACCGCTGCCTCTCTTGAAAATTCCATTTCTTTCAGGGACTGGACATGTAGGTGTGGGGAAAATACCAACTACAGCACTAGATAATTTTCCCAGAAGAGTGAATGCTCATGAGAGGCTTCTGGTGCTTTTCTTGAGTCAGGATGTCTTGCACATATGTTGTTGTTGCCAAGCAAGAGAGGAAGAAGTTTTCAGGAAGTGACCCCCTAGTTCCAAATGGACAGAAATTCCACTATTAAATAAGTGTTCTGGCAGCCTAGATGCACATTTAAGAACTTGCCCATATTTTTCTTGGAGTTCTGCAGAACATGTGCAATAATACGAGACAGGTCTGAAATTCAGTGTAAAGTATAAGTGCCTTTCACAGAAGATAAATGCCTTCGGAGTCCAGGTTGTTAGTGCAGACTGATCTGCTGCTACTATATTGATGCTTGCATGTTTTTCAACTGATAAGGACTACTCTTCTTTTCAGAAATGGAAAATCCTGAAGTGGCTGTGAGCAGCTGCAGTGCTCATGAGGATGAAAACCTTTGCAGCTACAAACGACACTCATCAGTATCACAGGAGGGGCTTTTGGAAGACCAGCTTAGAAGGAAGTTAAAATTTTTCTTCATGAACCCATGTGAGAAATTTTGGGCCCGGGGCAGAAAGCCTTGGAAACTTGGGATTCAGTTACTCAAAATAGTAATGGTTACAGTTCAGGTGAGTACCTATGGAGGCAGGGACTCAGCCTATGGGAAGTCAAATGAATGCAGGTGGCATGCTATTCATGGTGTGGTGCAGACAAAGGGAAAGGATAGACTGCAAAATGATCTTATTTGCATATATGTAGCTTAGATCTCAGGTGGCATAATTTTCTTCTAAAACTGTGGACTGAAAGAAATAGCCTTCCAGGAGTACAGATGAAAGGAGCCATATCTAAGGGCTTAACTCGACTTTTTACTTTACTTTTTTTTTGCCATTTTTCCCCCCAAAGGATGGCATCCCTACACATCTCTTACCCCAATACCTGCTTCAGTGTTGTGCTTGAGGGAAGGAAAAGTTGTTTCTGTTTCGATATCACAGAGACAAGAACCGAAATTGGTGACTTTTTCATGATGTTTGCTTATATCTTGCATATGGCATACAAACTCTTGTATTGAAAAAAACCTCAGAAATTCTTCCTCACTCTTCCTCTCACCCAGCCTTGCATCACAGATTTTATATAACACATTTATCTGCTGCTCTAAACACAAGTGTTTGCCTCAGAGTTCTGTGGTTAAGGCAGAGGAAGGTTTTCATAAAACCTTTCTAAGTTCTCAGATCATCTTTCAGAGTTGTCCACATGTGATTTCCCTGTTTGGTCATGCCAGTGCTATGTTTTCTTTCCATTTGTTAGAATGATGGCACAAACTGCAGAAATACGCGTTCTCCTGCTGTGCATCTGGCAGCATGTTTGTGTCCCCTACTGTTTAATTTTTAAATGTCATCATTCTCTGATTGCAATCTCTCCCGTTTTGCAACTAAAAGTAAAATTTGAGGATGGAAAAATCCAAAGAAGAAAGAAACTAATGCTGATTTCATATTTTCAGAGAAAATCTGCCTGTAGGTAGTTCAGTCTGAGCAGTGTTGGTTTGCTGGTGTGTTCCTGTGTGCTGAGCATGCTGAGCTTGCCTACAGAGGATTTCAGTATCTCTGTAACTGAGTTACCCTTATCAAGACCTGCATATCCAGTTTGCACCATGGCCATAAAACTAATCTGTAGAGTACTGGTTAGACTTATCTGTGATGAGTTTTTTCACAATACACCTGACACCAGATTTGAAACAATAGTCATGAGAATTGTGAGCTCCCAGAAACAGTACATCATGTACTTCTAAAAATCTTTTCCAGTCTGGATAGTAGCTAACAGAGTTTTGTGCTCACTTTTCATGAACGCTTGCAATATATTTTTTACCAGCTCCAGGTGTTATCTTGTTACAAGCACAGCTTTGGTGAGTTATTCTCAAAGCGCTTTTCACTGAAACTTGATTGAGAGATGTTTGTTTTCCTGGGTTGTCCTCAATTTCCCTTTTGTGCTTTGGAGTAAGGACTTCAAAGTGGGGTCTTGTTAAGTCTTGTCCTGCCTTCTTGGCTGAGGAACATTGATATTCCCTCAGGGCAAGTCAATTGACGCCAGGCCCAACTAACAAAGCTTGGGTAACAGTATATAGGGACCTCGAACCTGAGATGGGATCATTTTGTTTGTAAAAATGCCAGTCCTTGGCCAAGATGCTGTAAACATGTTAAAGCCACATTCCTGGAACCCACTGTTTCCTTAAAGTCAAACTTTCATTTGACCAGTTGTGGAATGGAGCAGCCTGCATGTAATTGCCATGTCTACCAGTGAGACAAAAGACTGGCTGTTCATAAAACAAGGTTCATATGTTACTCCAGAAGTCAGCTTTGTCTTTGAACAGGAAATATATCTTTTTCAGCTGGTGGTTTTTGGATTGAGCAATCAAATGGTGGTTGCCTTCAAAGAAGAGAACACTGTTGCATTCAAACATCTTTTCCTGAAAGGATATATGGACAGAATGGATGATACCTATGCTGTATACACACAAACAGATGTCTATGACCAGATATTCTTTGCAATAAACCAGGTAGGGATTCTTGCTTCAACATGTACAATATATATGGTCTTTGTCTGGGTACCTTTTTTTGAATTGAACTTCTGTGTCAATTGCTTAAGACTAAAGCACCGGCTCATTTGAGTTTTCTGTCATTGCTGGAGCACTGTAGTATGGTAACATCCTTAAAGTTAATCAGTGTACTAGTTCTACACGAAAGGCACTCCTTGGATCTGAGTCAGATTTCTTTGCAAGTAACAAATTAGTCTTTATAGTAAGGATTGTAAAGAGAAAAACATAATAAGCAAAAATGTATTTAGATCCAAATCCTGTACTAGTGTTTTTGTCACATACCTTAAAATATTTGAGGACTCAGTTGTGTGGTTTAGGTTTCACAGTTCTTTAGGTGACCTTTCATTTAAAAGAGATGGGTTATAATAGATCCAAACACTTTTGGTTTGCTTTGTTTTGGTTGTTTTGTTCTTTTGGTGTTTGTTGTTGTTTTTTTTTTTTTTCTCGGAGAGTAATAGTTTTGTTGCTATTTAAGTTGGTTTGTTTGTTTTGAACTTTAGTACCTGCAGCTGCCCAACATCTCTGTTGGAAATCATGCCTATGAGAAGAGGGGAGCAGAAGACGCACCTCTTTCTGTTTGTCAGCAGTTCTACAAGCGAGGAATCATCTGTCCTGGAAACGACACCTTTGATATAGACCCAGAGATTGTGACTGGTGATGAACCTAATCTATTTTATCAGTTCTTTGGGAGGATAGGACCTACATTTTTGATAAATTCTTTGAAAAACTTTACAATATGGTATAGTCATATCACATGATCTATATTGAACTTACTACCAGCCAAAGATGGTAAGAAAAGTTCTGTGTAACTAATCTCTAGTCCTCACCTCGAATGTCTAATGCCACAAAGAAGTGATGAGCGGTTAGCACTGATGACCATCTAATAAAAGTATTTGGGGCTAATTTTCAGGAGTGTTCCCTGTGAATTCACGATGAATAACTTGGCTGGTGTTCAAGGAAGCCAGTGCATTTGTCAGTTGGCTTCTCAGATGACTCCTCACTCAAGTGTGCTATCTTGTCTGGTGTAGCCAACAGCTCATAACAGCCTCGGGAGTGGGACAGGCAGATTACGGTTAAAGAACCTGATAATCCATGAGATATTGTTGTGAGTCCTTATCCATTCCAGACTGCTTGTACATTGAGCCAACGACTTCATTACACAACACAACAATGGGAAAGCACAATTTGAATTTCACCCTGGATTTCCCCAGGTGAGGAGGAATGAACACCTCCCGTGTTGGGGTGCTGGTGCGTTTTCCCTGTGCAAGGCTAACCTGCAGCTCTGTTGCAGGCTGGTGGCGGTGCAGCTCATGTTCAACCTGAAGGCAATCAACCTCCAGACCGTTCGTCACCACGAGCTCCCCGACTGTTACGATTTCACTCTGCGGGTATGTGGAAGCCTGCCACGTGTCTTTCTGTTCAAAACCAGAAATGACTTGCTGGTTTGCTGCACACAGTCAGCACAGGTATTTTCTGAAGAGTGCTGAGTACCACTGGGTCAGTGGTGCCTGGATTACTCTTGGCTTAGTGTACCCTGTAAATAACCAGCAGTTGTCACTGTAGGAGGTTAAGCTTTGAGTGCTCCTGATGTGGTCCTGAAGTACTTGCTTGGCTTACAGCCACCTGTGCTCTAACCCATCTGAAGTATAATGGAAGTGTAAACCTCTTCTCTTTAGAGAGATGCTTCTGGGAAAGGTTGTTTTCAGATCATAGAGAAGTGAGAATATATTTAAAAGTATTTCATCTAGTAACTAGTTGTTCAAACAATTTGTGGCAAATACATGGTTCAGCAGATTTGTCTTTCATTTTGACAGCATTTATTTGAAGATACTGGAATTATCTTTAATTTCTAAGTTTAAGCTTAGAAAAGTTTTGTAACTTCTCTCTTAGAATAATTATTCTGTATCATTATGCAAGCTTAGCAATACAGTCTGCATGTGTAATTGTTTAATTTTATAAACACAAACACCTTTTTTCATTTGTTTTTGTTTTTAATACAGATTGTGTTTGATAATAAAGCACACAGTGGACGAATTAAAATAAGTCTAGACAATGAGATAGCAATCAGGGAATGTAAAGACTGGCATGTTTCTGGATCAAGTAAGTGACATAAATATGTTCGAATTATCATGCTGAAATTTTGTCCACTAGCATAATGTTTATTAACCTTTTTCTTTAGGAAAAGGTGAGGTACCATTGACATACAACCTCCATCTAGTATGTGCACTCTAAGAAATTGTTGTTCTTCAACCTCTGATCTGAAAACCTGGGAATCCAGCCACACCATTACTTTCTGTAGCAGTTCTCAAGGCTTGCACCACTGATAATGTCAATCCAAAAATTTTCCATGCCTCACTGTACATCCTTCTATCTTTCGCCTCTGAACTTACACTGCTCATTTCTGAAGGCAGACTTGTGAACTGTTCTAGCACCAGGCAACAGGACACATGATAGTGGTGGAAAGTTGAAGCTCATTTACTTTTATTTCAAGACTTAGCACCAGGAAAGATAAGGAAGCATTGTTGCTAAGGCTTGCTGGAATGGAATGGCTAGAAACACTTGTTATTGTTGCTTAAATGCTGTTTGCTGTGTATTTGGCTATAACTGAGATGCACAGGATGGTTAAATTTCTTATACAGTGACTGAAAACAATGAGCCACCTTTGTTGACAGATATTTGACCTGGTCAAAACACCATCTTTTTTCATTAGCAAAAATAATCTCTTTGATAGTCAGAAGCTCTCCAGGACTTTTAGATTCCACTGTGCAAGAGGGTGAACCAGGTCCTTCTTTCTACTTTACCGCTTTCTCTCTTGCTATGCCCGTGTTAGGGAATGAAGAGCTGGTAGTTCTGAAGGACAGGAGGTGTTTATGTAAAGATCCAGACGGGAATTAATTTGGGGGCCGAAGGCAGCGCATCCCGGAGCTCGGCCCTGCGCTCCGCGGCTGCCGTGCTGGCAGTGCCCAGCAGGCGGCGCCGCTGCCGCCCCAAGGCCGGAGCGCGGGTGCCTGCAGCACTCCAAACCATCCCGCAGCCCCTCTGCCATGGAGAAATCCAGGGAAACGGAGACGGGCAATGGCTGCACCTGCACAATAACAGCTCCTTGCTGTTCTGCGCTACACGGCAAAAACAACTTAAGTGGCAGCAGGGTAACAAGGAAGTACTGGGTGGGCTTTTTCTGAGTAGTGCAGTTCATGAAGTCAACTAGAGTTTCAGCAGCCCATTTTGTAGAATTGGTGCTCTTACAAATTTATCATTTATGTGTTTGATTTTTTTTCCTCAAACAATCATCTTTTAGCACTAAAAATCTAATCCTTCTACTGTCTCACTTATTTTCAGCTGTATGGTAGGCATAAAAACAAACAGACTGATTTGGTGCTATGTTTAACATTAGATGATCAAGAATGTGAATTTAGTAACATAAGAGATGCAGAACTCGTGTCTAACTCAATGCTGATCTTGGCTAGCTGAGCAATAGTACAAGTTATCTGCACTGCCCTAGGACACAAAAACTGATTGTCAAATGCTGGTCTGAAAGAGAACATACATAATATAGAGTTTCTAGGATTTAAAAAAAATATTCTGAGCAGCTCTATGACTCCAAAGGCCATTCCAGTCCCTGTAAAATGATTAACTCTCACCTATAATCCTGCAGGGCTGTAAGAAGCACTCACTTTCCGGTATATTTTTGATGTGGTATCAACCCTCTCAAATTTATTAAGTGGTGCAGATGCACTTGTGTCTCTCATAAAATATGTCAGATAAACTTTTGTGGGAAAAAATGCTAAGATTTTTCTTAATTCAGTTGTATAAATATAGTTAATATCAAAACTTGATTTTTACTTCAGTAATGGTCAGCAAGAATAAATGCACTATAAACATGTATATTTTTGTTCTTGCAGTACAGAAGAACACTCATTACATGATGATCTTCGATGCTTTTGTCATATTGACTTGTCTGGCTTCACTGATCCTTTGCACACGATCAGTGATTAAAGGAATTTGGCTCCAAAGGGTGCGTACAGCTCCTTCTTTGGAAAGCCTTGTCATGTGTAAGCCTAATTAACTGTTCTCTTTGCTCCTTTCCCCTAGGAATTTGTAAGCTTTTTCCTATATTATTATAAGAAAGAAGTATCTTTCAGTGATCAAATGGAATTTGTCAATGGATGGTACATCCTGATTATGGTCAGCGATGTCCTAACTATTGTTGGATCAACTCTAAAGATGGAGATACAAGCTAAGGTAGGCTTTTCCCACTGTCAGATGGAAGCAGAACTGTTTCTGTCCAACCTAGTTTTAAAACTCTCAGAGGACTTAGGCTGGCTGCATTTGCTCCTGGATGGCATGCCATTTTAAAACTCTTTGTTCTCCTCCAGAATTGCAACTCATGCATGTTGTTTCTAGCAGCAAGATTTAAAAACTCCAAATTTCACTCTGTATTATAGTGCTAAATTATCTTTTCTCCCTGTGACTCTGAGGAATAAAATGTAGTTCATCTCTGAAAGTTTGACTGTTGACTTCCTCACTTATATTTGCTCATTTGATGAATTTTTTCAAATTTAGCATTTAACTTTTGGAACTCTGTTTACAAGTGTTTTAACAGAATCTCTCTCCTTAAATATCACTTTGCTGTTTTCCCAGCTTGTGTTTTCCAGCATGTACATAACAGTCAGCCACAGCAGCTTCTGGGCTTTCACTTTCTAGAGTAAACTTGATATGGACAAAACTCAAAACTTGTAGAACATTGTGTTTTACAGAATTAGGGAAGAAAAGTGATTATAATATACTATCCTGAAGCACTCTGATAGTCAGATAATATTGTTCTTCACAAAATTTGCAGCAGTCTTTGAAGTGTGAAATTGCAACATAGTGGACTTTGGACAGTAGTGATGAAAGGAAGGGTCTGAAATCCATCTGCTGACAGCTTGACTATCACAAACACCCTGTACAAATTGCCCTGTCTCACTGTAGGACCTATAAACTCACTGAGAGTAGAAAGAAGCTGTGAGAAAGTTGGCTAAGACAAGACATAGCTCCATCCTGCTTTGGGAGAAGCCAAGAAGAGAGCAAGATTGGAATAAGATCTTGCATTGGGGATTCCTGTATCTTATATTATAAATACATCTATTTATATATGTAAGAGTATTTTACTAAAACTCCTCTCTACAGGTACATTTCGCTCCCTTTTGCAAGCCTTGTGGACCACAGTAAGAAGATCTTGTTCCATGTTACTGTATGAAAGTGGTTAAATAACAAGTTCACATTAAGTAGCCTAAATTTGTTTCTTGTCAAGCTCTAAATGAATTATGCTGATAGGAAAGATTAGCCAATATCCATTGCCAATATCTATCATTTATGTTTTATTCTTAGGAGAGTAGAAACAGAAATGGATGAAAACTTCTTTTCACATAAGCTGTCACGGTCCCTGTCAGAGTAGAGCTGCAGTTCAGGAACAGAGTACATGCTAATTTGGATGAAAACAGGCCAGTATCTGTAGGTGGAAAAAACACCAAAGTGCCAATAGATATATTAGAAGCTAATTAGTCTTCTCCTTGATAGCTTTATAGAGCTCATAGTTCCCAACTACAAATGAGTAGCACTTGGAAGTACCCCAGCTCTTTTGTGGGATCTCTCTCAAATATATATTGCCTCAAACTAATTTCTATTTGGGAGAGTTTGCCAAAGGAAAAATGTTTCTAAACAAAACTTTGTAATAATGGGAGGCACAATTTAGAACCTCTCAGTTGTTACAATAATTAATTTTTTCCTTTCTTACTTTTTTGCTTCTTCTTTTGCTTTTTTCAGAGCCTGACAAGTTATGATGTCTGCAGCATACTCTTGGGAATATCCACTATGCTTGTGTGGCTTGGAGTCATTCGCTACCTAGGTTTCTTTCAGAAGTATAATGTAAGGATCTCCTGGGATCTTCATATTGTTGGTATTTATTCTGTTTGTTGCTATAAGGGGACTGGAAGAAGTATCTGGTTGAATTCTAACTGTTTGCATTGCTTTGTGCAGCTTCTCATCCTGACACTGCGAGCAGCGTTACCCAACGTAATGAGGTTCTGCTGTTGTGCTGCCATGATCTACCTGGGCTATTGTTTCTGTGGATGGATTGTACTGGGACCATACCATGTGAAGGTAACGTTCTGACCATGAAAAAAGACTACTTGAATAACAGAATGAGAGATCGCTACTGTTGTTTTCTAGTTCTCCATGTCAAGGCTTCCCTTAATGTAAAAATAGTGCATCTTCAACATGATGATGCTCTGTTTGAGGAGTCTGACTTCCATGACTCAATCAGACTTTCCTCAAGTTATGAAAGCTCCAAGTCAGAAGTGGAAGCTGCTGTGACTCCCAATCACATGCTGATATTTTAAGAAATAATTTCCATTTTGCAGAACACTGGTATCAGACTAAAACTTTGGAGACATTATGCTTATTCCTCTTAAAAGAGAAATTTGCTTATCTGAATTGAACACGCATGTGCATAGGCGGCAACAAACTTTGCTTGTCCCTGAGATGTTTTACTGCTTGCACCTTGTCATCCCCTGGCTGTAGGAAGAGATCTGAGTGGCCAGTCATCAGTGGTGCATGTTCTTTGTGTTAGGTACAGTCTTTGTGTCCAAATAAAGCAGTGACACGTCCTTGTCTTCTTCCCTCCTCTCAGTTTCGCACTCTCAACATGGTTTCTGAATGCCTTTTTTCATTGATCAATGGAGATGACATGTTTGCCACCTTTGCACAAATGCAGCAGAAAAGTTACTTGGTTTGGTTATTCAGTAGGATCTACCTCTACTCCTTCATCAGCCTGTTCATCTATATGGTGCTGAGTCTCTTCATTGCACTCATTACAGATACATATGAAACAGTCAAGGTAAGCACAGACTGTGCATTTGGAATAATGGTGCATGATTGGTGCTATCAAAACTCTCATCTCTCAATATTTTAACTTGCACTGCATGCCAATCTAAAAAATAAATATAATGACTACTTTTGAGGGTCCAAAGTGATGACAGGAGGGTTTTTAATCCCTCTCTACTTTGTTTTTCTTAAATAGTCTGTATTTCTGCTCCAATGGAAGCTAAATATCTAAATACCTAAAAAGCAGTAATTTCACATTAGGTCCTATGAATCTTTTAATTTCAGACTTGAACAGTGTCTCAAAAGTGGTCTGGGGGGAATTTGGGTTATTGTAGATTTTAGCCTTGTTAAAGGTTTAACTAATATCAATTTTTAGCACTACCAGCAAGATGGCTTTCCTGAGACAGAACTTCGGAGATTTATATCACAGTGCAAAGACTCACCAAACTCTGGGAGGTACAGGTTAGAGGAGGAGAGTTCTGCATCTCTCTTCTGTTGTTGTAATGGTATGTATCTACACTAAAATTATCTATTAAGGTATGCAAAAAATGCTAAAAAATGTCCCTGGTACAATGTTTATGGAAACTACTTAAATTTTGGGGGAAGTTGTATGTGTCGGGGGGAAACCCACACAAAAATCCCAAACTATTTCTAATGAACAGAGCACTTCAGTAAAATGTCTGCAGGCAACAAATTTCTTAGAAGATGCAAAGGAATTTCCAAATTAAGAATTACTTAACATGTAAAAAATTGTACAGAAAGTAAGATAATGTTTACAGTAACTTGGGAACCCCATATGTGTAATGTGTAAGCATTAACATTTCCTGTACTCACTGCAACAGGCAGGACTTAGAGAACTCCTTCAGTGTTCTCTTATCCAATTTTTAATCACACCTTGTGCAGGTAACAGGCCTAACACTTGGGGGAAAATTCAGCTTGTTAAGGTTTTAAGACAGCATGCAGTTTAAGATACTATCACAGCACTTGGAAGATATTGCCTAACTTCCATTATGGAGAGAAAATGCTTCAATTATTTGAAGTTGTGTTTCTTCAGGAATACTGATTGCAGGATATGTGGTTTATATTTAACCTGGCTGGCAGCAAGTCTGAGAGAGACTTGCTGAAGAGCTTTTTGGTGGGGGAGCTGAAAAGTATTTGCCACTTGATTAAAAAGATCAAAGGTACAACTCCTTGGTATTGGGCTTTTCTGGTGGGCTGTATTTTTCTATGCCTGACAGAACATATTTATGAGAGGGAGGAGATGGGGCTGTATTTTGGAGCAGGGAGATGACAGAGCCTGCTGTGAGCCAGCCCCTGTTCTGACCGAGTGTCTCACTGGAGATAAAAGTGTGGGATGAAACAGAGCAGGGCATCTTGCTCCTGGGTAAAGGGCATGGACACATTAATATTTCCTTTTCTGCACACACCTCTCAGTTTAACCAGACAAGAAAGCCAGCCAGTAAGATGGGACAGGGTGAGGAGCTAACAATTTTTCTACTGACTGTGCTGTGGGGATCAGGCATCTAGGAGAGCAGTCTTGTGTTCAAAAGGTTTTCTGGTGGTTCATAGCAGTTTCTTGTCAATGGATGTCAAATTATTAATAGTTCAGTTGCATTTTTAAGTCTCCTTGTATGGTGAAACTATTATTTTGACGCATGTACCTGACAACTTCCCCCTCCTCTCTTTTACAGGTTGTAGTGAACATATTTAATGGATTGTGGGAGCATATCATGGAGGTTTTAAAGCAGCACACATTGCAAGAACTGGACAATCGAGCTGGTGGAAAACCTTACCTCTGAAGACTTAATTTGCTTTTCTCAAAAAACAGTGTAAGCCTGTGGCAGAAGTTTATGCTAAACTTACAGACTTTTTAATTAGGCATTCACTGCAAGTTCAGGGGGCTTGGGATGGTTTTTATTAGTTTTATTCTATTTGTTTCCTCAGTTAAATTGTGCTAGAATGCAAAGGGCAAAAAATCTGTCTGTGTTCAGAGACTTGGCTAGATTATAAGAGTAGAATATAAATGTAGTAACTTTCAACTCTAAGTAGAACTAGTGCCAGACTATTTCAGCTTTGAACACCAACCTCGCCTTCAGTACTGCAGGCATTATCTGTCTATGGCTGATCTGTTACTCAATGAATGAAAGCTCACTAGAGCCCTCAGCATTTTTTGTTTATTTGCACTCACAGAAAAAATAAATACTATGAAATTTGGTGTAATTTATTTCTGGAGTCATTACAGTGAGTTGATACACAAGCCATTCAAATATAGCTGAAAGGAGAAAATAAATGTTTCTTTAAACACAAGTACCACTGGATGTAAGTGGCAATCTATTCTCAGAGAGGCTGGGATATGCCAGGGTGAACTGAAGTTTGAGGGATGAGCTGAGTGGAGAAACGTTCTCATGTATCAAGCACTGGGCAGGGTCAGTTACAGTCTTCAGCTTAACAGTGTTTGGATCTTATGTTTTTAAAGGAAAAACCAGACAAAAACCCTTTCAAAATATTTTTTTTAAAAAAATTTGCAATCTTCCTCTGGCATACAAGTCTGTAAACCTGAAGTGTAAACTAAGTTAAAGACACAGGAGAGATGTCTCTGAGAGTCTTATCTCTTCACACGTTAGAAACTGGATGTTTCCTAGCAACCTAATAACCTGCTACTGTCAAGTGGCTAGCTGAAACATTAGCTCTTATAAAAGTTCAGTTTTGACAACTTAGTTTATATTCTTTGTTGATTGTGATACTATTTAATGAATGCCTTATTTTCTATAGTCTATTCACTCTGGGAGCAGAATAGAAAACTAAAGGGAAGCATATTTTAGAGAACTTGCATTTGTGAGCAGCGTTTCTGTAGCTGTGTTTGACAATGTATAGTGATGCAGAGGACACTAAACATGTTCTGTCTGAATGCTTACACATTGTAAATGTGCTACAATAAACACTTACAGCTGCAGTAAGCATTGAGTGTGTCAGTATTCATTTTAAGAGTAAATAATTGCCAGGCTAATATAGGAGTTTTTCTTTTTAATAGTGCTGTGCAATTTCTGGCATGAAATGGAGTGTGGAGTGTGTAAACTTGGATTTCCTATAGTGATGATAGTTCCTGTGGACCCTAACAAGGACCTGCTTCCAGCTGATGTTTAACAGCACTTCAGAATTTGCCATAGAAACAAATACTCAAGTATTTGTTCTTACTAAAAACAGTCCTCAAATTCAGCAAAGGCAAACCAAATGCATGGCATAGTAAAAACAGACTATGCACAGTATCTGAAGGTTTTGTGTACTGAGGTCCTTCTCTTTCAACACTCACCTAAAACCGAAGAATTTTGAAGCTTTCCAAGAAGATGCAAGGCAGTCTTGCCTCAAAAAGCAAAAATTAAGTGACCATGTTTTCTCTTGACACAATTAACTCCTTATGGATCTTTGACAACACACAAGATGTAATGTGCACATCACTATTGTACACAGTAATTGATGTAAGGAATTCTGGCAAGGGTGGCGAGCACTTTAAGATCGATGAAATGCAGAAGGCAGACTTAAATGGCTTTTCCATACAGAGTTAAGAGAAAGCTAAAATTAATAATTCACTTAAAATACAGGTACATTTTGTAAACAGCTATGGAATACTTTGTTTGCCAATAAAGTTAGAAGGCAAGAATTGGTCTGATTTTGTTTAGAAATGGGGTAGAACATGTACTTTGTCACCGTTAACTTATTAAGTTGACAGCAACTTTCAACAAAATTTGACAGAGCTCTAAAGTATCAAATTCTTTAGAGTTTTACAATAGTAGAGAGAGAACATGTTCATAGAACCCTGCAGAATGAGCATAAGGTATGGAATGCTACAATGGGTGACCACGAAGCAGGAAAATAGAGATTCTTTCTATTCCTAATACAAGTGGTGAAGTCTTCCACTGAAGCTTGGTTTCTGTTGCCTGAAGTGAAGCAGTGAAATCCCTGGTAGAGTCTTTAAGTCATGACCTGTGCTTGTGCTACAGCTAAAAAGTCAGTCAACTGAGATGCAGAAATTATTTGGAAAACCATGGTCTGTGTTACTTCTGCTGGACTCCACAACTTCTAATTTAGCGTTGCTGGGAATTGTGTGGATTTGGGGAGGAAAGAGTTGATGAATTACAAGTTGCCTTCAGACAGTAATGGGCAGGGAGCAGACTCCGAAGCCAGAGGAGAGAGCTATCTAAAAGAAGGAGGATGTTTAAAGAAAAGGATAGGATGGGGTGAGGGGAAAAGAAGGGACAACTGCTTATAAATTTAGCAGGGCAGCAATTGTGTGTTTCTGGCTACACTGCAGGCTGTTACATTGGGAAAGAAGAACAGGACCCTGAGGGGTTTCTGGCTTGCAACTGCTCAAAATGTCCAGTTCTGACTGGGATAAGAAATGGTGCTTGTATTATATATCTGATACTTACATTCTGTTTTTTATAAGAAAAAAGCAGACACTTACATACACATTGTTCATCTTGGTGCTACTGCTGGCAGTCTAACTGCTTGCTTGTCCAGTTTTCTGACCTGCTTGATCCTTGGTGTTTAAGATCTTCATCTGCCTGAGTATTTTGCTCACCTGAGAAGAAGCAAGTCAGTGCTGTGTTTTCTAGCCTGCTGGCTGCATTTGAGATGAAGCACAGCTCTGCCAGATCTGTGGCTGCTGCTGTTGTGTGTGTGGTGAGGCTTTTTAATCTTACTAACATATGATGTGTTGGTTATGGCCTTGCAGAGCCAAGATGTGTGACAATGATCTTACTCTAAAAAAACCCCTTGTGACTTCAGTGTGTTAGTGATCTCAGTATTAGCAATGCTGGTAGCACACGTAGAGCTGCATCCTGGAGACAGCGGTATCTCTATGCTGATACAATCGAGCAGACACAGATAGAACTGTAAAATGCAGTTGGGGAGAACAAGGAAGCAGATAAAGCATCTGATAAACTCGTGCTTAAATATGCAACCTTAAGTGAAACAGGGCTTTCAGCCCTGACCAAGAAGCTGTGAAGGGGTAAGAGATTTTCTTTGTTCTGATTCTCACTGGGCCCTGGAAAGTCACCTGAAAATACCAATAGTCACTATTTCCTCATGAAAATAAGTTGCAGACTGCTATATTGGGCAACAGCTGTTTTCATACCAAGGCTTATTTCAATACCAATGTTTTGCATATACAGTTAGGGAGAACTTCTTGTTTTCAGCAGAGCCCAGATCTTTTAACATAATGAAATTACACTGAGAGGAAGAGGTGGTGGGCTTACTTATTTCTAAGTACCAGTTTCCATGTTGGATTGAAGTACATTCTTAAGGGACGGTAAGCAGTGTGCGTGCAAAAGAGCAAGAAATAAATTCAGATGTGCTCATACCTATCCAGTATTAAAATGTGTAAATGTATAATTTATCTGACAGTTGCGGGAACAGCAATGGAGACAAGAAGTAGGACAGCACACAGACACTGCTGTAAAAAGCACAACCTGTGGCTGCACCTGTGAGGAATATCTTCCTGCCTCAAGCAGTAGCTAATACCAGAGGAAGCATTAAGAAAACATTAATGCAAGAGCTGCCACAATGCTCTTGCAGCTAATGTTGAGAAACTGCATATGGATGTTTGTCTGGGCTTTTGTTCCTTCTTCTCCCTTACACAGTGTGACCACAACCAAATACAGCATCATCTGAGAGCGTTATGTAAGGATCCTGCGCTGCCCATGCCCACTGTGTGGGCAGGTAGAGAGCTCAGCTGCTGCAATGGTGCCTCTTAGGAGTCTACATTCTATTTTGAATGCCCTAGTTTGGAGTAACCACATTAAAGCACATCCTCTGAGGAACTAAATACCTCTTGACCTGCAAGACAACCAATTCTGTAGTGGCCAATCTCACCTGCAGTCTTCCTGCATGTTATCTTCGTGTCTACAACTACTAGCTGGCAGTCAGGTAACTCCTGTCACCACAGAATCAGAGATTATGCAGAGTTGGAGGGGACACACAAGCATGATCCAGTCCAACTCTCAGCCCTGCAGAGGACATCACCAAGCATCACACCAGCCCCGCATGGGACATTCCCAAGAGTCACCATGTGCCTGACAACACCGAGCCTTATTCCTGTAGCAGAGCCGCGCTCGGGGCGGAGGCAGCGGGGCAGGGGCAGCGGCAGCCGGGCCGCAGCGGGAGCCGGACCGCAGCCGGCGGGGCAGGGGCAGCCGGACCGCAGCCGGCGGGGCAGGGGCAGGGGCAGCAGCGGGCCGGGCCGGGCCGGACCGGGCGGCGCCGGGCACGTGGGCGGCGGGCGCCCTCCTCCGCCGGGTCCATAAAGGCGGCGCGGCCGGCGGGGCAGGGTGCGGGGTCCGGGCTGTTCCGCCGGAGTCCTGCCCTGTCCGGGCCCCGGCCGAGCCCCGCGGCCCATGGAGATCCCCCTCAAGTCCCTCCCCGGCGGGCGGGCCGCCGCCAGCGGGTGAGGGAACCGCGCCGGGCTGAGCCGGGGTCAGCCCGCCCGGCGGGCAGCGGGGTCAGGGCGCTCCTGCGGCAGCGGCGCGGGGCGGGCCGGGCCGGGCCCGGGGCCGCGATAGCACCGGGGGCACGGGGAGGGAGCAGGAGCCGCTCGGGAGGGCGCTGCCGCGGGCACGGGCGGGCAGCGTGCACGGGCGCCGGGGCACTCCGGTGTCGCGGTGCTGCACAAGGTAGGTCGTGCTCTCCGCGGGAGGCTGGCTGGCAGCGGAGCGCTCCCCCGTGCCCGCTGCGGCCGCTCCTCCCGCGGGCGGTGGCGGTGGGAGTCCTGCAGGGAGGGCTTTCCCCTCGCTTCTGAGAAGCCCGAGGCGATGCCGTCCTCTGGCAGAGTGCTGCTCTCAGTAGAGATCGGGGCGGTGAAGCTGGGGTTGCCCAGCCTGGTATGTAGAACTCAACTCAATGAGAGGGTTTTTATCACTTTTTTCCTCCTTGCCCCCTTAGTACTCCATCGTTCTCGTTAAGACCTTTTCCAGATACAGAGCTCAAGTAGGTGAATGTTGCTGATACGGAGCTCTGGACACTGTTAGGTGTCGCTACAGTAGTGAGTTGATAAAGAAAGTGACTGTGCTCTCTTACGAAGCTCACTTTAGCCACTTGATTCCGCGGTGCTTTTTCTGCTGGGCGAAGAGCTGACTCCTACAAGTGCATTTCCTAAGTAGGTAGCTGTAAATTGTAGTCCTGACTGTTGAATCCTCTTTCTTGGGTGGAATGTTGAGCTCTAAAATGCCTTGCTACAAAATAGCGGAAACCCAGACTGTCCTACCAGCTACAGCAATAAAGTGTTTGTTACAGTAATGCAGCTGATAGAATTGAGTTACTAACAGTTGTAATCTCTGGGACACATGACACTTGGATGTGCACCTAAGCATGCATTGTACAGTTAGTCTTCATTCACAAAAAAAAATTTGCTTGTGTCAGGCTTCACAAAACACACTATGGAAACCCCTTGAGCGCTGTTAATTACACTGGTGTGTCAGAACTTAATTGCTTCATTGCTCTGTCTTGAGCTGGGTACTTTGTTTTAATTAGGTTTAGGTTTTTAGGCTAATGACCATGTGGTGGAACTAGATAGTTTGTTTTAAGTATGGTAAGTTACTGGTGATCTCTTGGGGCTTTTAAAACTTCTTCAATGCTTTGCTTGAAGGTTCTAGTTCTGCTGATTTAGTGTGGTTTATTTGGATGTAATTTTTAATCTGTCCTAGAAATGAATGAATTGAAAAAGAGTTGATGTATTTCACCTGTTGCCTTGTTACCTGTTTCACCTGTGTAAGAAATGAATTCTTTCTTAAATACTACACCAGAGAATGCCTGTTTTTTATTTGAAGACAAAGTCCAACAGTGATACTGGCTTGAATCTTGGATCTCTCACTTAAGCTGAAATATGTTGCTTTGACAAATTTTCTGCTCATAATTTCTACAGTTTATTAATAAAGGGAGCGAAAGACATCAATGAAAATAATCCCTAGCCACAAATGAGACTTGTGTAAAGGTGAAAGTGCTGTTGTTAGTCAACATTAAGTTTTTGGGATAACTGTAAGGTCTTGATACACATCTTTGGAGTAAACCATTATGTTTTTATGGTATGTATTTGAATATCAAAAACATAATGTTTATTATAAAGTTTGCTGTTTGATTTTGCTTGATTTGTGGATTTTTGGCCTTTTTTGGGTTTTGTTTGGGGTTTTTTATTTGGTTGGTGTTTTTGGTTTTTGTCTGTTTTCAAAGATTTGCTGCTGATATGCTTTTACTGGAAGCTTAGGGGAGGATTTTGCTGAAGTCTTGGAGTGCTTCTTATGTCATACCTTTATGCTTTAAAATTTGATCAGATTTAGCTTTACACTGTTCTGTTTCTTCTTTCTTTCCCACCTCCCCCTATCACTTTCACTTTGGGTTAGCTCTTGTTCACTGTGTACCCACACAAATGCTTCTGCCTGTTGGAGAGAAGCTGGTACAGGAGCAGGGATGTCTTTGGGTGTCAGTGCAGGATTGAAGAATGCATGGACCTGTTTCTTAATCAATGCTCACAGCTGTAATTGTCACATGCTCTTCTGTCAGGCATGTTTACGTCTTTCAAAGTTTTTGTATCTTAGATGCTACTAAAGCTAGTCCAGTATGTTTTTATTATAACTTTAAATAGGGATGCTGCCTGCAGTTTCCTTTTCTTGAGAACTTCCCATGTTTTTCTGCTTCAAAAACCAAAACCCATCCTGCCTCTCATCATCTTCGTGGAAGATTGATTTAAGGCTGTGTAGGAAAGATAACTTTTGAGCTGTTAACATTAAAATGGATTTTTTGGTTGTCTTCACTTCCTCTTCTGAGGAAACAGCACAGTGCCAGCTTTACTGTGCTCCTTTAACTGGAATTTCTCTTCTTGTGGGACAGCTGGTTCAAGTAAATCAAATGTGCTTTGTGAGCTACAGTTTGAGCTTAAGTATCTGTGCACATCAGACAGGTGAGGACACAAAAAGTAAAAAATGAGGAAGTATTCCAAGTATCTGAAAACTTGGAATTGATGCTTTCGGTTTTGAGCCTCAGACAAAATGTTATCCTTTATAAAATTCAGAACATTGGGAATAACATTCTGAATGGTAAATGTAACTGATAGTCAGCCAGTGTCAGATATGACCCTCTTGTCATAAATTGTCTTGTCTTGTCTATGTAAAAAGAGAGAGAAAAAAAGACAAGTTTGGTTCTGTGTGTGAAGTAGGAAAATTCCAAAAACTTATATTACTGGAAAACAGGTTAAAATGATTAGGAGATGGGGGAAGTTTTTTCAATGTCCCATTCAATTGAGAATGAGAAACCTAAGGTGATCTAAAACACTTAAAACAATAGTCTTCTGTGCTTGGTCCCCTGAGTTTTACATGCCCAGGTATTTCAATAAATAAATGCCTATGGATTTAGCCCTTGAAGCTGCATGTTTATAACAGAAATGTGTGTAAAGCCTGCTCTGGTTTAATCTTTAAGACACCTTTTTCTTCTGCTAGAATGTGGGTTATTCAGACAAATATGTTAACAGTGGTGCCTCTTTGTTTCAAATGGATTTTTAAGGGTGTAATAGCATTTCTTTCTGTTAGAGATCCTAGTATTTAATGCCTGTTAATTATTTCTCTAAATGCTGTGTTTTAATAATCAGATGTGTTTGAATGATTTTTAATAATGTGATCACAGGGAAATATTTTTGCATTTCCATAAAATAACCCAAAAACTATTTTGGACCTTTTATGTCATGTGGTGATCTGAGGGGACAGTACAAAGAGGAAATTGTCTGCTAAAGCATCCTATTGGTTTCTAATTAATATGTTATTTGTGGCAGAAATATGATGACTCAGTCAGATTTAGATCTAAAAGAGAAGGCTTTGAAAGAGGATTTGAAGTTTTACTTCATGAACCCATGTGAAAAATACAGAGCAAGACGTCAGATACCATGGAAATTGGCTTTGCAGATCTTGAAGATACTTATGGTTACGACACAGGTAATCCTCTGTTTTTACTCTTAGAGCAGTGACGATGTGCAGGAGAAGCAGGCCTGTGCTTCTGGGCTTTTACCATCCCTGGGTATTTGTTACTGCCTTGAACTTCCCACTTCAGAAGTCCATGAAAAAAAATACTGTGAAAGCTGTTTCAAGAGGGAAGAATACATAAACTACAAAAGCCTGGAGATTTTCAGGGCAGTGTTTGACCAGATATTTTGCCAATTTTGACATAATACTTTAAAGCAAATTACTCTTCCCGCTAAATTCAGCACTGTTTTCAGGCTTGTTCTCACCATATTTCTTTTTGTTACATTCTTAGATTACAGTTTCACTGGACTATTTCAAAAGTGATATTTCCAATATCTAATCTGAAAATCAAAGTGTCCACGTTCAGTGTGAAGATGCTATGGTTTCTGATGATGATGGGATGGCTGGGCTGCAGGAATTGGATGTGCCTCTTGCTTCTGTCATCAAATAATGCATTTGACAAGTTGTGTACTGTTTGAGATACTATGTGGAGGCAAAGAAGAGGGTGTTTGTAAACTGCACTGGTACCACGGTGCAGTTGGTTATTTTACAGTCTTCTAATAGTGACTGCATGTGGAGGGAAGCAAAATGGGACACACATATAGGTAGAAATTACTTTTTCTTTGAAATGCAAGGCTGACATCTGACAGTTCGCAAGAACAGCTAAATATCCATGCTGAGTTGTGGGGTCCCTGGTTTGTGTTTGAGTTGCCTGCTATGAAAGAAATGAAGCACAACCCCAGGTCGTGTGTGCTGGTGTTTTATTGAGTGTGGCAGGCTCTGGGGTCTGGCTCTGCTGGTGCTGTGCTGTGCCCAAATCTCTCTGCAGGCAGGGGTGGGATGCACTGGTTGGTCTGTCTAGGCAAAGCTAATTAAAATAAGTGAATTACACTAGTGCTGGCACAACTGTGACCTGTAGAGATAGAGCTGATGGAACAGGGATTGTATTGAAGTGTGGGTGGGCGGTGTGAGCACAGTGCAAGCTGAAAGGAAGGGGTGCCCTGGCTCTCTTTACTGGCAGCTGCACCTCATGTGTGGGTTGTTCCTCTTCCTCAAAAACAGGGCAGTAAACTTTGCATGTGAATGATACAAAGTACAAGTTCACATGTCTCTGAAAAAGTTCAGTACTGCCATCTGGCCTAACCTTACTGACTTCAATTTTTGGGGGTGATTTTTCCGTCTGCTGCCCCAGTCTCCCACTATCCTTTGTGAGCAGAAGGGGTGCTCTGCTGCTTGGCTTTCAAAGGCCACAAGATTTTCTGGACAGCTGCTTGAGACTTTTCTTGTCAGCCCTTGGTTTTGCTCAGATGTCAGGCACATAGCTGGGGCTTCCAGTATGTTCAGTATGGCTTCCAGTATGCTTCATAGGCACAGTAGCTGGGATAACCTCTTTTACTGTGCCTATGAAGAAGTTCTTGCTGAAAAAACAAGCAGTTTCTAGGCTCTGTTTGTTTTCCTTGGTGGTGGAAATGGGAACATCCATACGGCAGGGGAACACAAGTCTTCAGTAGTAACTCTGCTGTTTGCTGTTCCTTCTTGTTGGAGCTTCCTTAAGCAGCACCTGGGTCAGGCAGGTGATGCTTTTTATTGCTGTAGGGTCCCACATAGGTTTGCTCTAATCCTGTGCCTTGCCAGAGATAGGAAAGGTGCAGGAATTTGTCCATAGCAAAGCAGACCATTTCAGGGGTAGCAGGTTGTGCTGTTATGTTAGATTGTGTGCCATTTGCATCCTCCACAAAGGTTTTTGCAGATCCCAGTTGGAGTTGTTGGTCCGTGATATGTGAAAGGTGCAAGTGATGTAGCTGTCTGTTCAGTTGCTGTGCTTAGATTTGTTTCACTTGCCCTGCATGTGATAACCTTGGCTTTGGCAATCTTGTGCCATTAGTTAACAGGCTCAGCTCTTGCTGCAGCAGAGTTACAGGAATAGATTGCTGTCTGGTTTGTATGTATTGTAATATCTCTTTCCAAAAAGCTGCTTCTTGACCACTGTTCAAAATTCAAACCCATTTCTTTTATTTTATTTCTCTTGTCAGCTTGTTTTTTTTGGTTTGAGTAACCAACTGGTGGTCTCATTCAAAGAGGAAAACATTGTTGCTTTTAAACATCTATTCCTGAAAGGCTATTCTGGAACTGATGAAGATGACTACAGCTGCAGTATATATACACAACAGGATGCTTATGATAGCATTTTTTATGTTATTAATCAGGTAGGTGTGATTGTGTGTTTATAACTGTGTTAAAGCTGAAGCTAGAAGTTTATAGCTGTAGCTATCAACTTCTGCTAAGTTTCTGTTTTTCTGTTCCATTCTTGGATTTCACTTTGGTGTTTGACTAAATCAGTGTAGATGGGGTGTCCTGAAGTTTGTGTTGTGGCTGAATTTTTGTCTCTTGGAGATGAATCCAAACCAGAATTTTACGCGGGTAGTTCTTAATACCACAATCCCAATACCAAAATTTGAAAACTGGTCATCTTGCATGAACCTGAACTTTGGTTTAGGTCTTACTTTGGAGACCTGTGGGCCTGAATATACCTATGCATGCTTTAAAAAAATGTGTCCTTGACAGCTCTCCTGAATTGCAGCTTTGTAGTGACGGCTGGAGGCCTCAAAATGGGGAATATGATACTCAGGAGTGTAGAGGCATTCACCCTGGTTTAGGGATGGTATTTTAAAGAACAGTTTTCAGAGAAAAGTGAATAAATCTAGGATGAAAATTCTGTAAATATTTTTGTATTTAAAACATATAAGAAATATATTAATACATTTGGAAGTCATGAGATGAAAGACTCTGGAATATGAAATGTCTCTTGCATTGGGAATGATGATAATCCCAGAAATGATTAACACTGAGTGAATAAAAAGGGGGTTTAAACCAACTTTCATTTTCACTGGCCTTGGCATACAAGCTCTGGCACCTGGATTAAAGCAGCGTTGCCACTGCAGCTGTGCCCAGCAGCATCTGGGAGTTGCAGGGCTGTGAATTGCCAAAACTCAATATCAATCATCCACTCGTGAGGGCTTGCTGCTCCCCTGTCCTTTCCTGTAAGCTACAGCAGAGCCACCAGCAGATCAAATGTGCTGGACAAGACCTAAGACTCTCATTCCTGGCATTTTAAATGAAAGTTTTCTCAATCTTTCTTTGAACTCTACATATTGCTACTGTTTCTGCAATAAACCATTTTGGCTTTTTTTTTTTCTTCCTTGCTTGCTTTGTTTCACTTTCCTTCTTTTGTAGGCACTAAGGCTGAGGTGAATTCCAGATACAAGACAATAGAGAAATAATAGCTTTATATCCTCAAGAATGAGCCAGGCATCAGAAAAAGGTCTCTTCATAAAATGTGTGTGTTGTATAAATGTAGTCATATCCTTTAAGGAGATTTAAATTGTGAAATCTGTGGCATTCCTGAGACTTTTATATCACATGTGAGAGTTCAAAAAGCATGCTTTCAGGTGAACATTGTGACTACTGCTGCCTTTCTTTTGTCTGTCTTTAGAGGGTGCGTTGTGGGAAGAGCCAATCTAGATGACTCCTAAGATAAAGGAAAGGCTTTATTTTATTTATTTTGAGATGGACAGCTAGAAGACATGGGATTTGGTGTTCTGGTTTGTGTCTTTGAACTGCATGGTTGGGTGGGTGAAGCAGATGGATATGACATTACAGAAAATAGTAATTGTGCACAGCAAAGCTGAAGTTGTGAAAACCAAATGTTAGCTTTTGTGTAATATACCACTGGGGATATTTTAACACTTTGGAAAAAAACCCCAAACAGACCAGCAACATGAAAGCCCAAACATTGGCACTTGGAAGAGTACACAGGTTTCCCTTGCTTCTCTGCTGGGTTCAAGCTGAAGTTTCTATTATGAAGCATCTCTTTGTAATAGAAGAATGTGAAGTTGCTCTTGTGCTCTGCCCTGTGGCAGAGGCTGTAAGACCAGGATATTCTGCTGCCTGTTCTGAGGCTGTTTGGAAATTTATAATGAGGAATTTTGCTTTTAGTGTTTCATAGTGTTGTTTGAAAGTGGTATGTGCATAGCCCAGCACCTCTGCTGTGCTGTCAGGAGGGCAGAGCTCAGGTACACATGTGGCTGGGGCAGCAGCTGCTGCATGCAGTGATGTGGAGATGTCCTTGGTGGGATGAGGAGCTGTGACTGCTGTTCCCACTCACTGGACCTGCCTTAGTCAGACGTGGCTTCCTTAGCTTGCTCTGAGTTCAGAGACCGACAGGGTGAGGAGGCCAGGCTTTACTGCTGGCCTGTCTAAACCCTGTTCTGAAGTGGTGCTGCAAGGCAGAACTTGGCAGAGAAGTGTGGTGGTTTCTGTTGCAGCTCCAGTTCTGGACATGGAGTGTGTGGTTGTTAATGACTGCTGGGATGTTTTACCTCACAAGGTGGGCTAGTGGCCACAATGCCCATAGGAAGGGGGGGAAATAGGATGACAGTGAATGATGCATAATAAAGATATCCATGATAAGGGGAAAAGGGGCTGGTCTTTATCAAAGCCAGCTGAACAAATTTTCAAGTAATAGGAAACCTTATTCCCATGTTTGTTTACTTCAGGCCTCCAAAAAAACTAAATGCTTTCTTGAGAGCAGACCACTGCTGTATGCTGTCCTGAGTTCTTTAGCTAAGTCAGGTAATAATAAAATCTAATGAATTGCTATGTGTTTATGCCTTCTTCCCCAAAAGGCCATAGTTCTGTCTGGCTTCTCTTGGACAGTGTTAGCTCTTGGGAAACTGAGCTGGCAAGCAGCTGCCTTCGTGGTTAGTCATTGATCCCCTGTCCTTTGTGGTTAGTCCATGGATCAGCTGCTGAGGAGCCAAGGGCCACCAGAAGAGCTGTGCCCTGGGGCTTGCCTCACTTGTGCAGGAATGGAAGGTGTGACTCCAGGGATCAGAGGGTATGTTTTGCTTCCAGTAAACACCAAGGCTGTATGGAAAGCAGGTCTGGAGGGGACTGGCCTGGAACGTAGTTCTTGATGTTGTTCAGGGCTGACCTATGTTTGACAGTGCTTGGTTTGGCACAGCTTTTTTTGCTTTCACTTTTAGTCCTTGTTTTCAAGCGTATCTTGCAAGCGAAGAAGGTGGCTTGTGCTGTATTGGAGTAAGTGGAAGAAGAAAGTACCTTCCTCACAGGCATGTTTTCAGCTGCTCTGTGCTTGTGTAAAGCAGGCAGGTTGAGTTACTTTGGGCTGCTCGAGCTCTGTGTGTGTTCCCTGGTTGCTGGCTGTGTAGTGAATGCTTGGCTTCCCTCTTCTGTGGTCACACGGGGAGCTGCTTTGGGCTTGATCCTGGTGTGGATTTGATAAGAACCATGACTTGGATCACATGTACAACGATCAAGTTTCAAGTGGTGTGACAACTATCACCTTCATGAGGTGAAGGTATCCCTGGGGATGTTTGGGTAGCAGCAATACTGCACTGAAATCTCTGCCAGGCATTGAGTTAATGCCTGTCTGACATATGGGTGATCATCTGCAGGCAGCCCAGTAGGCACAGGGCTCCTGGTCACTGTGTCACCGGGATGCTGATCACTACTAATCAGTGGCCAGCAGTCCTCTTGTCTATAAATTGAGTGGGAAGCTTTTACGTAAAAGTAAAGATTTTTTAAAAAATTTAAAAACCTGTATTGATACATATAAGTGTGAGGCTTCATTTTGCTATCTAATGCAAATAAAATGGCTTTCTCTAACTTCTGTTTTTGTTTTTAAACTAGTACAGGAACTTAAAGAATATATCCTTGGGGACACTTGGTTATGAACATGAAGAATCAGGTTTAAAAGTCTGTAAACAGCAGTACAAGAGAGGCAAAATGCTTCCTTCCAATGATACACTGAACATAGATATTTCTACTGAAACAGGTACAGTACTGTTGTATTTAAAATATCTTGTTGTGAAGTACTTAAATTCTAGTTCTAAAGCTTAAAACCAATAGCTTTTTGTGTGACAATTTCAGGAACATACCATGCTTCTTGCCTGTTTCCCTCTTGGTTTTTAGTACCCGTCTAGAAAAGAAAGCTGTTATTATAAAAGGCTCTTTTCAACTACCTACAAACCTTTGCAGTTTATGATCAGATGGTGTTCTGGTGTTCTTTTTCTCAAACACACCTCTTACCCCTCTGTGCAGGAGGTTCAAATACAGAATTCTGGATGCTGGTCAGTCTGGACCTTCCATGGGTGGGCCCTTACTGCCTCTCAGAGCTGAGTCCTGGCTGCTAGCTGCTCATGAGTCAGTACACAAACCTGCTTCTGATCCCACTAGTTTGTTCAAAATTAATGTTTTGCCCGATTGGGACTTGCTATGCACACTGATCATCTCCGTTTAATGTACTTTCAATGTGAAGTTTTTATGATAACATAAACAGGGTTTTTTTAAATGATAACATAACAGTTTTCTCTTGTCTTTCCAGAGTGTATCCTTTTAAAGCCAAAGGAGCTAACTGGTAGGAAGGCAGAACTGAAGCTGAACTCTTCTTTTTTCAATCTTGAATTTTACAGGTAAAGTGATGGGGTTTTTCAAATTATTCCAACTTGTCCATTCATATTAATATAGTGGATTCTGATTTGTGCAGTTTGTGTATATTTCTGTGATATTTAAATATATCTGTGCACTTTTTCAAATATCCAGGCTCATACAGGTTGAAATCTCCTTCACGCTGAAAGGCATTGCTCTGCAGACAATCCATGCCCGTGAATTGCCTGACTGCTATGCATTTCAAAATACTGTAAGTGAAAATGGGCTGTGCCACTTCCAGCACTGTATATGTAATGAGAGCTTAAGCTCAGGTGTAGGTGTCACTCATTTCTACCCTGCAGGAGAAGCACAGTTGAGCACGTCCTGGCCCTCACCCCTCCTTCTCAAAGGCTGCTGAAGTGGTGTTGCCATGGGACAATGTTGCTTTGTAATATATTCCAGTTGGTAATTTCATAACCTGAGAAAGGGATAAGGCATTGTTCTTCATCTAAAGACTAAGAGTGAAGTTTGGCCTCTTGGAATACTGCACATCAGGCAATACATGTCATCTACTCAAATTGTGTCTAGACCATCATTTTTGGTCATAACTTTCTTAAAACTTATCTGATCAACAATATTAATGAATGTTATGTCCAAAGTACTTAGGATTTTTTTTCCTGGAATACAATCTTCTAGTCCTGTTTCTGATGTAGCTCTGTATTTTCAGATAACTTTCAATAACAGAGCCCACAGTGGAAAAATCAAGATCTATTTTGATAGTGACACTGACATTCAGGAGTGCAAAGACTGGCACATATTTAACTCAGGTAGGTATGGTGCATGTGTGTTTGCATGACAGCAGTTGTGTGTCTCCCATTGCGTTCTCTGGTCTGTAGCAGGCTGTCCTGCAAGATATTCCCCAGCCTGTTCATCCCTCTGCCTGTAGAACAATGCAGCTTGCCTAATGCAATTCATTATCTCTTGCTAATCAAGAGCTAGGAAATAATTCCTGTGGTGAGATGACAAACATTTTTGCATACCAGTGTGTGGTAGCAGTGAGCTCTACCTGCATGGAGGATGAATGTTTCTTCCAGAGATTTTTAATTGTTGTGCTGCTCTGAGATAACTCAATTTATCCACTAACATTGGATAAATTTCCAACTGAAGGCTCCTACAGCTTTCAAATTTTTTTCTTCTACCTGATTGAAGCATGCTATTTCTGAAAGTTTTTCATGTTGGCTTTTTTATTTTGCCACTGCTGGTAGATTTAATGATGTGTGTGAGCAAAGGCTGGCATCTGTCATGTATTTCTAGTGTTAAGGCTTGGTCTGACAGCTCAGGAATGTGCACTAAAGGCCTCTTAAAGAAATAGTAGCTGTGACAGCACTGTGCAACTGCTTGTCCCATGTGTTGACTTGCTCTACAGGACTGTGATGGAACAATATTTTTTAGTGTGCTATATATTATCTTGATTAATAAATATGTCAAGTGGCCTGCCTTTTGCCTCAGTAAAGCCAGCTTTTCTCTGATAATGCTGTGTTGTACCAATATTAAAGTGGTAATTTATAGGATATTCTGAATAGCCTCAAAGTACCTGGCTTGCCTCTCTGCCCAGTAATTTCTTGTGGCTGTCTTGCAGCTACCTGTTCATGAGTAGTTTGTTTTGTGTCTAATTACCAGCTGAGGGAGCATGCATATTCAGTAATAAAGATGAGCTGATGGGCTATTGCAACAATTAAAAATGAGTGTTGCCTTCAATTTTGTATAGTTAAAAATGTATGTTGTGGAAAAGATAGGGACCACTGATGTGAGGAAGCAAAGGAAGACACTTAATTTGCATTCACACTTGTGCTTTTAAACTTGTGGATGAAAACAAAACAGTACAGAAAGTCCAGGAAGTTTGTTATTGCAGATTAAGTGGGATTTAAAAAAAAAAAATTATTGGTGTTGATACAGACCAAATCTGCATTTCTTTTGCCTCATGTAGTTGTAGCACTGTGGAAGCACAGAGGACAGGTAAAAAGCAGGATACCTGTATTAACATACCCATCTTTGGGTTTATTTTGAAGAACTTGAACATATTTTTCATTCTTGTGGCCCAGTCTCTATGACTGTCTTGATGTAATTCTCTGCTGAGCTGTGTTGATGAATGCTCGCAGGAAGAATATAGCTTGTAACCCATCTGCTTCTGGGGTGAGACTATTTGAGCATGAATTCTTAGAAAATGTCCCATAACTTGCATTAAAAGACATGTGAAAAGACTAACCTTGCTTTATTTCCTTGGTTCTCTGCAGTTCTTCAGAAGAACATTCAGTATATCCTAGTCTTTGATGGATTTGTCATCTTGAGTTGCTTGGCTTCTCTCATCCTCTGCACACGCTCCATCGTTCTTGCCTGGAGACTACAAAAGGTAAACGCAGTGCTCGTGACCTTGGTGCTTATTTGGTCTCTGCCTTCTTTGTGCTGGCCTTGTGAAGGGTTACCTTTTGAAACCTGCAGTATTAAAGTGAGTAAACCTGTTGCAAGGCGTCTCTCTTACTGTTGTCTCTAGAAAGGATGTATCAGTATCTTGGTGGACAATTGCTAACTGTGAATGGATTTTATTTCTGTTTGTGTAGTGCTGTAATTTGAAGTATTTTGTTGTATCTCTCAATGGACAAAACAAGGAGACTTCCCTTTCCAGGATTTTAGACAAAAAGCCTTCTGAGTCTTTGTGCTGTGAACAAACAATGTGTCCTGCACCTCCAAACCACAAATCTTCCTTCCCTGGCATCAGAGTAGAATTCCCATAGAGGTCTAGTCATAAATTAATGCCTTAATGAACATCCCTCAAAACCAGCTCTAACTGGAGAAAATGTAAAGTATAGCACATAGTCTAACTCTGGCTGGTTTTTTTTATAAACATGTGGCTCATGAGAGAAGAAGAGTCCAGGGTAGGTAGAATATGAAAACACAAATACTTGTTTATCTAGCTCAGTATATCCTTTTTGTAGCTTGGAAACAAGACCAAGAGTCAAGAGGACATGATTGAACAGAGGCATTGTCAAACTGCTCTCAGGAATAGGCACTCCACTTTTATTCCAGAGCAAAAAGACCAAGTGAAAGCAGATGGGCAGTGCTGGGCGTAGAGGTGATATTGTTTGCTCCATTGGAAATGAGAGCTCTTGCCCTGTAGTTATTGGTATTTGAGTGTATTAGTTATTAGTATTGTAGTGTTAGTATTTGAGTTCTTTTTCACTTCTTTAGTTGGGTGGCCTTGCTCTGTTAGAGGTGGCCAGAAGCTGTGATAAAGGGGATAACAGGCCATGGTTAGGTTAGTGGGAATGGGTTATGAAATCAGGTGTTCTGTGGAAAGTTAATTTTCACTGATCTAAATCCATCTTAAATTTTTCCTATTTATTTCTCTTGCTATTGAGAATTAGCGTTAAGCTACTATTCCAGTGAATACTATAGGAAAAGGGGTTGTGGGGAACTTGAAGATTGCCACGTTTTTTCATCCAAGGCTGCCTGTAACTAAACATCTAAATGCTTGTGGATAGAGATTTGTGAATTTCTTCTTGGAGAAATACAAGCGCCGTGTCTGCTATGCTGATCGCCTGGAGTTCCTAAATGGGTGGTACGTCCTGGTAATTATCAGTGATGTGATGACAATCATTGGGTCAATCCTGAAAATGGAAATAAAAGCTAAGGTAAGAATTTCCTAGTTCAGCCAAAATACTAATCTTACTACAACCGTGTGTAATGTGCTTTAACTTGGGCACAGGTGGAAGTGAGCTATAATAGTCAATATTGGCTTATTTTAGTCCATTTCCTAGTGCTAGTTTATTTAATAACTGCTTCCAGTCACTCTTCCCCAAAATCTTTCAGTAAGACCATGTAAGGTATTTAAACATCTTATTTCCACAGTGCTAGGACCCCTAATCCCACAGGTATGGGGCTTGTGGGTGGACAGCTCCTAACAGAAGGAGCCCACAATTTGAGTTATCGGTTCTGTAAGAAGTAGTAGCATGTACAGTACAGGGAAACCTTGAATGCAACAGGGCTCTTGGTGGCTTGTAGGACTGGAAACACAGCTGACACAGCCTGCTTTCCCCTGGCAAAAAGGACATAGGCACAGACAGTGTCACCTGCTCATCCTTGACCTCCCTGCCTGCACTTGCTGAAATGTGCTTTGTCCAGCTGGCAGCTCTTCAGGAGGATTTGGGGTTGCTTTTTGTGTTTTGTTTTTTTTTTCTAGTTGGGTGTTTTTTTTGTTTTGTTTTGGTTTTTGTTGTTTGTTTTTTTGTTTGCTTTAATCTTCAATAGATGTGTGGCAACAATTCATGTATTCACAAAACTTTGTATTCTGGGAAAAACAGAGCGGGTAGTGTGCTGCTCCTGTTCCATGTGTACAGAGGCTCAAAGGGCAGATCCCAGAGTGGCCTTCAGAGGAAGTTATCGGGAATCACTGGCTGTAGGCTGAGGTGGGGAGTCAGGGTAGGAGAACTTGAGCTAGATGGCTCTCTTGCATTTACTGTAACCAGTACGTGCCTTCTAAAGTAAAGTGTAAGTAGATATGGTTGTAGTAAAAGCTGTAGTAAAAACAATGCTCAGGTTCTGAACTGCTGGCAAAGAACCTGTTCAGAGATGTAAATGCATGCAAGCATGGAAAGAGCTGTAGTCCCAAGGGTCACTTTTCATGTAAATGATGGTTTAAATAGTAAATGAGAGCTTCTTTGCCTTGTAAATAGTAACCTTTTTAAACAAAAAATTTGAGTTATTCAATCTAGTTTTGAGACTTTTGTAACCAAACTATGGGCTTTTTTTCTTCCAGACTTTGCACTTTATGCAAAATTTCAAGAATATCAGCATAGATGTACTTCCATTTGCAGCACTGTTGTGTTTGAGTGATCTCAGTAAATAACTGCAGTTCACAGTGATCTGATTTTTGTGATATAGCAACAGGCTTTCAGTATTGGACTACCCTTCTTTGTTTGTTTGAACTGCTGGAACTTAAATAGCTGTCAAGCTGACATACGTACTGCTTTGTAACTTGACCACCTGCTCTGTTTGGATCCCTCAGAACCTCACAAGTTATGATGTCTGCAGCATTTTACTTGGAACATCAACTTTGTTTGTCTGGGTTGGAGTCATCAGATACCTGGGATACTTTCAAACCTACAATGTAAGGAGGAAATCAAATGTCTAACAATTAAAGCATATATATACATATACATGCCACTTTTTTTCCAGATCTCCCTCTTATTTTTTGCTTTTCCCCCTCTTCTTTGCTCCACTCTCTTGTAGGTGCTCATTTTGACTATGCAGGCGTCGTTGCCGAAGGTGCTGAGGTTTTGTTGTTGTGCTGGGATGATCTATCTTGGCTATACTTTCTGTGGCTGGATTGTCTTGGGGCCCTATCATGAGAAGGTACCTCAGCACTATCACTCCTTTTGTGGTGTAATGATGGGAATATCTCTGTGTGCGTGTGTGTGTATGTAGCGCCTAGCCAAACCAACAGAAATGTGTTTTAAAAGATAAAATCTGTTTAAAACTGTAATGTGAACATGTGAGTGTTTCTCATTCGCTCTGTACCTCCCCCTACTTGCTCCTTGTAATAAAATAACTATTCTTGCTTTCACTGTGTGCTTGAAGTCGGAGTGATCTCCAGCACAGGCTGTTTGTGGTGAGGGGATGATCTGTCCAAGCCTCGTGTGTTGGTCTGTCTCTTCTGCCCTCTTCTGGCAATCCCCGTTCAGTTGGGTTAAAGAGGCACTAAACAGTTCACTGTAACTATTTTTTTTTAATTTCCTTGGCTCTGGCCTTGTTTTTCCAAATCTTTCCCGTGCCATGTAACTTCAGCTCCTAAACTGTGACTCATGAAGGGAAGGATGAATGCTTGTCTTGTTTGCTTTGCTTCCTGTGTGGGGGTGTGTTGTGGGTTTGTTTGTTTGTTTTCTTAAGGTTCCTATCAAAGTGTGTGCCTGGTATGCCTTGCCTGAAAGCTGGGTGCAGGAGCAAGGCTTAGTATACTCTAGAACACAAGCCAAAACAACCCTAAAGCTTGTTTGCTTTTCCTCTTGGCAGATGCTCTATGGGACAGTTTGAACAGAGGCAGATTCCTGCCGTGGCAAATTCTAAATGTCTGTTAATGACTAACAAATGTCCGATTTGTCATTCCTGATCTCTGGGTGCACACAGTGTGTGTGTAACACAGAGACACAGAGACAGTGCAGTGCTTGATGCAGCTTCCTCTGCCCCTGGAGCTTGCATTGCTCTAACTCACTGTCATTCTCTCCTTTGAGCAGTGTAGGTATTCAGTCTGCACATTCCAAGTTGATGGCAATACATTTCTCTGTGGGATGCTGGATGCAGTGGGATCCTTTGCCACACTAGAGGCTCAATTATCTATAATATTATAAGGCACAGCATAATTACTGTTGTAACATCCCTGCAACAATTACATTATCTGAGCCAAAGGAAGGATAGTCAACAACATGCTTATCTATGAAAATGTTACCTCTTGCCTAAATATCACGTATCAATGTCAAGAAAAGCAGCTGTAGCTGTGGAGGATTCCCGTTCCTGCCAGTCCCCCAGGGTCCCACAGGAAGGGAATGTGGCACTGTGCAAGCCCAGGGCTGGCTTCCCGGGGCTCTCCAGCCACCTGAGCCATCCTGGGAAGAGAGGGGAAGAGCCTTTCCCAATGTGCAGAATCACTGGGGAGCTCCTTATGCTCAAAAATATAGAAATAAACCCTCTACTACAGTCAGACAGAGTGAGTGGGTCTCCTGTGTTTTGTGCTGTGTCAGTCTAGGGCCTTCCAGGTGAGCTGTCCTTAGCAGGTCTCTGTGTCAGGGCATCAAAACTTAAATTGCTGAAAAAATCACCTGTGCCATGCCTCCCTTCTTCCTGGATAATGTACTGCTGAATTTCACAATGGCTTTAAAATTGAATTAAAAAAAATAATAAAATAAGCCATAGGTGTAAACTAGGTCTGCTATTCCTATGCACCAATATATTCTCCTTACAAGCAGATACCTCTTGACATCTTGTTTTCCTCATGGGGCCATAACTGTGTTAGTTCATTGATAATGCACAGTGTTTTAATGTGGCTATTAATTCATATTGTCCAATAAATTATAGTTAAAGAATCCAGTTATTTGAAAGGGCAGAGCAAAATGGGAACTGGGCTTACCTGGTAGATAAAAAGGTTTTAGCCTCAGAACACATTACAGTTTGGGGAAATGGAGTTTGGAATTTAGGAGACTGTCCTTGAAATCGAACTATGATTTTTGTACAGGGTGTGCTCCAGTAGCTTCATGATACAGCTGTAGCTTGTACTTACAGCTCCTAGGGGGCTTTCTGAGTGACAGATTGTTAATTCAGTTAAGACCATTTGAGTTCTGAAGGCTGTGTTAATGCTAGCCCTGTAACACAGTATTGATTTGTTACCCGTACTCCAGTAATGCTGCAGAATTACTGGAGTAATTCCAGAGAATGTGCATTGTGTTCCCAGCATACTGCCACTAATTTACTGTATAGATTCTCTGTGAAATCACTTCAGCTGTGCTTTGGGAAATGGAATCTTACTTTTCTGCGGGTCCAGAATTGCTTGTAATTCAGTAGCTTTCTGTGGTGGTCAGTTATTGACTGTTCTGCCTGTCAAACATCACAAGTTAAATTTCCTGAAAATAAATATTCTTATGTCTGATGTCAACACATCATGCACAGTCAAGATGATATTTCTACATGGTTCTATTACTGACAGGTATATTTTGGCCTGAATGCACAAGAAAGTGTGGTAGCATTTGATTGCCTGGGTTGGCTTTTTTGTCTGCTTTGAGTAAAACTCAAACTTTGAGTTTTGATTGATCTTCACATTCTACTAATAATTTGTACTCATTTTCTAGTTTGAAGATCTGAACACAGTGGCTGAATGTCTGTTTTCTTTGGTCAATGGTGACGATATGTTTGCAACATTTGCTCAAATCCAGCAGAAGAGTTCGCTGGTGTGGGTGTTCAGCCGATTATATCTGTACTCCTTCATCAGTCTGTTCATATACATGATCCTCAGCCTTTTTATTGCACTCATTACTGACTCCTATGACACCATAAAGGTAAAGCATTTGTCTTATGTTACACTTCCAATCAGTTTTGTATTCATTCCTGTTAATCACTCATCACTATTCCATCTACTATTGGTTCTGATGTGTGATAAGATTATTGAAATCTTTTCGTTTAGTCTGTGGCAAAATTGGAAGGGAGGCTGGGTTTGCTGACATATCAGAGACGCCCTTTGGCAGGAGTTCGGAAAGGTTCAAGCAGATAACTCTAAAGTCATTTAGTTGTCCAGGCTTCCTTAATGTGCTGCTTGGAAATGTGTGGTTGAAAGGAAATCTCTTCTGAGAGATGCACTACTTCTAGTGCAAGTTAAAATTGCACCATCCATTTCCTGTATGGACTATCTGAAAGTGAATCTAAGTTTTTGGTAATTACTTTCTGTTCTTGACCTCAAGTGCTCCCTGCCCTTTGTGCTCCTGTAGCCTCAGTGACCAGCAGGAAGGCAATGTGGATCACCCCCTTCAGCTCCCATCTTTTTCCTGTCTTGGTGTCAGATACAGGCCAGCAGAATAAGGCTGGTCTGACACGAACTACAACCAGGCTGAGTGAGAGCTTCGCTTTTGAAGCACCTCAAAATATAACTTAATTGTCTGTGCTTCTTAGTTTACTAGATGGTCTGATCTGCAAAATGGTGTTTTACTGACTCTTCCCTCTGAGCATTTCACACAGATCAATTGGGAGCTTTTTCAGTATGCTGAACTTGGGTTTTTTTGTGGCATTTATTCAGCATGGCAATGTTGAATAATCACATTGGAACCTTTCAAATCCAGAATTAGAGTTCTTAGGGAAAAGAAGCCCAGGGCACTAGCTGTGAGCACAACAGTTCACAGTGAACAAGGGAGAACCAATACCATTATGGCCTGAGATCACTTCCTTGGTCTTATGGGCAGCAAAAAAAACCCCGTAAGAGAACATGTGAACAATGTGAATTTTGTCATTTACATTGTTGGTGGAACAAAGCAAACTATGTAGTGTTTCTAGGATGGGAATGGGTTTTTTCCTTCCTACAGCAGTAGTGAATTATTGAATCAAATAGTCTGGTTTAACTGTCACACTGTAGAGGAAATTTTAGAATGTTTCATACCCAGTAACTTCTCATGTGTGAAATGCTTTTTCTTTCAGAAATACCAACAAAGTGGCTTTCCAGTAACAGATTTGCATGAATTTCTAAAAGACCATAGCAGTGCTGGCTACAGAAAAGACAGAACTTCTTTTCCATTTCTCTGCTGCTGCAGGAGGTCAGTAGGGTGTTTTTTAATGAGAGTTTTCCTGAGAAGTGCAATAATTAGCTTCTCACTGCAAAATGCTGTTTCACAAGTGCTGGAGTATCCAGCATTCAGCCTGTGTGATATTTGGAAGCTGTTGTTCCTCCTGTACTTCATGTTAGATCTCCAGTCAGCTGATGATGCAAAGACAGCAATTCTGAGCTAAAACATGTTTTAACTGGTATACTCTTATGAAAACCACTATGCAGAAGCTGATGAGAGGACTGTGGAGTATGTGAAAACCAACTAATTAGCAAGAATTCCAGACAGGTCCAGATTTTACCTGCAAGTCACTGTGCAGATAAGAGATTTGTGTGCTTGAACATAATATATATATGTGCCATAATATGCTGTGCAGTACTGAGGGCACAAGCCTGCTAGTTGGAGTGAAAATCTAGAGCTTTTGCTGCTGTTGCAGGTTTTGCATCATTGCCCAGTGCAGGTGTTAGAGTTGCATGTGGAAATGGGAGAGCAGAAAACAGAAGGATCAAAACTGAACTCCTGTAGGTAGATGCTTCCTATTGCCTTTCTTGCTGAATGGAGAATTGTGAATTTTTTTCTTTGCAGACAACAGAGTGATGACAACTTGATACTGATCAATTGATGGCTGCACATTGAAATTCACTGATGCAAAGAAAACATAGTGGTATGGAGGAGGATAATTCTCCAAATTGCAGTGGGATCTGCCTCATGAACAGAGTCGTCTTAGCTAATTAAGGTTTTGGGAGAAGGAAGCTATTAATGTGACAGCAGCTGGCTGACCAACAGGAGACCCAGAAGCTGTGTCTGGAGGAGAGCAGTGAAGAATTCTGTATCCTTGCCTCAAGTGCTGTCATATTAGAGAAGACTGGTCCTTGAGCATTATCTGTGGAAGCTCTGTTTGCTGATGACCTTGAGGAGGAAGGAAAATGGCCTTTAATCAACTATTGTTGTTAATAAGAAAAAGAATGATATGAAAATAAATTTTAAAAAATGATCCTATGTTTAAAAGTATTAAATAAAAAGAAGTCAAGAGGGGAGGAGTTTTTCACTTGATGTATTCAGCCTGTCATTTCTACTTGGCACATTTCATTTATTTGAATTAAGTTTATGTGAAACTTAAAAGCTGCACAAAAGTGGAAAGTAATTGCTGTTTTTCCTCTTGTATTCATTTTAACACAAACCACTTATAGGTCAAAGTCTTTTCTTTAACAGCTTTACTAAAAAGCACTTCATTATCCTCTTACCTCCTTTGGCTGTCTTTTCTGTTATACCCACAATATTGATTTGTACTGTGTCCAGATTAAACTTACTGCTTGAGCTATAGTTAAATACTTTTTTGCATGGTTGGAAACTTTCATGGTAAGTGTTATCTGAAGGATGCTGGAAATATTTGTGTGTGTGTGTGTCATTTGTTTGTTTGTTTTGTTTGGGGTTTTTTGGTAGTATTATGCTGTTGCATTGTCATAATCCAGAGGAAAAATTCAGGCAAAAATAGTGCCATGGAATTTTATATCTATTTCAGGCCCTTGTTAAATGGAAGAAAATGTAGTAACTGAGTCTTGCAGTTGACTTTCTACCTGTCTTTGGGATTGTCAACTATAATGTCTGTACTTTCCCCTTGACTCATTATAAAGTTTTTTTAATGAGAACAGAGGACTTTGAGAAACTTGAAAACACCTCCAGGGTAATAGTGTGTGAATGTTAACCAGGTATTTCTGGAAACTTTCAGGAGTGATGGTCTATTGTTATATTAGATGCTCCACTTTTGTCTCTCCACTATTTGCTCTCTAAAAAACCTCACTCTTTAGTTGATGATGTCAGTGTGTTGGCTAGGACTTGGTCTTGCTGTGTGTTCTGAACTACTAATGGTGTTCTCTGCAGGTTCTGGTTCGGTAAGGTTTCAAGTGGCAAAGGCAATTCAAAATGCTGCCCTGCTATGAATGAGATGAATGGTAACTTTTTTCCCCTGTTTTGTTTATTTTAATCTCCTGCCTAGTGTTTACCTTTGTGACAATTAAACTTTTTTTGTTGTAGTTGAAAGTGGATGGCATTTTGCCTTGCTTAGGCTGCAGCTAGGTGTCTAGAACAGATTGTTTGGTGTCAGGATTTTGATGCATCCAGGCTCTGCACATTCTAATGCTTCTATTGCTGAACTGCATTTGGGACAATGATCTTTTTTCCCATCCCAGTCTATGCTGTGGCCTAATCTCACTACAGCCTGTAGCTATAACTGAAGTTGCTACCAAGACACTGTGCTCTGAACTTAAATCTTAAGATTTTCTGTAATTATCTTTTCATCAATTGTGTGGTCTAGAACAGAGTATTACTATCTTCCACTGTTGATAGAAGAGTCAACTTTTCTCCTGGTGTTTATCTGCAGAATTTGTTTGGGGTAATGTTAGTCTTTTGAGGTACGCTCTGGGGCCCTGGATAACCCAAAACTCTTCTGCAGACTGCAGAAGGATCAGCTTTAACTGATTGCCAAGTTCCCTCTACCCCTTACAATGTGCAAATCTGCTCAGTTATGTTACAGGATGCTGGTGTTCTCTGAAATTGCTGCTATTTTACTGGTTAGCTTTGTGGAGTGCCTCTTTCTAATCAAACACTTCCATCATGTCTGAATATGAATTGTGTGTTCCTTACTGCTCTGCCCTCTCCCAGTAGTTGGAGAAATCTTGGGTTAGAAACTGAAACCTAGCACAAGCAGATGCTAAAGCATGTGTGTGATAATTAGTGTCATAGTGTATGAATGATGTACCAGGCTCATCACCTCCTGAGTCCGGGTGCCTCTATCCATAGCCCTGACAGAGCCGTGGGGCAGGAGCCCTGGCTCCTCACTCAAGCCCCAACCCTTTCTTAATGTGATCTGCCAAAACCATTGCTCAGATAAATACTCATTTGTGAGAGAATCCCTCAGGGAATGAGGGAAAGCATTATCAGCAAAAGGAATGCAGAGAATACTTAATAATTCTTAACTGATTTTAAGACTTAATTTCTGTAGTGGAGTCATAAAGCTTTCTTGTCCGGCATTGATTTAGATTTTTTTTTTTTTATGGTTTGAATTCATATGAAAGGCTTGCTAGCCAGACTGCTGCTTCAGCCCTACCATATTAGAGCAGGCCACTAATGTGCTGTGGAAACCAATTTTTATCTTCACCATCTGGTGTTCTGGTTTGTTTTTTTTTTTTTTTTCTCTTGGAAGAAAAGATAAGAGACACTTGCTGGAGGCTATTACTGTCTCTCTATTCCACAGAGGTGAAACTTAACAGATCTGGCATATGTTGACTCTGAATTCTGCACATTAATACAGATTTGAACACAGTTGCTGGCTGATAGGTGGTCCCACTCCAGCTGCTAAGGAGGTGATGCACAGTAATGGAAGCAGAACTGAAACATAAACTCTCACAAAGTGCTCTGAAAAAGGGCTGCTGCCCTTCATAGTCTTGTTCTCTGGGAATAAGAAGCTTTTGCTAATTGCTTATAGGACTTAACAAAAAGGAGGATAGAAATGGATGAGACAGTGAGGAGCTTGTATTAGAAAGACATGGATAGAAAGGAAAAGAAGAAAATTTCCTGAACCATCCTCAAGGTGAGCATTGAAGTGGGGGGAACAGGGCCAGTAAGATCTTGGGCTCTTATTCTGAGGTGTGTGTTGTTGTTGTTTTTTTGTTTGGGTTTTTGTTTTGTTTTGTTTTTTGTTAAAACAGAAAAAAAAATTGGAATGGAGTCTGTTTGGCATGTCATATTCACATGCAATGCTGTACCTAGGCTTTAACACCCGAAGATTCATGCTGTAATTGTTACTAGGATTTCTGAGAAGTGGGGCAGAGATCTTCTGCTGAGATGTTCTTTTGGCAGTTCTTCAGCTCTGAGCAGACCTGTGCCTAGGTCTGTGCTATGTGGACATAAGCCTGGCCTCAGTAAGTGATTCAGGTAAGTAGCAATGGGTCAGATCCATTTGATCACAGGCTTCAGGTAAATTTTATTTTGTACTACCATCTACTTTTGAGTCTGACTTCTCTTTGATTGCCAAGTTGTGTGTGCTCAGTCCTGCCCCTTGGAGGTGGCATGAGCCGCCGAGTTTCTGTATCACAGTTTCTCTGTTTGGTCTGAAGTGGTTCTTGTTTGCTTTTTACGCTGTGTTTCAAAGAACAGCTCCGTGTGGTGCTCTACCTGTCTGTACTGTTCTGATCTATTCGCACAAGTTATTGACATTTTATCCGGTTTTGAGTTTGTTTCCTAATGTGTGAGTGATGGTGACCCTCCTGCTGGGCTTTCCGGGCAGCACAGCCCTTTGGACTAGCGCAGCTCCCTCTCGCTCGGGGGTCGCTCTAGCGCTCTCCACAGCCGCCCGTGCCGGGGGAGAGAGAGCCGAACCTTGGCCCGGGAGGAGACAAAGGCTGCCCGGGCTCTCCGGTTCTCGGGCCGGGGCAGGTGCGGGGCGGGCGGGGTTAAGGCCGGGCTCGGGCCGGCGGGGCGGGCCCGCGGTGGCGGCGGCGCTGGCGCTGCTGCGCTCCGCGCCGGGGCTGCCGGTGAGTGGGGCCGGGGTGGGCGGGCGAGCACCGGGGCGGCGGCTCGGTGAAGGGGGCAGCGCTGCGGGCTGGACGAGCCGCGGGAGGAATGCGCCTTTCCTCCGGGGAGTCGGGCCGGCAAAACTTTTTGCAGTTGTGTGAAAGCCTTTGCGGCGGTGCCGCAGCCCCGGGCCGTGCCCGAGAGCGGAGCGGCGGCGCCCGGAGCGCAGCCCGAGCCCGGCGGGGCAGCGCCGCCGCTGCCGCCCCGTGCCGGAGCCGTGGCGGTGTGCGCGGACACGGACACGCGCGTCCAAATGTGAGTTTCCATCCATCCGAGACTCCGTTTGCACAGCCCTGCGGGCGCGGGCAGCTGGGAGGGACTGCGGGCATCCGCAAAGAGTCTGCTGCTAGTGGGGTTTCAATACGGTGTTAATCTACGCGAGACACCGAAAAAATCCACTGCCATTACTT
This sequence comes from Prinia subflava, assembly GCF_021018805.1. Taxonomy (NCBI): domain Eukaryota; kingdom Metazoa; phylum Chordata; class Aves; order Passeriformes; family Cisticolidae; genus Prinia; species Prinia subflava. Next base: position 14,199,535 of record NC_086256.1, on the reverse strand, counting down.
TGCATGAGAAGTTCTTTCCCTTAAGGAAACAAAGTCGGGGCGGGAGGGGAGGAGAAGAAGCAGTTTTGTTTCCATAGACCATGTACTTAAGACTGCTCTCCTATCTGAGTCTAGAAAGAACATCTCTTGTTGCAGACTGGTAAGCTGCATTGCTGTTGCTTTGTTCTTTAAGCTGTGCTGAATGTGTGGTTTCTTGCATCTTATGGTCTTCTAAAAGGTGCAGTAGAAAGCACAACTCAAATCCAGTTATATGGTGAAAAATCTGATTTCACTAGGCTTATCTTTGTACTGAAAATTAAACTGAAAGCAAACAAACAAATCAACCCCATAAACCAAATTTGCATAATCAGTAAAGAAGCAGCAGTTCCTACCACCATGTAAAGCTGAGATGTATTTAGCTTTTTTTCAGAATGCTAGGTGAAAGTTTCAGACAAATTAGGCTGGCTGTGTCCTTATCCTCCTGTACTACACTGACCATTAACCATTGAGTAATATCTTCCAGCATAGGCTTTATGCTATCAGATAATGAAATAAAATCTCTGAAGTATATTATTTGACACTGTAGAGAATATATTTCCCTTGGGTATTAATCTTAAAGACTGACATACCTGAATTCTACTATTATGCCATTAGGACAACTTCTCTCAAGCAAATATGTCTTGGAGTGTGCTAATAATAACTATTTCCAGCAGTTCCACTGACACATTTGCTTGCAAACCCAGGCTCTGAATCTCTTAACTGATCAGATGTAGTCAAGTGACTGGTTTTAATCAGCAGTGGTGTGGCTTAAGTCCTCGTCAGTATGTGCTGAAAATAAACAGTAAAAGTTGCGTTGTTTGGGACTGTGCTGTGATAGTCTGTATCCACAGTCTGTAGGTTTTGTGAAAGAAAGCTGATTTGTTAAATGGTAAAATGGAGCTGGTAGTGATCAGTGCGAGGACCTGGAAGTTCTGCAGAAACAGGAAACTTACTTTAGAAGCAGAACAGGTATTTTCTTCTAGGCATGTTTCACAATGTATAGGCTGTTTGAATGACTTTTAAATACTTTAAATGCTGTGTCTGTTTCCCCATTATAGGATGACCTGCCAGCTCCTTCCAGAACCACACTTAAAGGAGACTAAATGAAGGCTTTGCAGCAAAGTTTTTAGTTTGAACTCCATATATAGATCTAGCAAACCATAATTTCAGAAAGTCTTAAATTACCAAAGTCTGAAGTCTAAACTTGTGGTAACTAGTGAGTTACTTGCTATCTGTCCCTGACAAATTTCTGCAATGTATCAGAGCTTTCAGAAGCAATTTAGTGCATCAGAGCAGCTTTGTACTAAGGGGATTTCGGGGGCTGGAGCCTGAGCTTTGTAGTACCTTGGTGGAGGTTCCCCTGTATCTCTGTTTCACAGTTCAGCTGTTGGTGTCAGTCTGCAGCAGTTTGCAGAGGAACAGTGCTGTCACTTCCATGCACAGGGTGACACTTGTGTGTCAGTGAAAAATCCTGGCAGTGATTTTTAAGCCTCTTATCAGACTGTGTGTACAGAGCTCTGTGGTTCGTGGCTGGCGGTACTACTTCCTCTCTCTGCAATTTTAAATATTTAGTCTTGAGGTTCTACATTTTTGGTAGGTTTAATACTTTTCTTGAGGCTCTCTATTTGTACCATATAGCATTAGTTTTTTATGCAGAAAGTATAATAAATAAAACCCTTAAATGTTTCCACCACAGTTACTTAAGGGTTGCCAAAGAGTCACCGTCATTCCTTTTGCCACACTCCCTTCCCAGTCCAAAAGATGATAGCACAGAAATGGACTGGAAATATCCAGAACCATGGTGGAAGTATGAGTGCTGCTGTACTTCCAGAAGTTAACATTATGTAGGTGAAACAGGCTTAGAGAGAAGATGGATGTGGCACTTTGCTCTCCTTAGTCTAACAGGTAATGGGGTAATGCTGCTTGGGAGTGATTAATTTGAGTTCAGCCAGTTATCTGAACTTGCAGATATTTCAGTTAAAGAAAAAAGATAGAGCCAAACACAACCACCAGTAGATTCCATTACTCATAAGCAAGTTCTCAAGTTGAGGAACTTATTCTTTTGGCCTCAAAGTTTTTTAGTAATAACCTTTTTTTTTTTTTTTTCAATTTGTAAAGCTACATTTAAAAATTGTTTTTGAAAAATTACATTCTTGGGTCCTTGAAGTGTACTGTGTACCATGCTGTTTCAAGTACAGGCAGTGCCTGCATGATTTCTGTAATAAACAAAATGTAAAACAGTTGCATTTCTGAGATAATTTGTCTCTGCAAAACCTGTTAAATGAATGTTGGCTTCAATTACATCCTCTAGAAGTATCAGATTAAAAAAAGGTTTTAGTTAGATATATTTGTATGCATAATTTTATATTCTCTGTGCTTCCTTTCAGTTTGTTTCTCTAGACTGATTTTGGTTATAATATCAATAAACTATTAAAGACAATTAACAGTGAGCCAGAGCACTTACCTCACAAAACTCTTCCTTACAGTTACACATTAACATTTTTGGCTTCTGCTGTGTTACACACCCTTTTCTGCAATGGTATTTCTTTCTAAGCTGAGGTAACCTGGATGGGTTTCTTGGGTTACTGTGCAATCATGTGGTTGTGTTTCCCTCCGTGGCCATATATGCAGCAGGGTGTGGAGGGGAACCAGGAACCAGTTCCATTCTGAACTGCTGCTGCTGGTATCTATAGCTTTGGCTGCCCAGCACCCCGGTTTCCTTCTGTGCCTTCCTCTGGGGAATAAGGTGAGAGAGAGCTTTCCAGCAATGAGAAGAGCAAAGCAGCAGCAGTGATTTATCCAGAAGAAGAGGACAGGGCAGAGGGGGTCTGTGTCTGCCTGTGGCAGGGAAATGCAATTCTGTGGGGAGCCCTTGGCAGGGGCTGCACAGGCTGCAAGCCTCCAGACACTCCTTCTGTGGTGCTCTATCAATAGGTGCTTGTAGGGTAAATTTAAAAAGCTGAAGGAATATGTGCAGGTAGGCATTTGCTGCTGATATTTCTCTGCAGTGACAATCAGAATGTGAAGAGAGTATTTCAAGTGACTCTCTTCCTTGTTCTGCCACCTGTGCCTGTGACCACTCTGTGTGATAAATTCAGCTTTCTGCAGGGCAACTTCTGTAATAAGTTTCAAAACCTCTTAGAGCTCTGTATTTAATACTTGGTCTTTGCTAATGGAGAAGGGGAGCCAGGAGGCAAAGTGCTCAGGCAGAGCTGGCAGCCTGCCTGCGCTGCAGGCTGAGCCTGGGCACAGCTTGCTCCTCTGCACCACCTCACAGACCTGCCCGGACTGTACTGGCTCTGTGATCTCTCCTGTTCCAGGGTGTATCATTTTGGGTGTTGAACTACCCTGAAATTCTGCACAGGAATTCCTGTGCCAGCTCAGGAAAACCAGCAGTAAACCAGGCTGCTGTTCTGCCTGGGCAAACACCCTCTCTCGCCCCTAAGATGACTTTCTGCCCTGCTGATGGGCTTCACCACTGTCGTTCTCCTTGCAGGCTCAGTTTTGCTCTCAGGACCTTTCAGTCCATCTCTAAAGTTCTTTTGCATCCTCTCACAGTAGCTTTCTGTGCCAGCCCAGGCCTGTCTGCTCCCTCCCTATTGCATTTGTACAGAAACAGAGCAGAAGCCATCAAAGTCCCCCAAACTGATGCCAGCCAATGCATTGAAACATCTTGGTTTTTAATGGACAGGGAAGAGGCAGAAAACCCTGGGGGTGTGCCATGAATCGCATTATGGCTTGCAAGGCTAAATTTTATAATTATTTTATAATTAAAATACTATGCCTATTTTCCTTCAGAAATATTTGCATTAATAATGAGTAACTCAACTTAGAGCTGATTTGCAGTCAAGATTTAATTTTTAATCAAAATTACTTAAAGCTAATTTTAATCACAGTTTCAATCAGCAAAATCCTTGACTTAAATAACTGATATTAAGTTTAATTATGAATATACAAATTTTCAGTGAATTTATTGAAGCAAACAAGATTCCAATAAAATAACAACCATTAAAGCATGCTAGCTTACAACTAGCCAAACCTTTTGTTGAAGACATTACCTAGGTGATATTTTATTTCACTAACTCTTTATTCAGGTAGCTAGTGTAACATATTCCTACATACTAATGCAAATTCTTGACTTTTATTTAAACAACAGTGAAGAACATATTCTGACTTGGTAGGAGTTATACTTTCATAGAGGAATTTATAATCAATTAAAATATGCAAACTGTAATATAGACAAAGTTCATGATGTTATGTATTGGGACGAATTCTTAAAGTGTACTTTTGCATTTGAAAAAAATTAAACTAAAGTTCCAAATCCTTTAAGATTTTTTTGAACAGGATTTTCCTACTCAAAAATGGAGAAAAATCTTGAATGTTTACTCAAGAGTGGTAGAGGAAAATGCAGTTCATAGTCCATCAGTTTGTGATCTTTGTGGCCACTGTAGGTTGAACTGAGGCAATTAACTAAACTGCAATGAGGAAAAGACCCTTTTAGACAGGGTGTGCTTTTGGCACTTGACAAGTTTTGATGTATTTGCCTGCAAGTAAAAGAGCAAGCTGTTAGCTCAACTCACCTGTAGAATATGCAATATGTGATAACTGCTGGAGGTCTGCATGGTGGGATGGGAAACACCAAGTGGTGCAGAACTGGTGCATAGAGATTGTTTGCTGTCCTTTCTCACAAAAACCCCCAAGAACTATCAAGCTTGGGAGAGCAAATTTCACAGCAAAATAAGGCAATTCTTCTTAAAGTGAGTAGCACAATGGGGGAACTCTCTGCTCCAGACTCTGGATGATTCTCTTGCCTTTCTAAGTCTAAGAGAAATTTAGCTGTTTTTCTACTAACTTTGAACAATATTTTCCTGAATACTCAAATTCTTGTTTACTTAATAAACAGATCTGAAATATGTATTATTTTTAATACAGAGTTATATTAAAGGGTTATTTTTTTTTCTTCTTAAGTTTAAGCCTGCCCTGATTAAGATAAGCATCTCTGCTTTGGCTGCAGAAGAGAAGACCTGGAGAAGAAATTCCTGCCAGGACAAGTGACATGCCAGGAGCTATGGGATGTCCTATCCTGCATCTCGTGCCTGGTGTGGACGGGGGCAGCACCACTGAGGTTTCAGCTGCATAGCTCTGTCTCGGCTGTACAGCTCCCCTGAGACCAGGGGAATTCTGCTGGGAGGATTTCAGGTGAAGGTGTGAAGAAAACCCCTGTCTGCAAGGCCCTGGTGTTGTAAGTGCTTTTTGCAACAGGCTGGAGCAGACGGCCCAGTGCTGCATCTCCCCTTCGAAGGGCTGGGATGTAAACTAGCTCCAGTTCAGCTTCCATTTGGAATCTCCAGAGTCTGCCCTGTGACTCTGAGACCTCAGCTGGATGCTTTTCTACTCCTTCTCATCTTATCTCGACACCTCAAGACATCTCATTCAAAATCGTTTGTCATTTGAGCTCTGCTGTGGGACAGTAAGTGTTTGTAGTGTAATTATTTCAGTGGAGAATTATGGATGTGTGAATATTTTTTTTCTTTGGTTACTACTTCAGATAAGGACGGGACCTCATTAAGCCTAAGTGTCTAGAATAAATTCATACTTGATATTTTGGATTTCTTTAAGCTTTAAAACAGATGAAATGCAAAAGGCATCTGCAGATTTCTTTACTCTCCTGTCACTGCAAGGAAGAGATTCATCTGTTGAGATGATTACACAGTAAGATACAACATGTTCAGAAAACCTTCCCTGTAATTTTCACAGTTTTGTTTGAATTTTTTTTTACCCTGCCATTCTTGCCCAAAATGCTGCTTCTATTTGCAGGCATTTGGGTTGTTCTGTAAAAGCTTAATGTCAAGCTCAGTGAGTGCTTTGCTGCCTTGATGTGTTAGAGCTGAGGCTTCCCTGCTGGCAGGGTTCCCAGCACTCAGCTACTCGAGTAGCTGTTGTTTGCAGCTCCTCAGGGACTTCTGGTCACTTACAGACTGAATTTGATTTTTGAGTACTTCCTAGGTGAGAATGGGGAGTGTACTGACTGCCCCACTCCCCCCTGTTGCCCTGAACAGGGAGCAGTGGGCGTGAAATTCCAGTTGACTCATTGCTGTGGATCTGCATTGCTGAGGCTTTTTATTTTTAGATGGAGGGATGCTCTGTAATATTTTAGCATAAGAGATGATTTACTTGTTTCCTTCCACTTCTCATCCTTAAGTAGCTGTTCTTAGTTCTGACTATGTGCTTAAATTTGATGCTCTAAGTAATATAGTGTAATATAGTCTTTTGTAAAAAGAAAGTGGCTGGCCGGGGTCTTGAGGATAATAAAATGGACAACAGTGTCCAGTGGCCTGCTTTCATGTTGACTACTAGGTGGGAATTAAGAAAAATCAAGGAAATCAGGCTAAGGAGCTAGTTCAGAAAAATGAAATATTAAAAAGATAAACTTTCTGAAAGTATTAATTATGGGATAATGTAATTTGATTTAAAATTATTTAAATATTGCATGAAGTAACACAGGTAGCATGACATAAATGACAAAAGATAGACCTTTTTAGTTTAAAGCTTGGAAGGAACCTTTAATATAACAGTGGTGCATTAGCCAGCCTGTTGGACATTGTTTAATTTACTTCTCAGTCCCTGAGGAGATGAGATTTAACTGTAAAATAACTACAGGGTCTATTATTTTAATAACTAAAATAATAGACTAAGTGAACCTGGTGTTTATTTGTAAACAATTTTAGCTGCAGAGGTGGAAAGCCCATGCTTTTTTAAATCTTTCTGCCTATAACCACTTCTAGGTATTTTGTTGGTTGCCACTCTATATAATATCTAATGTGATTAGAATCTTTGCCTGTGGCTGTGCTTGTGGCTGTGTTCCTGGGTTTTGCGAAAACTATACAATATCTATTAATTGTTAAATTATTAATTGTTAAAACCCTTCCTCAGATGCTGACAGTGAATGTGAGGGCTAGTGATGACCAGACACAGACTCTCCCTTCTATGCTGTGAGACCCTGCATGGGGTCCAGCAGCCATGAACAATTGCTGTCAGATCTCCTGTGTAAATTACTCCAGGTCCAGCTTGGTTCATAAAAAAGGCAGTAACATTGCCAGGGCAGCTGACATTGACCTCGCTGGAGTAGCAGAAGTGTGATGTAGTCTGGAACTTGGACTCCCTCTCCATCATCAGGTTTAATAGCCCTGTGTCCAAAATAGTGCTGAGTAGGTATGAGAAATAAACCCCAGCAGTACTGTGGTTCCTGGGGCTTGCTTTATCCTGTGGTTGGGTAGAGAACTGGATTTTGGTTTTAAAGATAACTGGGCTGTGTGGTGCACACAAGCCTGTGGGTTGAGAGTCCAGTGAAATAATTCCTGGCTTTAGAATGGCTAAATATCCAGAAAATATTTTTCCCTTTTCAGCACATTTACTGAAGTCCCCTGGTAATAAATAACAGATACGTGCTCAGAATATATATGCCTGTGGTATCTTGCATGCATACATTTTTTACATTTTTTAATATATAATTAAAAAACAACAACAACAAAAAAATTCTGTAATGGGGCTTTTATTGCTTAGTCAGTAAAATGGAAGAGTTATGATTTATGCTTCCCTATCCCAACTTGCTACACTGAGAAATGGAAATAATGATGGGGCTGTGGCTCAAACATGGGATTTCACAGCAAGGATGGCTTGGCTGTTGCTCAGATTTTCTCCATGACCTCCAGAAAATAATTTTTTTAACTTCCACTTTGTTGCCTGTACAGTATGACTGCTAGTGCAAAAGAACTGTTCTGGATTTTTTAAAGTAGGAAAATCTTTTAAAACTCCTGATTCATCCAAGCATCATGCACTATGGTCCTCCAGAGTATGTTCTGCATCAACCCTGTACAGTTTGAATTTTTACTTAAGGCCTCCTTGTGTACATCCTCTCGTGTCCCTGTCACAACCCCTTGTCCCCCAAAAAGGAAGGCATGGTGATTGAAGCAAGGGCTGTTAGCTGGTTGTTAATCTTTCCTTTTCCCTTCCACCCCTCCTAGGATGCAGGGGCTCTAATCCAGGATGAACGAATGCTACTATGACAAGCGCATGGACTTTTTCTACAACAGGACCAAGACAGACACCGCGGATGAGTGGACAGGACCACAGCTCATCGGCGTTCTATGCTTTGGGACATTTTTCTGCCTCTTCATTTTTATTTCAAATTCGTTGGTCATAGCAGCTGTGGTGAAGAACAAGAGGTTTCATTTCCCCTTTTACTATCTTCTGGCCAACTTGGCAGCTGCAGACTTTTTTGCAGGCATTGCCTACGTCTTCCTGATGTTCAACACCGGCCCGGTGTCCAAGACGTTGACGGTGAACCGCTGGTTTTTGCGGCAGGGTCTGCTGGACACCAGCCTGACGGCGTCCCTGGTGAACCTCCTGGTCATCGCCGTGGAGCGCCACATGTCCATCATGCGGATGAAGATCCACAGCAATCTCACCAAGAAGAGAGTCACCTTCTTAATCATATCAATCTGGGCCATTGCTATCTTCATGGGTGCTGTTCCGACCCTGGGTTGGAACTGCCTCTGTGACATTACTGTCTGCTCATCCCTGGCACCCATTTACAGCAGAAGTTACCTGGTGTTCTGGAGTGTCTTAAACCTGGTTGTCTTCTTCATCATGGTGGTGGTTTACATAAGAATCTACATGTACGTCCAGAGGAAAACCAACGTCTTGTCATCACACACCAGCGGGTCCATCAGCCGGAGGAGAACCCCTGTGAAACTTATGAAGACTGTCATGACTGTCTTAGGTAAGAGACTACAAGCCATTGTGGGCAAGGCTGGCAGTGCCAGTGAATTAGTTTGTGTTGGTTTGGTGTAGTTTTTATTTGAAACAAACCAACAATAAACTCCACAAATATTGCTCAGCCCTCCTAACACAAAAAACCTCACTGAAGTTATAAGTGCTGGAGGCATCTAGACTTCCGTGTGCTTTAGACAGTGAAATAGCTGTTGCACTATGCAGAAGCATGAGATAGAGGACTGGTCAACACATAGAAGAAAAGTGTAGGCACCTTGTTACAAAACACAAATTGTGAAGGTAAAGGTTTTTGAGGTTTTTGGCTTTTTTTCTTTTCTTTTCTTTTTTTTTTTTTTTTTTTTTTTTTAAGCAGGAAGAGACAAAATCTCTTTGGAGAAAGTTTATGAAGGTCTATAATTACCTAGTAGAACATTTTCAAAATAATGCTTTTTAATATTTGCACAAGGCCATGAGCATTAATGTTAGATGTTGATAGTCTTCTTTGCACATCTTCCTCCTGGCTGTTTCCTGGACACAGAAACTTCTTCCCCCTGGAAATGCATCTTCCTTAGGACAAGGAGAGAATGGCTGGTGAGTCTGTGACTTGAATAGAGGTTTGCTTTTCAAGGGAAGGATTCACCTTCATTCTTTGGAGATTGCGTGGTGCAAAATAGTTTTAATTAATGATGGTACAGTCTAGCCTTGGATCTCTAAATCATAATGTGAGATTTGCCCTGGGTTCTACCCTAAAGACACTGTTGATACTTGAGCAGCTCAGATCACTTCATCAGGGCATTGTGATGTAATGCACATTAAATTAGAGATGAACTAAGTAGCTGACTGCTCCTTGGAACAAATACCAGCTGTAGCAGTCAATTTTCCCCAGAATTACTTGAATCTGAACAAGATGTGTCCTGGAAACCAGATATGGTGTGAGCAGGGCTCCAGGTGGAACTGGGGGTGCACTGAGACATTTGTGAAGCTGGGCTCAAGTAGTGGTGGACTCCAAACCCAAAATTATGGCTTTACTGCTCTAACAGCTGTCTTGAGATTAGATGAGCCAATGTAGCAAAGCTGGAGCTTTCGGGAAAGCTGGTGGTCATGTATGCATGGGACTCAGTTATGTTATAATGCAGTATGGTAGTATTAGAGAGCTCTGGGAGAAAAGTGTAATTTTTCGTGGATGTAGGACTTGTCAGGGTAGGAATTTCAAGATGAGGACACTTTCTTTGCCTTGCAGTTTTTGGATGCTGTTTGCACAGTCTGGTATCTGATTTTATTTTTTTCTGAAATAATAGTGCTGTGCTACACAACACCTTTGTCTACCAAAGGATGTCTCAAAGAGCTTCAGAAGCTGAAATCCATAAAACTTCACAGTGCCTGACCTTGCAAAAGAAAGTGGACTGATAGTTCAAGCACATTCTCGCTCATACTCCCTGTCTTCTGGTGTTGGCTTGTCCACTGCCAGAGTCTTTTCTTTCTAAATTTTTCCCCATCTGTTCTACTTTTGAGAGTCAATTTTGGGGCTGTTCCTGTCCCCCTGTGCTTGACTTTCAAGAGCAAGGTTTGATCTTCTGCCCCACCCAAGCTCTTGTGCAGTGAAACCCAAACCATCCACCTGGAAGGAGAAAATCCCTGCAGGAAAACTCTGAATTGTTCCAAATATGATCCTGCCCTAATGCATAGGGGTGACTAGACTATAGTTAACTGCTGCATTGGAAAGAGAGACAACAGAGCATTTTAAAAAGCTGTTCTCTGAGCATTTCTGTTGAAGGCAGCACGGCACCCTGCAGCCGATGTGGGAGTTGGAGGGACAGGGATGGTGGCTGCCATCCACTCATCCCTCGTGGTCCTTTAGCCTGTGGCAAGCCTTTGGTGTTCTCTGTGACCCTGCTGCTGTGTGGAAATAAACCCCACTTAAAATCTCATTTCAAACTTGGTATTTCTTTTCCTACCGAGTGGGGTCTTAGGGCTATGGGTTGAAGTTCAGTATTAGCTTTTTCTTACAGCATATGGCTTTTCAGCAATGAAATTGAACTATAATTCAGGCAGAACATATAATATCATTGTGTGCTGAGCCAGACAGATTTAATTTAGCCTGTGTGCTACTTCAGAGATCATAATTTTGTATATTTACTTTGTAAGTCAGAAACAAAACCGAAACAGAGCCTGCTTCCAAATAAGTTAAATTAATGTGGGAGTTGCTGGGTGTACAGTCTGCTTCGAGCTTATGGTTCAGAGGAAATGTATCTTGGCATGTTCCTTCACATCAGTTCTCCAAATTTTGACTCTGAGGGGTTTTTTGTAACCATTTATTTCTAAGAATGAGAATGTATTTTTTGAACAATTTGAAATGTACTCTCCTGGCCAAGTCATTCAAGCACTGGGAGCAAAATGTATTAAAAACCAAATAGCTTGTTTTCTGGACTTTCCAACTACCACAGGATCCACCAACTGATCAAAGTGATTCTTCCAAAATTCTGCATATAACCACTGATGCAAGAGCCTAGAGATATATACAGTGAGTTTTACCCAAAGCAGTTATTTTTAATTTATTTTTTCCCAAAACATCTGAAAATGCTTTGGAGTACATGCCTGATATCATCTAAACTAAAAGTCCATTCCAAAATGCTGTGCTGGATGAAGCATAATAAACCCCAACATTCTTGTTCATGTGTTCTATTGGTTTCATGGGGCATTCAGGACAAAATGCTTCTCCTCTGCTGCTGAGTGCAAGGAGGCTGTGTGTAGCTGGGTGCTGCTGGCAAGCTGCTCCTCCCAGCCTCCTCCTGCTCCCTCCTTGGGAGGGCTGGGCTGTGGCTGGCTGCCCCTCCAGCAAACATCCATGTCCTCTCTGGGTGCTCTCCTCCTGTGGAGTTGAGAGTTGGGGAATCAAGATTTTAGTGTCATTTGATGGATTCCTGGTGACCACAGCTTCAGGTGGCTTTTTGTACCATCACTTAGGCTTGGAGGGTCCCTTCCAGAGGCTGGGAGTCAAGTCCCTGTCATCTGCATACTCCTGCCATAACCCCTGACAGTCCATCCTGGCATAGGAGTAAGGCTTTCCCTTTGGCTTGCTGAACCACAGGGAGTTATCTAGCTGAAACTGGAAGATGTGAAACCAAGACAAAGGGGCTAAAATCCTCTTGGGCTGACCTTGTGGTATAATCCCAGCTCAGCTGTGAGTGTGGCTTTGAAGAAGAGTGACTGCAGGTGGGGGTTGTGATTTCCAGGTGGTTGTGTATGTGGTAGCTCCTCTGAACCTGGCAGTGAGATTCCTGCTGAAATAGCAGCTTTGGGGTGGATGATTTTCAGTTTCAGTGAATTTATAGTTTAATTGGTAACTTGCTGGTTTAACTTGGTTGCACATGTGGCATTGGCAGCTGGAACCTACTGCACTTTTTTTATCTCTCAGTGTTGACATGCTCAGGGATAGCAGGATTAATGTGCAGGAATTTATGAAATGATGCTGTTGAAGCATCAGTAGTGCTTCTAGATCCATAGCAATTAATTTTTAAACAGATATGATGTAATTTACAAGAAATTCCATGGCTGAATCTAATGGAAAATCCTCACACTAACCTTGAGGCATTGTGACACCTGATCTCCCATAATCTGGTGGAAAGACTCCGAGTTGTTCTAATTTATGTGGCAGCCAGGCTGTATTTCATGTCACTTTTGTGAATTTTAAAGAGTCCCAGAAGTTAACTTATTTTTGGAGTGTGGCGCTTCGTCAGGGAGGGGAGCTCCTATGGGATAAATATTCTGCAAACAAGAAAATTGCCAAAGGGCTGAGACTAAGGTATATTTTTATGCTTAACCATGGTTCTCTCTGAAAGCTTGCTGGTAAAAATAACAAAATCTGGGCAAGGCTGTGAGTCTGAGATGTGCCTCACTTTCATCTCTGTGGTGCTAAGAGCAAAATGTGTTTTTGATGGAGTCAAAGCAGCAGCCCCATGAAAGCATCATCCAGTAACTTTGACACTGTCACTGCATTGCCCCATCCTTGTTTTGGTCATGGGAATGTGTGGAGACATGCCTGCAGGTGTCTTTTATCTTCCCTTACTTTTGCAGCGGAAACCTTTTGGGGTTTTGCTTGTATAGATAGACAGGGATATATCCTATGGGTTTGTGGACTACTCCTGCCTGCAATCTTGGGCTCTGTTTGAAGGAGAGATTTCTGTGTCTTTTGTTAGATGTGCCTTTTGTGCTCTCTTTCCTCTCCTGCTGACTTCCATAAAGGCATAGTTGCACCTTGCACACTTTATGGTACAAGTGATCAAAATACTTTCAGCATCTGTTCTAGGGAAGGTTTGTCACCATCCCAGTTTCTGCATGGAGCTGGTGGATTGGCAGCTTTGCCAGTGACCCTTGGTAGGTAGTAAAAGCTCTGTGTCCAAACACTTGCTGAGACGCTTAACACAGTATTGTCTGGGTGGCTGGGTTACAGCACTTGTTAAAACTGGTGGGATTTGCTGGTGAACCCCAGGACAGCTAATCTGTGCAGTGTTTTCTCCATTGTAGATGGCAAGAGAGAGCTGGTACCCTGCTCACAACTGCTTACTCAGCATGCAGGAGCCAAACCAGTGTGTAGTACAGAGACTGACCAGGGAAAACAAGTGTTGTGGTAGCAGCATGCAGCTCCCCATGCCAGTGGGCAATGGAGGAATGTTACTGATCCTAACCAGGATCTCAAAACTAACACCATGAAATTAGTACTTAGCATCACAAAAATCTTGGTACAGCAGAGTAGAAAATTTGGTTTCTGAAGACAGTGGTCTCTTGCTTTTCTGCTCAGTATTGCCTAGAGCAGAGTAAATCAGTTGAATTTTGTCTGTAGTCCAGGAGCACAAGGTCCACAATACCTTGTCCTGGATACATTTTTCAGCATCCTAGTGCTTGCTAAATCACGCAAATCCACTTAACACACCTTTATGGCCTGCCTGTCGTAAGGGCAGTGTCCACTGCAGTCCTGGATGGGTCAGTGTCAGTGCTGCTGGCAGCAGCCCTGGGTGCAGCACGGCTGCTGGGGTGCCTGAGGTGCTGCTGGGCACAGCTCTGGCACTGACTGCCTCCTGCTGGGACCCAGGCTCCCTCCCACTGCTGGCTTCCACAGCTTCCAGATGGGAATATCAGCAGCTTGTAAAGGATGAGGTGGACTTGCTTGTTCTACCAAAAGTGCTGAACAGATATCCACATCCCTAGAGGGTGTTTAGGCATGTAGATGCTATTATTTGTTGAATTTTTTTTTTTTCTAAGCTCCAAAATGGGGAAACCCTGCTCTGATAAGTGATTGGAATTTCCTCGGCACATTGTTCAAACTGTGACTGCTGGGCAGAGTTGTAATTTTCTATTTCTGTATGTCAGACAGCAATTGTGGCTTGTGCTAAGTTAGTATTATCATGCATATGGCTCCTCCTTCCCTGGGCTCTGGGCAGGGGATCACGGGGTGCAGCGTGGTGGGGACACCAAGGTGCAGATGGGGCAGTCCAGGGCCCCTCTCCAGCTTGTGGCCAAGGCTGCATTTGGTAGCACTGTTACCCCTCCTCACCCTCACTCACAGCGTGGGTGTGCAGGAACGTGGGAAGGTGCAAATGCAATACTGAACTGCCTTCTAAGCTGTGGTTTTAATGCTTTGTGGTGTGCTCAGTCTGTCTAAGATCTTGTCTCCCTTATTCTCCCTTTAATTTATTTTGGTTCTCTAGCAAAGTTTTCTCTTCCCCCACCACTAAGCACTTCCTCATACTTTTTGTGTTTTGCTTTTGTTTTTTTTCCCCCACCCCTTCATTTCTTTGCCTTGACTGCTACATCTTTCCCTTCACCTCACCAACTCATCTATTTGTTTCCTTCTCTCTTTTCCTGTGTGACTGATTTTTTTCCTGCAGCTGAGTTAGTGTGTCTCAGCATGCAGAGCCTGGGAGGGAGCAGTGGAAAGACGTGGGCTCAGCTGTGTCCGGGGAGCCCACAGTGCTTGTGCTTTGTTGGCAGTGGCAGGCATCCTACACGAGCTGTGGGTTTCCCACCCAGGACAAGTTTATATTTTGTGACACCTGTATTATTAACTGGCACTGCAGAGTCAGATGTAGGGTGGCAGCAGACCTGTCCCTGGATCATATGGCAGTGGTGGAAGTGAACCAGCTGAAATCTGCTCCTACAGTGCATGAGAGAGATGAACAGAGGAAGTGTGTTCAAGTGCCAGTTCTCTGCTTTTAAATGCTCCAGAGCTCTTGTTTATTTATCAGCATGGATAAATCACTGTTGTGATGACCTTTTCCCATGTGTGTTTGAGTTGATGCTGTCGGCAGCTCAGAGCCTTGCTCCCTGCAGTCTTCTGAGAGCTGCCCTGCCTCCTGCTCAGGGCTTGGCAGAGGAGCTGTAGCCGATATAATCTTGCTACTGTCATTTGAATTTTGTCCTCTCCTGCTTTTCTTATTTTTGTGTAGAGTTTTGACAAACCCAATAATCTTGTAAGATATTAAATGCTACAAAACCCTAGAAGTTCAAAGTGAGGTTTGGTTTTCTTTTTATTGTCTCCTATGTTTCTAGGTGCCTTTGTTGTCTGCTGGACCCCTGGCCTGGTCGTCTTATTGCTTGATGGCCTGAACTGTACTGACTGTGGGATTCAGAATGTTAAAAGGTGGTTTCTTCTCCTGGCCCTGCTGAACTCTGTCATGAATCCAATAATTTATTCATACAAAGATGATGAGATGTGGGCTACCATGAAAAGGATGATTTGCTGCTCCTCTGAGGATAAGAGCCAGGAGAGACGCTCGTCTCGGATCCCCTCGACAGTTCTCTGCAGGAGCACGGATATCTCAGGCCACTACATTGAAGATGGCATTATCCAAGGGACAATTTGTGGAAAAGGAGATCTTGGTGACAAAGGAAACTCCTGAGCAATGCAAAGGACTGACTTGGCTGGAAAAGGAGAGGGGGAAGGGAGAGGTTTTGTAAGAGGAGATTGACTGGCAAAGCCAGTAAACAATGTATCCACTTTGTTCCAGAGCCTCAACTCCAGTGTTAACAAAAGTTCTTATAAATAATTGCCCGATGGAAAAACACTTTGTAATGAAGAAAACTTTCTGTGCTGCCATCCTTTTTGTCTTTCAAGTACATGAAATTGTTTTTTCATGTGAATGGAATAAATACCTCTCGGAGACTTCTTGTGCATGGAAACAAAATGTAAGCAATGTGGAGAGACCCTCCTTAAGCTCCTACAGAGAGAAGAAACCTGCCTGACTGTGCAGGTTTGGCATTCATTGAGTATTTATGCTTTGAATAGTTTCTGTGCATCTTGAGGAAGGTTGGAGGTTTGGTTGGGCAGAATTGTGACCTGTTTTCTTGGTTTGTGAAGTTCACAAAGTCATTCATGCTTACCTATTCTCTTCCTCCTTATCTTGCTTTCAAAATAAGTAGTTTGGTAGTTTATTAAAGCTATGCCAGAAACCTGGCTGTGATGAGAGACCCAGAGCAGGCGTCAGTGTGAGTATGTCTGACCATGGAGTGTCAGGATCTGAGAGTACAGAAAGCACAAAAGCCATTATTTCTTCCAAAGTAGGGTGAGTGCTGCAGGCAAAGACAGTGCACTCTGCTGCTGTTGTGTAGGCAGGCACTGAGGGTGGATTAACAGAAAAGCAGCAAGGCTGGGTTCATCATGCTCATTTCTCACTTCCCTAGATAATTTTAAATGGGTGTGCTCGCTCCTCTTTACCTGCTATGCCACTGAAAGAAATGAGATTCAAAACTCTGGTTTGCAAGGGAACTTTTAAGGGAATTTTAAATACCCATATGTCCAGGTCCAATCAAACCATTTAAAATATAAATTAATTTACAGGCAAAAAAAAAGTCTGAAATCAATTTAAGCCTATAGTACAGTATGTATTGATTGTTGGACCTTGTCTGGACCATATTTAATCTCCAATTTGTAAAGAGATTTTACTGGAACAGGTACATGAGGAAGAAACCATGAAACAGCAAGTGATGGAGGGCTTTCAGCATCGTGACTGATCCAATTTAGTGCTGATGCAGCCACAATCCAAACAGCTGGAGTTCTAACCTATGGACTATGCTCTAACAGAGGGCCCAGCAATCCAAAGCTCTAGGGTAAACTTCTTATATTTAAAGTTTCAAATTAAAAACTGAACTGTAGATTTCTCAGTACTCTAAAAAGCTGGTTCATGCTGTCTGGTTTCAACAGCAATGAACTCCCTGTTGCCATTTTTTGTTCAAGAGGAGTTTCTTGTGTTGTCTCCTAGAGAAAGTCTGATCCCTGGTATTAAGGCAGATGACCACAACCAGAGGTCATTTGGAAAAGTTTTGGAAGTTTTGACCACTTGGAATCTTCAGAGAGCAGTGCCAAGAGCCAACACCAAGGACATATTTTATGAAGCTGAAAGATAAAGTTCAGCTGTGGTTTGGACCAGTTCTTCCTTTGGTGCCACTTGCATACGGATATCTGGACTGTGTTGGTCAAAGCCCTTGGCTCAAAGGCTGAGCAGATGATTTGCAGAATGCACTGGGGGCTTCACAGCAGCCCTGAGGATGTCTTACCAACACAACAAGGCCCTTTTCAGAGAGCTCTCCCATAACATGCATTATCTTATAGGGATGTGGCCCAGTATTCAAGGTAGATGCTGTATTTGAGTGATGCTAAAAATGTTTACACATTTTTTGCTATTATAATGCATTTTTTTTGTGCAAATACTACTTCACTGCTTTGGTGTTCTGAAAAGCATGTAAAGTGGTGCTTTGTGGAAGTGGTGGTGTGGTGGGTTGAGCCTGGCTGGAGACCAGGTGTCCACCAAAGCTGCTCCCTCACTCCTCTCCTCAGCTGGACAGGGGAGAGAAACAAAACAAAAGGCTCATGGGCCAAGATAAGGACAGGGAGAGATTGATCACCAATTATAGACTTGGAGAAAAATTAAGTTATTACCAATCACATCAGGGTAGGATAATGGGAAAAAAACCCAGATTCTTAATACTTTCCTCCCATCCTATGATTTTCCTGGGCTTAGCTTTACTCCTGATTTTGTCTATCTCCATTCCATAATGGTGCAGGGGGACAGAGAAAGGTTCATCAGTTGTTGCCACTCCTTCCTCCTCATGGTGAGGTTTTTTCACGCTCTTCCCCTCTCCTTTGTGGGGTCCCTCCCACAGGAGACAGTTCTCAAATTTCTCCAACAGTGTGGGTCCCCCATGGAGTCACTACCAGCAAACCTGCTCCAGCACGGGCTTTCCATGTGCTCACAGCCTCCTTTGGGCATTCCCCTTCTCCAGCGTGGGATCCTCCACAGGCTGCAGGTCGATCTTTGCTCCACCATGGGGCCTCCATGGGCTGCAGGGGAAGCTCAGCTCTGGCCCCTGGAGCACCTCCTGCCCACCTTGGTGTTGGCACAGTTGTTTCTCTCACATTCTCACTCTCCTCTTCAGCTGCAGTTGCACGGGTTTTTTCCATCCATCTTAGATACATTATCCCAGACCCGCTGCCAGTGTTGCTGATGGACTCAGTTTGGGCAGGGCTGGGTCTGCCTTGGAGCCAGCTGGCATTGGCTCTGTCAGACACAGGGAAGTTTCTGGTGCCTTCTCACAAAAGCCACCCCTGTACCCCCTGCCCCATGCTCCTACAAAAACCTTGCCCTGCACACCCGCCCCAGGTGGCCTTGCAAAGGCACAGCCTGTGAGCACCCCTGTCCCTGCAGCTACTGCACTGCACACCTTGTCTGAACCGGCCTGAAGCTCTGTATGCAAACCTAATAGAAAATAAAATGGTACTTCACAATGGGAGTCTTGGTTTGCTTCCTGTTTGAATGGTGACTGAGCAACGATGGGGAAATGTTGTTTCACGTTACTGTGGGTCCAGGGTGGGGGTGGGGGTTGTTTTAATAAAATTTTCCTATTTACTAGCAATACTAGCCATGTATTGCTTGGTTAAATCAGGCCCTGAAGAGAGCTTGGGTGAAGATCTTGAGCATCTGCAGCAGGGGAAAAAACATTAGGTCTCTCCCGCAGAGCTTGGGATTTAGGATGCAAAATAACTATCTGTGAATGATATTTTCAGGTAAGCAGGAAAAGGTGACTTCTGTGAAGGTAAAGGACTTAGGTTTTTTTATAGCACCTCGTCCTGTGGACTCCTGGTCTGGGTTAAGGTCTGAGAGGTATTACCAATCATTCTGCAACAAGTAAGTGGGAGGGTTTGAGGTCTCTTATCCTTTCTGTTGTCTAATTAAAAAAAAAAAAAAAAAGAAGAAGAAAAATACCCCAAAGGCTTTCAATAAAACAAACCCCCAAAGCCAGCAGACTAGTGCTTGAAGAATGGTACTATTTGCCCTCTGTTGCTGCAGGATGCTTTCCTTGGAGCTGCTCCCTCCTGGTCTACTGCTATAAATTGCAATGTGACATGACTGGAACAGGAAACTGATCTTGCATCAAACTTTCCTATGAACTGCTACAGCACAGGCTGTGTAATGTTTCCAATATCAAACTGTCTAAACATCTACCTACTCACAGAGCAGGGAATTCCTTATTAACTCCATAAACATTTGTCAGAACAGTTTGTCTCAAGGAAACCATTAAAGCACAATTTATACTTGAGTAGAAAAAAGAAATAATTAAAAGAATGAAGGGCAGTCGGTGAAGGCAAACTCTGTGGGATTCCCTTGTTCCCTTTTTCACGAATATCCCCAAATATCTGACTTAGCATGTGGCTGCTCCTATTTATATATGTCAGTGTACATTCTGCTGGTGAAGGCTTCAGGGTGAACACTCACAGAAACCCCAGGACATTAGTTCATAGGAGGCAGAGGAAGGAAAGGGAAGAGTTACCATTAAATCAGATAGTTTTGAGTATCTGCATTTTCCTGGTGGTGCTGCAAGTCTTCCTGCATCTGAGAGCCTTGAGAGCTGCTGTATTGCAGTAAGTAGTAAGCAGATACTTCTAAGACATTTTCATAGCAATTGTGGTTTGAAAACCTTTGTGATATTCTCCTCTTCTTTTCTCTCTCCAGCTGCTCCCAAACCAAAGCTGCCTTTCCAGTTGATCACTGGGTCCAGGAAGAAACGCTCCATGGCTTTTCCCAGGGCAAAGACGTATGGTCTGTCCTCTGTGATTTGCTCTCCTGTAAAGCCTGTGTGGTCACGATCATTAGAGATGCTTTGCAGAGAACTATTATTAAAAGCTGGGAACAATGAGGTTTTATTTTACACGATAGATCTTTTGAATCTTTCTGGATAAGCAGCTAGACTGATCATTGTTTACTAGCTGTGTGCGTGGGAGAGAAGTTTCCCTGCTATCTGTGCTGTCAGTTTGCCCTAGGTGGTGTGGGTGATGAGTCCCTCTGGGACAGCAGCCAGATTGCTAAAGCTTGAGTGCCTCTAGAGCATGACCCTTCCACTACTTTGGGGCTGCTTTACCATGACTATTTTCCCTCTGTATAGGTTTTCATGAGACTTTTTACTTTTTTTTTTTCCCATTAATTTCTGCAGACTGGTGAAATACATCTCTATTTGTGCATATGACAGCTTGTGAATTTATTTGAACTTCAATTATTACTGCAGCTATGTGGTGGTGTCTTTCTCTGAGCAGATCTTTGTTTTATACATATTTGTATATATTTTTCCCATAAAACTCCTCTTCCAAGTAGCAATGAACTATAGGAGCAATATTTCTGATACAATTCTTTCACAGTTTTAGTGAGCTCTGCATGAAATTTCTAAACTATTGCTTAATGGAAGATGATAGAGGAAGGGTCCTTTTGAGCTTGATATATTTCTTATGCTTTTTCCCTGTGGTTCTGGTTACAGGCCACTATCCAAGCAGATGCAGGGCAGGATAAGCCTCTGATCCTGTCCAAAGCAATGGTTGCTTGCAAGATTAGAGCAAAAAAAAATGTTATAAAGAAGCGGGTAGGGATATTCTGTTATTTATCCCAGCCTATAATTCTAATTAAATCACTTGAAAGAAGTGATCCTACTTTCCCCCTTGCACCCACTCCTACTTAAGCTGGCACAGCCATTTGAGAGGCCATAGTGTGAACTGTAGCAGGTCTGAAAACCAGCCCTGAATGTCACATTTTGCTAGTAACTACAGAAGATTTTTTATTTGTTATGAGCCAGCAGCTGCATTATTTCCTCTGCTTGCTATGTGGAGTCACACATATGACTTTTTTTCTAGAAATCTTTGAAAAACACAGTCCTCCTTAAATGCTATACTTTGCAGTGACTAGGCATGCTTCTATCAGGGAAAAAGAAAAAAATCCATCTGGGAATGAGGAATTAGGTCATGATAGTTTCTCTCCACCCACAAGGTTTTTTGGAGGATAGGGAATTTAGACTCATATGCTTTCAGCCATTATTCAAAACATCCTGCTTATCTTTCAAGTACCATTTGGTCCCTGGCTTCTTTTGTACAGATTTTTGTAGCATTGAGAGTGTTTTTTCATTGCAGCAGGCAAAAGCATCTGTTTCCTTCCAACCCCTTAGAAGTGCTACTTTGCAGCTCACAGGTATGCTATTGTGAATTGTCCTGTACATGCACCCATGCATCTCCTCCTGTGTGAGCTGAGGTGGATCAATATTTAAACTACCCTCTGCTGTACTTACCACAGACAGCTGTGTTAGGGACAGCTTTTTCTCCTGAATTAGCCTTTACTAAAATCCCAATTGTGCACTTCAGATTCTGATACATGGCCCTGTAAGAAAGTCAACATGCAGAATAAGAAAAGCATAAATCACTTGTTAATCTGTTCTCAGCAATAGCTGTATTTTAATATAAACATTAATTTCATTAAAATAATGGATATGGCTTAACTTCTATTAAAAAAACTGAAAGAAATAAACAAAAACTCCCATTAAAAAAGGCTATGGTGAACAAAAAA
Source organism: Prinia subflava (assembly GCF_021018805.1). Lineage (NCBI taxonomy): Eukaryota > Metazoa > Chordata > Aves > Passeriformes > Cisticolidae > Prinia > Prinia subflava. The sequence continues at coordinate 14,177,873 of NC_086256.1, read as the reverse complement.
ACCCTCACCAAACTCAACAATATGCATATCTCTAGGCCAGGAGTAAGTCAGCACACTTACCATCCCTGAACTTTAGTTTGCCTGACTTGCTTTGACATATATGAAAAGAAGGAATTCTTGTTTCTGAGCACAAGTAATTGCTTAGAGGTTTGGTATATGTCCTCCTGAGGATGTGCCTCTTATCTAGACAGGTTCTTTAGCTTTTCTCCTAAAGCTTCTGTTGAAGGTGCTGGGATACTGGCCTGGGAGCATTCTCTCACCCATTGTTGCATTTCATATATGTAATAGTTAAGAATATGTATCTACTGTATTGTCTCTAAATGTTAATATTCTTTTGCTTATGCTAAAGACTCTCACAGCTCTGTAGCACTAATTTTACCCCCAGGTTCCATTTGTATTTATGCAAACAAATGCTTGGTGTGTTGGCTTTACTTAGATTTGTGTTAGCAGTATGCTCAGTTGCTAAAGGATGTCAAAACGCTCAGAAATGAAAAGGCTTGATCTCCAGAGATGGAAATGTTATTAATGCTGAAATGATTCTATTCAAATCCCAGTGAATGCATCAGTTGTTATGAATGTTAGTGTATCGGTTTGTGCAGTGCACTCTGTGGTGCTGGGCTGGGATTTTCCCACAGGTATGAATGAGTTAATTTAATGAGAAATGAGAGGGTTTGTGCCTGTAGGGACAAAGGACAGGTCAGTGGTGAACTTGCTCACCCCTGTGCTCTAAGTCTGTGCATGGTGACACTGCTGTCAGTGGCCCCTTCCCTGTGAAAGGAGCCCTGTGAGTGTCAGCAGTTGTGAGCTGAAGACATTTAATGGTGTGGTTTTGATGGAAAGTCCCTGCTATATGGGAGACCATCCCCATAGCAAGAGGCTGGCTGACAAACACACCTCCCCCTCTCAGACACAATTACTGATTTTAAACAGGAAACATTTGTGCCCATACCCACGAATTTACGATATATTGGATTACATCCCAAATTTGACCTACATTGTTTTGTCCTATTTTATCCTTTATAATCTCTTTGCATAGTCCATGTAATTTTTTGTGTGTTCTGCTTTGTTCTTCAAAGCACAGATTAAACCACACCTCTCTAAACAGATAAATTCCAGCAGCATTGGGTCCTATAGCAACCCTTCAATTTCACAGACCAGAGAGCCACAAAATAAAATAAAGATGGTTGAGCAGAGATTTTAGTCTTGAGTTTTTGCAATGTCAGAATGCCAAAAATAACAAAAATAGTTATGCTTGAATGTATTAGTTAAAGACGTTGGAGAAAAATACTTTGTCAAAAGAAAAGGAAAGCCTGAGCTTATGGCTGATTTTTGCAGTTAAAATGTGAGTTGAAAGTTCTAAAATTTTAATTTGTGAGTTTTCTGGGCAGCAGAAGCAAAGAAATCTGTTTTCTGGTTGGTTTCTCTGCACTGGATAGAAGCTGCCATGTGTATTCAGCTCCTTCCCAGCACAAGAGGATCCAGGCAGGAGGGAGATCTCCTGAACACCTTCCCCCACCCAAGCCCATGTTTCTGTCTCCATGGGCCTCAGGAGCTTTGCTGATTTACAGAAACAAGACCAAGCCCAAGGATGGAGGATCTTCTGCAGAATACAGTGTGAGCTCTGGCTGGAGACTTTCTGTTGAGTGCTTGTGCCTCCTGTCCCCAGTGGTGGCTGAGACTGCACCATGGTCCTTGCTTCTCTGGAGCAGACTCTCTGCCCAGCTGTTTACTTTCCCAAAACCTGTTAGTAACACACCACCTTTAGATCTCAGCCAAGTTTTACTGAAAGTGAGTGATTTCAAAAATTTTGAGGGACTAGTCAGGCAAAAAGTGACACACTGCCCATGCCTCATTCCATTCAGGAATCAGGATAGAAGTGTTTTATGGATGCAATTTTATGCTTGCCTGTGCATAGGTGAGGACTTACAGGAAGATGATGAAGGCAATTCCCAAAGTGACTTTCCAGCAAATCCCCAGCACCCTGATATCTCATCACTGCTGTGCCTTTAATCTTCTCACCCGATCAATGCCAGGAAAATTCCAGTCTGTCATCTTTATCCATTTTGTAGTCAGCAAAATTGTTAAAATTATTGAGATGAAATAGTCTTGCCTCCTTCTCTCTACAGGAATATGAATATGGCTTCTCCAAAAGATAGTAGGGTGACTTTAAAGGAGCTGTGAATCCATCTGTAAATGCAGAGTTGTATGTGAAGGAAAATCAAGCTTCTGTGGTTACTCACCTTGTGTATGGTCTGCTTACTTTGTGATATCTGAGGTTTAGAAGTTTTGCAAAGTGACTTGAGCATGTTCTTCTGTGTGATCTCTTCTGTGTGAGACCTTTTTGTTTGGTGGAAGTGGTTCAAATGAGCCAGAAATCACAGAGGGATTGACATGAGGGAGCCTCAGCGATGCAGATGGTCATAGGAGATTCCCAGTGTGGAGGGAAACTCCTCTTATTAATTAAACCTGATGCTACTGACTCTTCATTGGGCTATTCACGTACCAGCTGTGGCTGTAAGCCCTTTTTGTCTGAATGGGACTGGGCCATCCTGGTGCTGTGGGTGTTCACAGGCTCAGCTGTCACGTTCACGGGCAGCAGGACTGGTGTTCAGTGCCCTGACACAAGGGTAGGAAGCTAAAAGGAATATTGGGAGGTGACACCTCAGTGTCTCAAGGAATTTAAGCCCAAGTGACTCAGTGAGGGTTTCTGGAAAGGAATCTCTGGTGGATGACAATTCACTTCTCTCTCTCTCTCTCCCCTCTTGTCTTGCCCTCTGTCTTTTCTCACCGTTTGCAAGAGCAGTAGAAGTTTCAGAGTTGAAGTATAAAGAAGTTTTGGAAGTCAAGCCAAACATTGATTAGAAGAGGTGCCAGGGATGAGATAACGCTCAGATTTGGTATGAGCAGTTCATCCTCCCCTGAGGCAGTCAGACCGAATATTTTGACTTGCTACAATAATTTCCTTTGGGCTGATAACCACTTATTCGGTACAAATGGTAGTAACAGGCTCCATCAGGAGCTGCCCTGAAGGGCTGTTGATGCATTTAATTCCACAATGAAGATTGAGTGAGCTATTATTTTGAAAGGCGAGCTGGATCCAGCATGTATTTGTATCAACACGCCAGAGATGACACAACCAGTGCCTCACCCAGCCCAGCAAAGTGGGTTTTTGCTAATGTTTTATTTGGTCTCCATGTTTGGCTGGGAGACAAGCAACGCTCTTTTGATGTGTTGTTTCTATGAACAGTACACTAAAAACATTCTCTGTGATAGGGTGACGCTGCTGTGTTCTGCTCACTTGATTTCCATGCACCTCCCTTCTGCATGGGTTCTAGCGGGATATCTCACTGTGAGAATAAGGACCTAGGGCTTCTGGAGTTGCCACAGTGACTGGGACTGCTTGCCCACCAAATGCAGCTGCCACATTTTGGAAGCAGTGAGGAGAGCCTGTGGGTGGTCTTGCTGAAGGAGTCCTGGTGGTGCTGTCAGACAATGCAGCAGCTGGCTCCCACCTGCATGTGGGCACCTGCAGGTTCCTCATGACCCCCGTCCTTGGAGAGCCCACAGGCACTCAGGCACCTTTCAGGTATGAGGTTTGAATTTTTACCCCTTTAGTTTTTAAGTAATACTTTTGACATTGTCAAAGTTGAAGCAACTGAAGCTTTCTTTGGTCTAGGAGTGAAGTTGACTCAGCTCTGCTTTGCCCAGTTTTATTTAAAGACCATGACTCCTACTTCTGAAACATTACTCATGAATGCTGTCATTGCATTATCTGCTTTTCCATCTGTTAGATGCCATGGCCCCAGCAGCACAAATACCATAACAGTAGCAGCTGTCAAAGGTCTATTTAGGCATCTTCAAAAAGTAGTAAAACCTGATACCATTGAAGATAAGCCAAATTTTATTACAATAAAGTTTTCTTTGGGTCTGATTTTAGAAGTGTTACTACTTGGAGCACCTCTGGAATTTTACTTTTGATAGGAGAGAGGTTGTACTCATCTATTATTTTAAGTACATTTATTTGCTTATTCCTGCTTTAAACAATGTTGTGTTATTGTTTATAACCCATGTACAAATATATAACCCTCTGTTATATCTGCCCTGTGTATTCTTTCTGTTTGGTTGCTTCCCAGCTCTGGGAGTTCACATAGGATAAAAAAGGATCACTTGGGCCAAACCCATGTCTCATCCTCTGGGTAACCCCCATGACTTCTTGACAAATCAGAAGTCTAATTATAACTCATGAAGCAGCAGATGCCCCGAACCAAGACCTGTGTATCACTTAGAAATGTAGAATTACAATTCTGTAGTGAATAGTGGATTTAAATATGAATTATAATTGGAGCAACAAATTAACCTTGTTTATGCTAATTGAGTAGATTTTAAGACTTCTTGAAGACAGGTGTCCCATTAATAAGCATTGCCTCATGGACTGCAGTTCCTTCAGCAGCCTCACAATCTTGACCAGACACATTCTGCAACACTGCAGCTCCCTGATGCTGCACACAGAGAAGCTGCATGTCTGCAGGAGGCCTGAGCACCCTGTCCCTGGTCCTGGCTGCTCTTACACCCCTGTACCCACAGGCTCAGCATTGCTGGTCCTTCAGCCAACCTGGAGAATTGCAGGAGAGCACAGTTCTCCCAGTCACAGCCCAGAGGGACAGGGCTGCTGATGTAATGGCCACCAGCTGCTCTTGGGGCAGGTCTGCCCCAATAAGTATTCACAGAGGTGAGTGGTGCCCTATGGCAGCTGCACATTCCCCGAGAGCTGAAAGACACAGCGGCAGCACTGGCAGCGTTCCTGGCATTTCGTCGGCATCTCCCTGCTCACCACTGTGGATGTCTAAAAGGTACTTTGGAGAAATGCGTGTTTTAGGGCTAAAACCAGAAAAGGGAAGCACTTGTGCTGGGGCCCAGGCTCTTCCTGGTGACAACGACTGCGGTCTGCGATCTGTCGGGTACAGTGTGCTTTTGGTGTGGCTGGTTTTTTCCCTGACAGTGCTCCCTTGGTGCTGCCATCGGGCAGCCGGCAGCAGCCACTCTGGGAGGTAGCACGGCACGTTCTCTGCAAGGTACACAGCACTCCTGGTCCCCTCCTCCCCGTTGCCTGCAGCCTGCCAGGACAGCCCGGCACCTCGGTGGCATCATTGTGTGGCGCCTGCTGGCCATGTGCCACCCAAGGGTCCCAAAGTCCCCTCACCGCCCTGGGGACTTTGCACAGGGCACTGACCCTGCCCAGACCTCGGAAGCCCCTCACCAGGGCCTGGGCAGGGGCTGACGGGCTGCTTTAGGGAGAGGGCGGGCAGAGGAGTGTAAAGATGGGGCTCTTGATAAGGCTGTAACCACCAAACCGGTCTGGAACCGTGTGATTTGGCACGGTGCAGGGAGCTGTAGCTAACAACACAAAAGATGAATAATTGCGGGTCACGGCATTCATTCTCCGAATTTAAAAGTGATTAAGCTCTCGGTGAGGGCAGGCAGCTGCAGGTTCGGGCTGCCTTTGTCCCCCCAGCCACGGTTAACACGGCGCTGAGGCCCGGCTGGCGAGCAGGCTCCGCTGCCCGGCAGCGCCCTCCGCCCCCGGCGCGCCTGCCGCGGGCCCGGCTGTGCCCCGGCCCCGACGGGACTGTGCCCGCACCAGGGCCGAGGGCTCCTCTCCTGCCCCGCCACCAGAACCAGCGGAGGCGATGGAAGCTGTGACACGGGGGAGGTCACAGCCATTGCACCTGCCTGTCTCAAGGAGGTGGAAATGGAAGGGGCAGGAAGGACAAACATCAGCTCCAAAGCGGCACATCCAGCCCGGTGCTCCGCTCTGCTGCTGCCTTGAGTCACGTCCTAGGCCACAGAGACAGAGCTTTAGAAAAATCCATGGGCTAAAGAGCCTGCCTAAACTGAGTTTACGCCTGTATTTAAAAATAATGGATATGCTAGTTAGTTAGTTAAAGCATCGTAGCTAATGATTTGGAGCAGGGAGGTTTTTATAATGTTGTTGAAGGGAAAGTAAAAATAAAAGGGCTGGTTTCTAATAAGAAAACTCTAACCTATATAAAACTATATCTTATCAGGATTGTCTTATCTAATTTTACATTCTCTCAGTGCTTGAGAGGTACCACATGTCCCTACAAGTGAATGTGTCCTTGGAAATGAAGCAGTAGCTACTGTGAGTTCCCGCAGAGGGCTTGCAGCGAAATCCCGAGGATGCCTCTAGTTAGTGTAAAAATGTTACTTTGGAACGGCTGCTGTATGTTTTGAGCTAAGAGTCTGCGTGAGTTTTGCCATCAATCTGCAGGTACAATGCCTTGGTACGACTGATGTGGCACTTCAAAGCTCAAATCCTATGAGCAAGAGGCTAAAGCTAAAATGAAAATGAATCAGAGAATATGAAATCTGAGAAAGTGAATACACCAATATTTGCTAAATGATCCTTTCCTCTGATTGCTGATGGTTTTTTAGTCCCTTCCTTGTTGGAGCCTAAATGTCTACTAGCTCCTTTCAGAATCACAGCATTGCTGACCCAGGAAAATTAATTATTTTCTTTTGTCTTCCAGTCCTTTTTCCCCATTTCACTGAGCAGCCCTTTGAGAACCCCCTTACTGTCTGTGCATCTGCTTTTAATCTGCCCTTGCTGCAAAGCCTGCAGTGCTGCCCCCCAGCTGATTCTTTGCAGTAACAAGGGATGGTGCACAGGCTTTCAGCACTGTCAGTCGTGGGGAAGAGGTGAAGTCCGGGATGGTGAGCAAGGCTTAAGGCTGCTAGGCCTGGGGGGAAAATGATGCCTAATGGAGCAGCAGTTTCAAGTCAAGGGTGAAAGGAGTGCATTACAGCAGACTTGGAGAGGGCTGGGGTTTATCTGCCATGTGCTTTGTCTACACATGGGAGAAATGGGCGATGCATCAAGCAACAGCATCTGTGCACAGGCTAGCAAAGTGCATTTGACATTGCACAAAATTCATAAGAAAGCTTACTTAAAGTGCTCTGTGGTGCACACAAGCCTTGAACTAGTTATGAGTTTCTCTTGAGTGTTCCTTAAGAGAGGAACCTTCTGTATAGGATTATGGCCACAGCTTCCAAGCACTGCTGCTGTTGGATTCGGCTTTCCCTGGGCAAAGTTGACTGCAGTTGCATTTCAGTTTACAAAGACAATAAAGCAAAAAGGAAAGAAAACACCCAAATGAATGAACAAACAAACAAAAGCCCAGAGAAAGAATTAGGTATAAAAATAGAAAGGGCTATCACATAAATAAGTCATTGGAACGTACTGGGTCACAGACTGGATATAAGCCATTGGTGCTGGGGTGTTGCAAGTAGGGAAAAATCCACAAGATTTGTTCTGAGATCTGTTAGTGGGATGATTGCACCAGCAGCATGGGAGCTTGACAGTCACATCCAGGACACTGGGCTGAACATTCTGCACACACAGAGAGGTGTCCAGCAGACAGCAACAAACCTGGCAGCTGTAGAAAATATGACCACTGAGCAAAGTCTGAAATAATCGAGCTGGACACTAGACCTTTCTCATTAGAGAGGATAAGCACCATTAATGAGTGTTTTAAAAAGAGATGAATGTGCATCTCACCGCTGTGTTGGAGCCTCAGGTGTGGTTAGGAGCATCTTTAACAGAATAACCTTAGGTTTCACCCAATACTGTGCGATGGGACCTTCCTGTGTTACTGCAGATGCTGAATTGAGGTTTGAAAATTTTCACCTTTCTTGTTTTGCAGGATGGAGTGCGAGGAAGGCAGGTTGGCAGCCACAGCACGAGACCTCACAACCACAGCTCACTACCGGTTCCACCACTGGTCCTGAGCAGCATTATCTGCAGGTAATAATCTTACAATTCCTGGACTTCTTGAAGGGGTTAACAGCTAAACTCTTTCCTGAAATGGGCTGAGGTCTCTATGTGAGTGGAACTAAAGATCTGCTAAGTAATATTATGTTGCTGTTAAGGCGGCAGGAGGGATAAACTATCCTGGCTCATTTATAAATATTTGCACTTACAAACAGGAGCAAGGGTAACTGAAGAAAAATGTGAAAGGCTCATGTTGTTACTGTCGTTTTTTGAAGTTTGCTGTCGTTTTTTGAAGTTTGCTGTCCTGCAATGAAATACCTTTTAAACAATTCCATGGCAACCACAGCATAACAAACCCCACATGGCCTTCCGCTCAGTTACTTTGACCAGCACCAGAACGCAGGTTGGTCACGGAATCTCAATAGCTGCTGGTGCTTTAGCTAAAGCACAAGTCTGCAGGAGTTGGGTCCTGCTTCTTTCTTTGCCCAGTTTAAGAAAATAAAAATAAAATCGAAGATGTTATATACCAGACAGTTACAGCAGGAGAGATACAGAAATAACCTGTTTTATTACTAAAAGATAGCTCTGAACATCCCAGTGCTAGGCCACTCAGTTATTAAAAATCATCTTGGAACCATGAAGCAAGCTGTGCCCTACACACCCCCATTTCAGAAAAAACAATTATAGAAAACAGCTTTAAACAGATACTAAAAGCAGCAGACATCCAGTTAATAACCATAGAGTACATTAGGCTCATTAGGGTACATTAGGAAATAAGAGGTTTGCCTGTTTATTTGTATTTTTTTTGGCATAAAGGAATAACATAGTTCATGAGGCTCTCCTCTTCAGGGCTGAACGTACTGCTGGTGGAAGTCTGAGATGGGAGATCAGCAGAGGTTCATGACTGCCCATAGAAAATCCTGTGGAAAAAGCAAAGGCAGGGTTGTTAAGGATCATCTTCTTGAACCAGACTGGGAGTCATGAACCCTGGAGCACCCTCCTCCTTTACCACCACCTTGTAGATGGGTGAGATGGGGTGCAATGCAATGAATCCACACAGAACATCCTGGAAGGAGAGGGTACTAGGGCAGGAAGCCCTCCCTGCACAGCAGCAGAGTGAGGGTGCTGTGGCTCGGGTGGTGCAGAGCTGTCCTCTTGCTGCTCTCCACAATCATGACTGAGGTGGGTCTGGTTTTGCCAGGGGAATGCAACTGCTCTTGGAGATTAAAACAGGCAGAGGGTGAGTAGGACCTATGAACCACCACCAACCCCGAGGCAGAACTGTTCCTTGCAGTATATTCCCAAGCACTTTATTACATTTAACTTTAAATGCCTCACTCACAGTGATGTCTCTGCTTCCTCCAGGACTTCTGGCTCATTAGGACCATTAGTGCAATTAGGGACTCAACACAGCAGACCACTTGAAAAACATCAGTCCAAAGAGGATCTCCCTGACAGCTGATGTGGCTTCTCTCTTACTCCAGCAGAAAAGCTGCAGGAAAACCAGTAAGAATGTCTGAGGGCATCCTTTCCTAGAGAAACTTCCTTTTGCTATGAAAACCCAAGAGTGCTCAGGTGATGCTGCAGTCTGATGGCAAAGCAGAGCTTCCAAGGCTCTGTGCTACAGCTGGGCTGTATGACAGAGCACCCTGGGGCCCAACCACTGTTGTGTCTCCCAGCCCTCACATCCTGGGGAGACCATCCATGCAGGAGGAGCCAGGATGGTCTCTTATCTGGAAGCAGAACACAGCTGGAGGAGCTGCTGATCACACTAAGGGGGTCATACACGGCCTTGTATTCCCTGAAATGTGCTGGTGGGTCAGTGGCAACACACACAGCTCACTGCTGGAGATGGTGGATGTCTGCCATGAGCTGCATCGTGCTATCCATCTCTCTTGGAGAGCAGAGGGCCCAGGAGTGAATCAGGAGTCAAGTTTCAGCCTCCCTTATACATCATTTTTCTTCTCTCACCCCTGGAATGGAGCTGGTCAGGGTGTGGAGCAGCTCTGGCACCATTTCAGCCAAGCTGCAAGCCAGAACTGAGTTATTTCTTGCTGTGTGCATTTGGAAGAGGCCCATTCTCTATGTTGTCCTGCTAGTAATCTGCTGAATCACAGGACAGTCAGTGCAATGAGAGAAAAAGCACTTGTCAGGGAAAGAGTGATGGCATATGTTAAAGCTGTTATGAGAATTTTGCCTCTCTTTAGTTTCTGTTTAATAATGTGGGAGATGATCAAGATCCACTTTTAGATTTCAGTACAGAATAATCTAAGACAGCAACTCTTGATATCAGTGGGAAATGAGCCTATTTATGCTAGACAGAATTTGGGCATGGCAGACCAGAACAGCCATATGTTGCATAGTATTATGCCATGCTCCCCTGTACTTTTCTAGTTAGTTCCTTACAATTCAATATGCTCAAAGTAGAAGCAGGCTGTGCTGTGTTTCAGGAACTTGTGCAAGCAGCAAATCCTGTTAGGAGAATAAAGCTGCCTAGCCCGTGGACTGCTATCAATCCCTGCACCATCAATCCCTGCTCTGCCACAGCAGCTGGGGAAGGTGTGAGGGTGCCAGAAGTGTTTTGGCAAAGGGCAATGCCAGCAGGGCTCGTGGCCACCGTTCAGTGCTGCAGCCACAGCTCCCGCCGTGGATGAATGTTTTAGTGGGAGATGTGGCTGAAGGAAATGCACAGCTCCACCGAGCCACCACATCTCACAGCTTGGTGTGTAAGCTGGAGCTTGGCAGGTTTCCTCTTGTGTTAATATGCAGGGCAGTCAGCTAGGGCAGCTGTTTGGCTTCCAGGAAGGGCAGGACATTCCCCTGTGTCTGGAATGGCTCCAAGGGCCACAGCTACATCCAGCTGCTGTTCAGCCCGCAGTGTGTGCAGGGCATGTACCTTTCAAAATGCTGTACTGACTCTTCCGTTAGTTGAACACTTGAGAATCTTCCAGAGCTTTGAGTATTTTTCTCATACAAACTTTATTAAATTGCACAAATTCTTCCTGAGACCATTTGTCCCATCACATCCACAGTCTATTCAACCTACAGTCGGTCACCACATTCCAGCTTATGAACCTGGCCAAACAACTACCCCTTGCACTCTGTGTGCACAGTGCTGCATGGGCTGTCATCCCCTGCCAAAGGCTGTGAACGAGTCAGAGCTGAAGAGAAACAGAAAAAGTGCTCACTTTAAACAAACAGACAAACCAAAGAAAGGAAGAATCAGGTCAAGTTTCTACTGCAAAAGCTTGGGCTATAACTAAAGTGCAGGTATTGGAATTTTCTAGACAATAAACACTCCTACAAAGACTTCTTTTATTAAATCTTTAAAAAGCTAAATTGTGCAAGAACACACCCCCATTCAATTAATAGGATATTTATTTTTCTACATAATTTAGTTAAAAGCCTGCAGTGGAGACTAATTCCTACAGCTGTGTGGATTGTCAGCAGCCATGTGCTGCACAGGAGCCAAATATTACAGGCTTCTGACAACTTTTTGGACGGCTGCATCTCCTGTTGCCATGGAAATGGACCCGAGCTCACTGAAAGCTGGGTAATGTGCTCTAAAATCATCACTCTGTATGTTGAAAAATTGCTGGGGGGACCTTAGGTAGCAGTAGTAATACTAATAATGTCTCAGCTTGTGGAACATGGGTCTTTGTTGATTTTATTTTGTAGAAATGTTATGTTCATGTTTGTATTTAAATTGTCTGGTCAAGTATAACCCTTCCATTAGCATTGCACTGACTGACCACTGCTGCAGCAGTCAGACACCATTCAGACCCAGCAACAGGGAGAGCATCACTAAGAACATGGAACTGAGAAGGAGGATTGTTTGTTTTAACTAACCAGGCATATGGACACAACTGACATTTTCTTTTATCATGTCTGTCCTGTTGCACAACCATTTTCCATTAGTCCAGAAGTGTTTGCTTGATCCACTGCCATTACAATGTATGATAAAGTTCAGTATTGTTATGTCCCACATTAATGTCCTTTCACTTTGCTGCGTTCAGCAATCTTCAGCTTTGTCCTAGTTTCATGGTGTTCTTACTTGTACTGAAAATGTTTGCCTCTAGCATCATAGTAACATCTTGCTAATCAAACAATACTGGCAAGGAAAATTTTGCTATGCAGATAAAGTTGACCATGAGAATTTAAACTGTAAAAACATTTAAAGCTTTTAGGGAAAAATTGTGCCTGTAGCCACAGAGTGAAATGCAGGGCTGCAAGCAAAGAAAGAGTTGGAATCCATCTTGTCAGCCTATGGTTTTGTGGAAAAACTTTCTATACTTACTAAGAGTCCTGCAAAAACAAAATGCTTATATGCCAGTCTTAATCGTGAGATATTTTAATAAGTTGCCTTCAAGTTATTTAACTTCATTGCATTAGCAGAAGAGTAATGTTTTATGTTTGTATTAGCTCTAGAAAAACAGCATTGTCCACTAGAAACTGGCATAGTTTTTTCTATTACTGTAGCATATCAAGATATGATGTTGAAATGACTTTAAATCTGAGTCTTGAGCATATCAATATATTTTAGCAAATTGATATATACGCTTTTAATTCCTGGAAAAATCTGGCTCCCTTGATCTGCCATCACCACACATTAAAATACTGATGAAATTAAGAGTGTGTATGTACTCTCCATCTTAATTTGTAATCTTCATGGCATGTTCATTTTTATTTACTGATCAGCTGATTTATAGGTAGATTCACAGCATTTCAGGCTATTTGCTTTCAACATGTCCTTTGCTAATCCTTTGTCAAATTAAAGAGAAAATTCTGTAAGTGTTTCAATCCATTTCCCAAATCTGACTTGCCTCCTTATGGTGCCTAAGGCACTCCTCAGCGTATTTCCAAGCCTGTGCAGAGCGTTCCTGCTGGATCTGTTTAGAAAGGTGCCTGAACTTGGTCCATTATAGTCAGAAGTGCTCTGTGGCAGAGATGGGGCTTGCACATTCAGAGGGGAGGCTGGTGATAAAGGAGGTTAACACTTCTGCAGTAAAAGTCATTAGGCATGCAGCCAAATTCAGATTTTATAATCTTCTTCTAGGCCATGCTTGTGAGATTCAGGGTTGTTTTAATGATATTGTTTCTTTCAACTAGATTTTATAGGAAGAGGATTGCTCTGTTTTCCTTCAGTGACTACGTTTTTCAGAGACTCAGAGGTCAAGCAAAAGATCTCTACTGGTTAATTAATTTCTGCATAACCTTCTCACACCCATTATTGTATGGGATTCATATTTTAGAATTAGGATTGTGACAGGGAGAGCTGAGCTGGTGCAGGCTGCTACTTGCAGAAGAAAAAGGTCTCTGAGCCACTCTCCAATCAGCACAGTCACTTCAAGTGCTGTTTACAGCCCCTGCCAAACTAACACACGGCCTGCTGATGCTCGGGAGACACGGAGGGCCTGAGGAATGCACAGGGCGAGGGGGATCTCCAGAAGAGACAGCACAGAGTTCTAGGAAGAGTGTTTTACAAAATTGGTCTGTCTTTCAGCATGATCTGAAAACTGCATCCCCTTTTCCTCACATTAGTTCCCAGGATCAGTTTGGATGAAGTCAGGGGTAGATCTCCCACTGACTTCAAAGCAGCAAAGTCCTGGCATTTAGAGGAAAATCAATGCAAAGAATAATGACGCAATATAAACACTTCTGTTGTAAATACATAATGTAAATAACACTCTTTTATAGCATTTATTTAAATCTCGAGGCAATGGTGGAAAATAGGTCTCCAAATAACCTAAATAGTTTGGCACATTAAGCCCTCAGCCTTTACAAATATTGGTAGTGTTTCAAAGAATGCATTTTTAAGTGAGCAATAAAAAGCAACTAGGCATGTAATTGTTGTTTTAGAGATTTAATCCAATTCCCACTGCAGTCAGTGGAAGTCTACAATTGCTTGAATGGCGACTGAGTTGGGACCTTACACATTTGAAGGCAGGGAAGGAAAAAGAAGTGATAGGCAAACCTGAAAAAATCAGAACTGGGAATTTCATAAGCCTAAGTAAACTGCACAAAACATTTGAGATAGAAGACATCCTTCTGTTGGGTAGAAAGCATCCACTAACCACAACTGAAGATTTCCCCCCTCCCCTCCATACAATGCCCCTCCTATCATTTGACAGCCATATGACTGAATTATAGGATAGTAAACTTTGCTGAACATCTCAAAGAAGGTAACTCAGTTTTTCTGTCAGATGTCACACCACTGAATTATAATTAATTGTATTTCTGTGTTTATAAAGTAGCACAAAGGCTGTTAAAACAATGTATAAACCTGACATGGGTAAACACTATAGAAACAGTTCTATTCTACAGAAACAGCTGACATATTTAGGATAGACATGAATGCTATCAACACAGGCAGATGGAAAGCTTTAACATATTTTATGCTATTATTTTCATTGAAAGTAAAAACTGTATTTAGTTTTTAATGTGGAAATTCGAAAGATATACTGTTTAGAACATTCACAATTACTTGTGAGAACCATGGATGGTATGTAGATATCTACACTGCAGAGATCTGAATCCAGGTTAAGTATTTTGTTTTCCCCTTGGCTGATGTGCAAATATGTTATGACTATCAAGTTACACAACCCAAAACGTAGTTCCCTGTTTGAGTCTTTAAACTTCTGTCAGAATTATATCTGATGGGAAAAAATATTATGCTTGTTACAAGATATTAGTGTAATTTTAATCCTTTTCCCCCTATGTATCACAGAATCTCATCTACAGCATTTTGCTTCCTGCAGGACTGAGACTGCAGCCAAATATTTCGTCATTATGTGGTTAGGTTCATTGATTTGGCTGAAGTCTAAATGAAGTAGAAGATGGATGTAAACAGGCTACTTGGAGTTCTGGTGGGGAGAAACCCCTTTCTTTTGGTGCAGAAACAGAGGCAATGGGCATTAAGATGGTCAGCCTGGTGTGAATGGAAGCTCTCCATCCACAGTTTAAAGGTGAGACTCTAAAACCAAATAGGGCAAATCATATTATCTTAAAATGTGATTTCAGTCTAGGCAGAAATAGTGTAAAGCTACACAACAGATTTTCCTAATAGTGAAATGGCCAGTAAGGAGACATGATGCAACTGACTTCAGTGACACGACAAAATAAGTTTCCAAGGATTTATAGCAACCTAAGTATTACTTCTGGTGATTTATAAAGCTGCACACAGATCTTCCTCCAGATAGCCAGAGGAATCAAACAGAGAAGACAGCTGCACTGATGTATTACTGTTTGTTTGACCTTGTTCATCCCAAGAACGGGGCCTTTAGATCAAATGTGTTCACATCAAGGCCAACTCTGCCCTCCCTACAGTTACTTGCCAACTGCAATAGGGCCTTGGAAAATTAACATTTTAACTATCGGATTTCAGAAAATGTATTTTACTCTTTCTACAGCAGTGCAAATACAGTCAGTTTTCAAGGAAAAGTACTATCTACCACCATTCAAAAAAAAACCAAAACAAAAACAAGCAATCAAGAACAGACTATGAGGTGTATGAGCAGATCACAGAATCCCAGTGAAACCCTGGAAAAGCAGGGCTTTGAGTTTGCTGACTGACCACTGGATGCCACTATTGTTCCACTGAAAGGAAGTGTAGTGTTGTCATATTCTGACTGGCTTACTATCCCAAAGAACGGAGTTCAAATAGCATTGGTATGTGCAATTTTCTGTAGAAAATCGGCAACTAGATTTGAAATTATTAATGCTTTTTACTGTGTTTAGAAACCTGATTGTTCTCTGGGCTCAGAGCCCCCTCCCTGCAGGAATCACAGCACCAGTCTCTCCCTTTGAAGGTCCTGGCAGGCTACCTCCATGTTTTGACTAAAGAGAAGCAATTCCAAATCCACGCTCTCATCATGCAGAATATTTAGGCATTATTCAGGAAAAGAGGAAGAGACGAATGACCTAACATTACCCTCCAGCTGAGGAAGGTGGTCATGCTACTGTGGTCCCCAGCTGGCAGAGGCTGCAGGGATGCTCAGAGCCTCTGTCCATAATAAGCTCAGTGCTGGATGTCAGAGAGACATTAAGATTAGAAGACAACAATGTTATAACATTGTGAAATTTTCTCTACAGGAATGGGTCTGGGTTATCTTGCCTTTAAAATCTCTTTACTGTTTCTAACATTTTAAACTGTAGATATATGTGTTTGAAGCCAGACCAGTTCTGCCTGTCTGCAGAATCACGGGACACGGATTGCTGTATTTCTCCCCATCCTCAGGTTTGTGTGTGCAGCTTGTCAAGATCTGTGACCTTTGGAAGCGCACAGGGAAACCCTGCAGCTCTCAGGACAAGAGCAGTGCTGAGGTGTTCCCATGAATGCTCAGCTGCCTTCCCCCCTGAAAGGGCTTTCTTTTTACCCTTGAGATAAACACGGGGTGTAGTGCTGCCCCAAAGCCTCCACACACTTGCATCCCACGACACTGGATCTGTGTACTATCTCATGCAGATGTTTTCCATGATTAAATTCCCACTTGGAGCTGGCACCAAGCCCTGCTCTAGCAACAGAAAGTGGGAGCAATGATGCTGCTTGTGAGCCCCTCTGCTCCCAATTTTTCCTCAGCCATTTTCCCAAGCTGGTTCTCCACATGACACCTTCCACCCCTCACTGTCTGTGCCAGGGAGCATAGTGTGGATTTTTCTCATTCCCAGGAGATAACTCTGTCAGGAAGGAATAGACAGTCTCTTCTTAACTGCTCTACTTGATATTCCAGAGGCAGTCACCTCCAGCATGAGGTGAAGAAAACAACTGCAGGTAGTAATGTCTTAAATCCTCTGCTCTAAAACTTTGCACTAAATCAGGGAATTATGTTACATGCTGGCACCTTACTGTACAACTAAAAAGAAGTTTCCCCCTTTCCTCTCTTTCCTACAGATAGGATAAGAGGGAAATATAGGGTTCTTTTTCCTTATGAAACCCATACACATTCCTTCTATTGGCAGTTACCCACACATACACACACAAAATACTGGATGGTTGAAATTAAAATCAAGGTTGCTTTATTCTAGCTGAGGAATCCCTAACCTCATTTTTCAACTGCCTTTCAAAATCCAGCAAGTATACTTTAGTCACCAGGGAAAGGTAACTGTCAGCTGTGTGGATATGGAGCCAGAAATAACAGCATAATTTATGACTGAACCTAAACCAAATCACCATGATTTTTTCTTTTGCAGTTTTCAGCAATTCAAGTGATTTCAATATGACAACAAACCTTCCCCACCATGCTTTGTGATCACTTTTATTTGAAAAAATACCTTCTTTATTCATCATGGATTCCTTTTATGCTCCAGTGCAGATGCTTAAAAAGATTTCTTTGGTTTCACATCAAAAGGGCACTATTTAAATTTTTGTAAATCCAATTGTACAATGTAGAATACCAGACTTCATTCAAAAGAAACCTGATATCATCATCATCATCATCTGGCTGTTCTAGAGCACATGACAGCCTGGACAATGACTGCAGAAGTGCATAAGACAGATGTTATCATTCCCACAGTATACAAGATTAGATATTGTTTCTGCAGATATTCAAAGAAATAACCTAAGCTTATGGAGTGGAATATTCAGGTGTTTCCTGGCATGCAATTTCTGATAACAATTTTACAAAAATTATTTCACTCGAGGACATCAACAAACATCCATTTGTTGGCCTCAATCTGGTTTTTTAAGCACTTCACTTTATTTCTTCAGATAACAGAAAACTTTTCTTAAAATATTACCTTAGAGACTGGTAAGAACAATTTACTCATCACTGTCTTTCCAGTTCTGGACAGAGTTATTGTAGCAGCTGTATTTTTTGTATTTAGACTGCGTGTGCTGGTGAATGAGCAGCTCTTTAGTACAGGCTTCAGATCAAGAACTAAGGAGAAAACTCACATTAGCAAGACTTTCTTATTATCTTTAAACATTTAGATTTAAAAATACTCTCTTCAGTTTTGGTTTGGTCTTTGCATTTCTGCTGCAGGCACAGTATGCAAGAGGCAGGCCAGCTCTCTGCAGAGGTAGCCTGCCTGGGCAGTGATATCTGAGAGATACTAAATTTTTGCTGGGTTCATCCTGAAAGAAAAAAGAAAAGATTTTAAGTGTCCATCTCACCCTAGCTCAGACTATACTCCAGCAGAGTGACAAGAAGCACGTCTCTTGGGAGAGGCATTGCTCAAAGCTAGTTGCAGCTGAGAATTCTTAAAAACTGGAGTATCAGCTGTGTTCTGTGTGGACAACTGCAGTTTCATGGCTCTGCAAGGTAATCAGAGATCAGCAAAAGAGAGACAGGATTGAAATGATGACATTATCCTGCTTTTCTAATACTTCATGTTGCTTTGTGGGCATCAGGCTGAAAGGACAGTGCTGTGGTGAAATATGATTCTAGAAATTTTTTTTCACTAGAAATTTTCTAGAAATTCTAGATTCTAGAAATTTTTCTTGAAATTTTCACTGTATGGTTGATAGTAGCAATGACTGAAAGCCTTTAACTCTTCTTTTTGCAGCCAATAAATTATGCTACAGTAAATTTTCTCATGGATGAAGAAGATTTGCACTTGCATGCAGTATCCTGGTAGCTCTGAGGCCTGTGCTGCTTCACAGGACTGAAAAATGCATGGTAAACTCAGCTGAGTGCATCAGGGGCATATTTTTATTGAAATGTAATGTTCTAATGATCTGAAATTGGAACTAAGAAAATAAATTGCAGCCCTTGATTATGGAATGGATTTCCCTAAAGATACACTTAATACTTTAGTGCCTCACTTCCCACATGTTTAAAATTAAAACAACTCTTGCTCCCTTTTCTCTGATAACTCTTCAGGGTTTGGGGTTGTGTGTTTATTTTGGGGTGCTGAACTATGACATAGATTTGTTTATTTGCTGACAATGAAAAAATAGTCTTGTTTTCATGGCTGGTGAGAGATCAGATAAACCACACACTGTTTCTGCAGATGCCAAACGAACACACTCCATTCATTTCTTTCCCCTGAAATGCTATTTTGCTGCTTTTCACAAGTTATGGGAGCTTCTCTTCATGTCCCTGGTGCTACCTTTGGCTCTTCCCCCTTTAGAAACACACTACAACAATTTCAAACACTTTTGAGTGCCTTAGTGTTTGATAATGGCATTTGCACAACTAATTCAGCAGCTGGTCTAATGAAGGAGAGCAGTTAGATGCACAAGATTCAGTGACACTGAGCCCTGCCTATAGTGATATTTCACAAGTGTGAGATGCTGAACAAATTTTTGTGAAGCTTTTTCAGATGGAGATTGAAGCAGACATGCAAAATATTGCACATATTCTCCAAAGATGATGTATGTGTAGTACAGGATAGGGTGGGAAGGAGAACAGCTGTTTCATGGCATGAGTTGCTATAGCTACTAACATCAAAATTTGTCATGAAATATCTGCATCACCGAAACTCTTCAACAGAGTTAAACTAAATGGCATTGTCTGTGCTGCTCCTTACTTCATGGAGGAGGTCCCTTAAACTACTAATAATCTGAACAATTTCAGAAAGGAACCTGAGTTTCTGCAGGCATTGTAGCCATTTGATGTTTTATCTTCCTCCAAAGGTTTTTGGGGTAAATTCAGTGAAAGTTTATCTGAAGCCTGTCTCCCAAAATGGAAGAAAAAACTGAGTGCCTATGGTACCCATATCATGCATGGAGATAGTTAAATGAGGGAAATATCTGCTCCCATCTCTAGTCAGAAATAAGGTTGCAGAGAGAGAAACGTGTGGTTGTAGCTCCCTGAAAGGGATTAGTATCTAATGCCTCATTGGCACTAAAACTGGGGAGTCTCATTCCTCTCCCTGTTCTTTCTTTTCTCTCTCTTCTATCCTAGATTGTTTTGTACTTGCTCTAGCATATTGGGAACACACTGTGAGCAAATTCACTTGCTAAGCTGCTAGAACTCTAGCTCAACCAAAAAATTAAAATAAATAGAATTAATGAGCTGAACTGACTCAGATGGTGGGTGCAATAAAAAACAGGGCCTGTACAAAAGCATAACTATGTAGACAATTTTGGGGAGGAGCAGTGAAATAGTGGCAGTCCATGTTTTAGTTGGCATCTTGTCACTCAGCCTGAGGCAGTCTTGTTCAAAGGTTTTGGCTGTGGTTTCTTTTCTGTTGAGTCAGCATCCTTTTTGTGTTGCATCCACTTGGCTTCCTGAAGCTTAGTTTGCTTTCCATGGCTTTGGCTTGGCACAAAGACTCACTCTGACACCATCCTATCTGAGGATATTTCTGTGACTCTTGGTGTCCTTGGTCAAACTCCTGGGGAGAGATAGGCATCTTTCTCTCTGCTTTTTTAACCTAACAGGGATTAGTCTGAAATTTCACTGTCCAAGTGCAGGAGCAGAGGAAACTTTCAGCCAGAAGTTGAATGTCTTTTAAATACTGAGCTGAATGACTCTCATATAGTGGCACACTGGGGGAGGGGAGGGAATGGATCACACAGGTGGGCTCAAGAATGTAAAGTCCCGTGACCTGCTGTAGGTCTCAGCATCTTTGGAGCCTCCAATGGCATCCAGAGACATCTGTTAAGATCACTGCGTGGCTGGAGCTTCTAAAGTGTGAGCTGGAACTGAGAGCAGACCTTAAAGAGCTTACTAGTGCAGAGCACAACCCACAGCCTGGCTTATGGGGTTATTTTTATTCGTCTCCACAAAGAGACATGAAAGCCCTATGAGCTGGGCTTTGTCGAGATGCAGCTCTTACACCAGGAGACAATAAAGGAGTCACAGGCTGCCACTGGCCTATTGCATAACCGGATCAGACATTTTAATGAGCTTCTGCTAGTCCAGGGTTCGTCAGCCCTGCTGATTTGTAATCAAGCAGGACACTGCTATAGAAACCACTCCAGCAAACGGCCTTTCTGAATGTACTTAAGAAGATGAGTTTGAATTGAAATGCAAACAAACTGTGGATCAGTCCCTCTTTCTGAATTGTAGGAGGCTGTTGTCTTACTGTTCATGTTATGGGTTAATCCACCTTGAATTTAAGTTTTGAGAGGTATTTTGTATATTTCACCTCATAAAGCAGTTTCCCCTGGTTCTTTAAAATTTTCCCATTATGATTCTTAATCCCAAATTTTAGTAAATAATTACAAAGAAGAAATTATAAATACATCCTCAAGTTTTCTCTAATAATTTATTCTATAAAGTATGTTTCTAAAAGAAATAGAACTACAATTAATTTTTAGGCTAACAGGCTATATGACAGAGCAGAACAGCTATGAAATAACACAAGTTGTTTGGTTATTTTTAAACTTAATTATAAAACAAAAGAAAAGGAGACTGGAGATAATTCAGTTGATTAGACTCAAGCAAGCCCAAGTAAAGAAGAAAAAAGCTCTTTAAGGAGTTACTCTTAAAATTTGTGTTATTGTCAAAGACCTGATATCCACTGCAGGATATTTATGATATTACTCAAGAGAGTACAGGGAATAGTTGATTTTATTCTTTACTGTATCCCTTAGGACCCCAAGCTTCCAAAGACACCATCATTTCTCTATACCAAAATCCTCCTTATTTCACCCTGTTATTAATCACTTTGGAAAGCTGTGTTTTACTTCTCACCACAGTTTACAAAGACTGTGCTGTACCGAACGGGTCACTATCAATGAAGGACTGTGTTGCACTAGTTTTTCATAAGGCAAAATTTCATGATGTTTTGCTTGAATGCATCCCACAGAGTTTTCCTTTCCTGGTCAGCCTTTTAAAAAAACATAAGCCAAACTCGATCCATGATGCACAGCAAAGTGCTTGGGGAGTTCTCCTTTGAATAGCATCAACTTCAGGAACAGCTGCTAAGATCAAATGGACAAAGGGAATTCGGCACCACCCATGCCTGTATTATGTTTTAAAGCTCCAGGAGCTTAATCCTTCCTGTGAACAAGGTCTGTTGTCCCACTTACATATTCTGTGTAAGTCTGCTTCCTCCTCGGAGTGCACCTGTGGCAAAGCTGCAGCATAAAGGTCCAAAGTCTCTGCATTAACCTGAGTGATAAAATGAAAGTTTTCCTCTGGACTGGGAGGAACGATTGCCTACAATCCAAATAACACTAGAAAAAATATTAGTTATTAAAAAAATAGTGCTTTTGCAAAGGTACCAACAGCCAAAACAATAATCAGTATTTCTGCAAGCTGACAGAATGTCATTCTGACACAGCAAGAAACAGTCAATTTACTTGCCCCATATTCTTTTTCACCTGCCTGGAGAGGTAGTAATGATCTGCACATAAATGAGAGAAACAGTTTTATTGCCAGTATTTATGGCAAGAGTACATTTTGGTCCTGGAAGTTAAATTTTGTTAACTTTCTAAAGGCTGATTTTAACCTCACTCAGCATTTTTCCATTCTTAAGCTGACCTTTGAAAACCAGAAATGCTGAATGAAAGAGAATCTGGAAGCAGGGTAAGCAGTGTTTGAGAGACATAGGGAAGTTTATCACAGCTGTGTTTGTGGCAGGAAAATATACAAGGTCCATTTTCTTTTGCAGTTCCATCCCTTGATGCACACAGAGCATTGTACTGTCTACTTGGTGACCCTAACAGTGAAAATGTTAATGTACTACTTGTGTCCTATGTTACCACTTTCTTATACTGAAAATACTCAGAAAATAAGCAAAATTTGCCAACTTGAGTGGACAACTGAACTTCAGAAAGGATATATAACTACAATCTATTAAAAATAAATATTTTATATCCTAATTGCTGCTATTTCTCTGTGGTGGTGTCTTTCCAGTCCCAGTAGTCATTCTGTCTATTGCATTCTAAGCTTTTTTTCTGTCAGCAATTTTTCTTTTTTTTTAGTTTCTTGATCTGGTCTATAACACTCTAGCTTTTGCAAATAAAATAGTAAGAATAATCATCAATCTCTCCCTTTCACCGAAAACTAGAAAATAAAGTCTCCCAATAAATTTACTAGGGTGGAAAGCTGACATTAATTTATTAGCAGTGCTCAATACATGGGGATTTCTCCTCAAAACATTCACCAAGAGCAACCTAACAGGCCAGGTTATATTCGTGGAACTAATGCATATTCATCACATCTCTACTACATATTCATTACAGTTCCTGAATACGTATGTATATGCTAATTATTTCCATTAATTTATTTGAATGTGAGATTTTTTGGTGGTTGTTTGTGAACACCCCATGCCTCAAATTTTCCCTTTTATAGTCCCTGATTTTCTGATGAATGTCCTTTCCTTGAGATCACTTTGTTTAGTGCTTGTGATTATTTGCACTGAATCGTCCAACAAAGTACTCTCCTCAAAGCTAAACATAATGAGAATATTGTTCTGGTGACCTCGTCCTAATTTAAAAAATACCACAATAGGTTAAGGTTGATAATATTGAAAATTGTTGTTTATTAGCCTAGAAATACATTAGGATGAGAACTTCAAATTTTGAAAGGCAACACATCACATATGTAATGGTGTGACATTGGAAAGTTTAGTTGATGTTCTCTGGGCAATAAAGCATGGGCCAGACTGGGCATCTTGGTGCTCCTTCACCATCACTGCCAGCCACAGAGAAGGCTGTCAGGTCTTTCACAGGGAGGCATTTCTGTGACATGGGACTGGGAGAAGAACCCATTGAGAGCAGCTGTGGAGAAGGACTTGGGGGTTCTTGTGGATGGAAAGCTGGACATGAGCCAACCCAAAGCCATCCCTGTCCTGGGCTGTATCCAGAGAACCACGGCAAACAGGTCGGGGGAGCGGATTGTCCCCCTCTGCTCCTGTGAGAGCCCGCCCGGAGCACTGCACCAGCACAAGAACGGCGCTGTCCTGGGAGAGCGTGTCCACAGGAGAGCACGAAAATGCTCAGAGAGCTGGAGCACCTCAGGCTGAGAGAGCTGCGGTTGTTGAGCCTGGAGACGGCTCGGGGCAAAGCTCATCACACCTTCCCGTTCCTGAAGAGAGCTTTTAGAAGACAGAGAGTGACTTTCTACCCACGCAGAGAGTGATGGCGCAGGGGGCCGGGCTGGGACTGCCAGAGGGGCCGGGCCTGGCCCGCGGGCAGGTGGCGGAGGCGCGGCGGGGCCCGCGGGCCGCCCCGGGCGCGGCAGGTGCCGTTGGGGTCTCCCGGCAACCGCCCGGCCAATGGCGGCGGGGCGGGGCGGGGCGGGCGCGGGGTTAACCCCGCGGGGCCCGGCCAGGGCCGCACCGGCCGCGGGGCTCGCTCGGGAGCCGCTTCCCTCTTCATCCTCCTCCCTGCGGCCGCAGCAGGTGGGGGGCGCGGGCTCCTCCGCCCCGTCGCGGGCGGGGCGTTGGGCGCGGCGGGTAACGGCGGCCGCCGGCGGGACGCGGGGGCGGCCGGGGCGGAGGTACGGGCGCTCCTGTGCCGGGCGCTCCTGTGCCGGGCGCTCCCGTGCCGGGCTCTCCTGCCGAGCCCCGGCTTTGCGGCGCTCCCGTGGTCTGGGCAGGGGCCGCAGCAGCGCTGGCCGGGCGGGCTGTGTGTCCTGACATGTGCTCCCTTCTCTCAGGCTCCGGCTGAGCGGCGGGGGCCGGAGAGAGCCGCGGCGGGGCCGGGCTGTGCCGCCGTCCCCCGGCGTGTGAGGCCCAGCGTTTGCTATCTCGGCGAGGCTACAAGGCAGATGCTCGGAGGTGAGAGCCGTAAAGCTTTCTACTGAGTCAGGGAATTTGTGACTGCTGGGGCTGAGCTCTCACGTGATGTGAGAGTACGGGTTTCGTAAGTGACTTGGGCATTGCTTTAAAACGCTGTTAAAATTTTATTTATTTGCAGCAAAGCTGCTTTAAATTTGGAGATCAAATCGTAATGCGAGACTAGTTTGTAGTGTTCCTGCATCCCCAGATTACGTAGAGTGCTCTGCTGCTTGCAGTGCTGAGTGAAAGAGTTAAGCAGAGCTCCATAGGCTGCCAGGGTATGATAGGAATTTCAGGGCAATGACTTAAAATAAGGCGTATTCGAAGTAAAATGGGAACGTATTAGATAAATTTTAACAATGAACTTAGAAGAGAGACCTAGGGAAATGATTTGATACAATGAATGGGGATTTCAGATTATAGGTGTTTATGGGGGAGGATGTTGCTTCTAGGGTTTTTTTTTGGGGTGGAGGATGGGGATAGAAAGCTGTGATACCAATATCAGTTTTAATTTGGACCAGAAAAATCACAGGAGAGGGTAACATCAAGCTCATGGGGCTCAGTATCGTGGTTCTGAAGCTGGCAGCTGATGCTAAGGAAGAGATGTTAAGTGTAGTTAGGTTGTACAGCAATGCTTTTATCTGTGTATGCTCCCAAGATGCTGCAGTCTGGAATTGGAGGATTTCTGAGCAGAGGCTGTATCTGTCTTAAAATGTAACAGATGCTGATGGATGTTTTTCGACAAATTGGAGGCAGTTTATGTATTGAGTATTCACAGCACCTCATAGTGATGCAAGTCCACAGTTTGTGTTTTATGTGGAAAAAAATGCCCTTATTTCCCAGCTTTTGCACTGAATGTTTCATTGTATTCTTTATAACTGCTGTGTTAAAAGAAGCAAAGAAGATTTTTTCTGCATGTTGGTCCTGTTTCTCCAGCTGTTTCCTCTTCTAGTTGAAAAGTCACAACTTAATAGTTTCTTGTATGAAAGCATTGCTTGACCTTTCTTGCACCGTATTTAGGTATATTCTGTCTTTTTTTACAGGGAAGGTTGTACATTTGTGAGCTATTGAAGGTGGAGAAGCTTAGTATTCATCGGGAGACATTGTGGTGGTCTCTTCTGTCCTCTGCTCCAGGCTTGTGTTAACTGCCTGAGAGCTGTCATTTCCAGAGGACTAATCACAGGGACTTGGGGTCTTTTTCTGCAGGATAATGCCTAATGTCTGCTAGTTTAAGTGCATAGCAGAGTTGTCTTTTTCATTGTGTTAGTTTGTGTTTATGAACAAGGAATTTCAGCTGCTGGTTTTTATTATCTGTTTGTTCAGTATGAGGACAGCCTTCTGCAGTTCATCAGCCCGTGTTTATTTTTGTGAATAACACTGTATAGTACATGAGTATATCACATGTTCATCATCTTTTTTTAATTTACTGAACAACAAAGATGCCTACACAGACCCCTTTGGGACTCTTAATTTTTGTCTCTTTGTGACTTTCATACACTTTGCTCTCCCATCTGTAACTTGTTCTTACACTTTGTCCTTTCCCATTTATAATGGGTCATTAATAAATTCCATAACATCTTAATTTAAGGGCTTTTGGAGAGAACATTGTGAAACGCTTTTTGAAAATCCAATTATACTGTCTTGCCCAGGTGTGTTGGATGATTCCTTCTTCCAGAGCACTGTGGCAGACATGTTAGTGTTCCTTCCTTCCACAGAAGGTATGCTGACATTTCACCAGCCCCATTTGTTTGGAGTTGTCAAATCTTTTCTGTGGCATGTTTTGATTAACAGAAACCTAAAATTTACAGGAGAGTTATTCCTTGAATTCCCTGGTAATCTCCAGGGAAATTATGTAGTTATCATCTTGCATTCCATGCCTGATTTAACTTTCAGGTTTTATGCTACTGAAACATGTAAGTTTCCTTGTTTCTGATATCTGGAATCCTAGTTCTGGCTCTGCCCAGTGAATATCTCACCAGCCTTAGGAACTAATAAGATAGTGGTTTGCTTTTCTTGGAAAAAGTTGTCTGTTTGCAGAGATAGACAGCTGTAAAGTTTGGCTAAAGCTGACCTCAGGAAGAAGAGGAGGACATGCAGAAGATTGTTTCTGATGTTCTCTTCATGTCTGTCGCACAGGGATATTTGGTAACAGAATGTGCTGCTCTGGTTACATATAGTAAGTGGTTTGTGAGTGCAAAGGGAGAAAGGCAGTTTTGAAGATAAACAATAGAGTTATTGTGTAGTGATAGGAAAATGCTAATGTGAAATCCACTGTGTTAGTTCAAAATGGGGTAGGAATTTGGGAGCCAGATAAAACGTTTCCATGTGTTTCAATTTTGGCAGTGATTGAATTAACAGAATTTCAGTCATCTGTGTACATAGCATGTAGAGTTGAATCTTGAGGTAGTACATCGATTTTATTCCTTATAACCTGAGTGTTTGAGGCAAAGACCATGACAGAACAGTCATTGAACACTGAATTTTATCAGATGTAAAAGTATATTCTTGTGTAATTATATGTGTCGAGAAGACTGAATATTTATTTTCTTAATACCCTTGCTAATCTTAATTTGTTTTCCTGTTTGGTTTTTTAAGTAAAATGGAGGGGAGAAATGTAGTTGGGATTTTTGAGTATGATCCATTCAGAATGAACAGAGACTTCATACCCACAGGCTGGGTGGTTTGACTTGATTTTTCATGTTACTTTTGACAATACTGGGAAATTCAGCTAAAAATCTAACACTACTTAAAGTTTCCATGGAATGTGGATAAGTTGAGGGCTTTCTTCATCCTCATTTTGAAGTGAATAGATTAACAATTAAATTGCCACAATTTTGTAAGTGTGGGAAGAAAAATCTGAGCTCAGATTTAATTGCAAGAACCATCATTTATATGACAATATTAAATAAAGGTCACTAAAACTGTAATAGATTTTTAGGGGAAGGTATTCTTTTTACTGTACCATTATCACTGGATATAATATATATTAGTACTAATGATAAACTGGTATTTGGAATTCTGTAGAGAGGCAGTAAATGTCAAAACTCTGGGGAGGAAACGCGGAGGCTTTCATGACAATTACATGAATTAAAGGAACTATATGACATGACATGATCAGGGATGTATTTGTAAACCTACAGTGTCATGTCTAGAGTGTACTCTAAATTTACCTAGACTCTTGTGTCTTTTTGTCTATCCGGATAAAAGCCATCTGTGTGACCTCTGCAGATTACGAGACAAATGTAAAACCTTTAAAGAGCTCCACAGCTCCCTTTGGGTATTATTTTAGTAGAAAAGAATCACATTGGTCTTCAAGTAAATGCTAAGTACCCCCACAATTTTACAAGTTGGAACACATGCATGTCACGAGTTGTAGTGTTTGCAATATACAGAGAAGGAAAGTTAGACAATTTCTGGTTGATGCTGGCTCTTCAACCTTTCTTCTGAGCCAGTGCACCTGTCCAGAGGTGCCTTTCCATATCCTCCCTACCTTGGTGGGGGTATAAATTCTATGGGTTAGCAGATACTGCATTTCCCACTGGGGTCACACCCTGTCTGGGTTAGGGATGAGCAGATGGTGCAATATGATCACAGCCGTGTTACAATTCTCTGCTGACTGTTTGAGTGTGTTTTACTAACCCAGTTACAACTGCTCCTTTTCAAGCTGAACCATGATATGTAGAAATTTTAAGTGTGCTTTATTGTGTTAAGTTTATAGTTCTACTCCTTGCTGCTGATGATTTTCAGGTTTTTATATGGCCTGAACTCAGGCTTACTGAATCAGATTTCTGTCTTAAGTCTTGGCACATTTATTGTCAGTTCCTCTGCTGTTCCCCAAAACAAAAACCAGTAATTTCATGAACAATTTCTTTCAGCTCTTTGGGCTTATGAAATATACTAATTTTGAACTTTAATCATGTTCTTGAAAAGAAAGATGTATTTATTAGTAAATTATCTAGAAGTTTCCGGAAGTATTTCTGTACTTTTTTGTCCAGAAATTCCTTGGTAGTAATTAAGGAAGTAGGAACTTGTAAAATCTGTGATTTTATCGGGGTGTATGTTGGGGTCTTTTTGTTTGATACAAGATTTCTTTTTTCAGTGAGATGGCACTAACTCTTGTATTCACACTTTTGAAGTTGGGTCCCAGAGGTTCATTTTTGTACAAACCACTCATGTCTTGGCCTCCGGGAATTTCTTGCTTGGGAGAGGAAGTGACACTGCCAATTGGGGCAATTCCCACTAGAAAGCAGTGGGTGGTTACAGGTTTTTGGGCAAGTCATTGAACCTGGTGGGGAAGGAACTGTAACAAATCCCTGTGTACAGGGTAGTCTTGCTAAAGCATCTGCTCTGTTCAGAGATCTGCCTGTGACTTGCAGAGTGCAAATCTAGAGAATCACTGCATTCCTACACCTGGGTTAGTCCTGCTTCCAGTCAGACATTGTTCAGGGTGACAGATGCTGTGTCAGAATTGCATTGTCAGTGCAGAGAGACCTGGGGGTGTTAACACTGCACTTTCATTGAGTGTGGGTGCAGTCTCTTAAAGAATAAAAGCCAGTGTGTTTGAAAGTAGCAGCATATCTAGAATGAGATAAGTGTTGTTGTGGACTTTCCAACAGTGCTTGATGGAATTTGTATATTGAGGTTCTTAATAATCTTTTGAAAAATGTTATTAGATTGCAGGGTTGTGATGTCAGTAATGAAAATATACTTGTACCTTATTTTTTCTGTCTTTTTCTCTTATGTTTGTGCATTTATGTATTTGATGGATCCATCAAAAATGAAAGTAGCATGTAAGAAGTGTGTTCACTTAGTACTTACTGAATTTGAATTCCATTTTAAAAGCACAAAGTTTAAAAAAAGTTAATTTGGGAGCATCTTGCTTTTATGGGGGGGAAAAAATACACATAAATCAAGTGATTTGATAGAGAGAAAGCAGAACAAACTATTTCATTAACAAGAACAGCAACTAGATCATTACACTGACAATGTTTTCTTGCTGCCTTATGTGTACTTTCTAATCTGAAAGTTTTCAGGAGCTACTAAATTACAACACACATGATAAATAACCGTTTACCTTTTTTTCCCCATGTACATTTATGAACCTGGAGAAATGTTCATCCAGCTGCATAATTATTTAGAGGTTTTTTGTTTGGTGTTTTTTTTTTTAGTGCTGAACATTCTGTAGCATGACTGTATGTAGCCCCAGTATGATCTCGTAGAAGCTTGGTGTTTCTTTAGACACTGTATTTTGTGCTTTGGCATTTGATAAGGATTTTTACTGTCTCTGTTCTCAAGAGACTTTAGGGATAACAAAACACTCCCCCTTGTCCCTTCCTTTCTTTCCCCGCCCAAATGATATTTTTTTCCACAGTGATAAAAATACAAGGTTTTGGTGAGAGAAATTTAGACATTGCTTAGCCAAAGTGTGTTTATGGAACATGAGCAAAGGGTTAGGGAGGAGCATCCCTCTGCTCCAAAATCTACCGAATCCATCTAAACCGGACTTTAGACTTTGTTCCGAAGTGTTGGTTGAAACAAAAGGGCCTTCTTTTCTGTCAGGTGGAAATTTGTTTCCCTGAAGTATCACTGTTCCTGTAACAGCTGATGGGTTGTGCTGTCCAAATCTTTAGCATCCAAGCTGGATTTAAAGTTTCCAGCAGTGAGAGATAACTAATGCTATTATGTGCCTTCTTACTTGTGGTTGAGGTGGGGTGAGGGGATGATCTGTTTGTTCTTTCTTTTGAGTGGGTGCCTTCCCTTTGGTTTCCAGAGGGACAGTGCTGGACTGAGTGGCTGTGTCAGCAAGGGAAAAGCTTTCTCCTATTTGTTTCCTTCCACAATTTTGGAGTTTCTGCAAGGAAGCAAGCGACTTGCTAAGGAAAAGCAATATTACTAAATGCATAAGTTAATTTAAATCGTTAAATATTTATCAAAAGTTCCTTTACCCTCTGCCAGTATATCCTCTCTAGAGCCTTTGTAATACATCTCTTTAACTAACAATATCACTTAGACAGACATATGTTAAAACTTCATATAAGTTTACAGTAATAAAATTGCTTCCTGCTTATATATGGCAGGAAAAAATATTTGGCTTGCTCTGTTTTCTCTGATGGACATCAACAGAAAAAACTGGTTATCTACAGTATGAGTCTTTATTTTCATGTGTGCATGGCATTTTAGCTTTGGTTAATGGTTTACAAGACAGTGAAGGCTAAATATAGATAGATGTGTTATTTTTACAGTATATTATTTGCTGTGCTTACTGTGTTCCAAATTTAGTGTAAAGAAGTAGTAAATTTCACGTGGTTCAAGTTCAGTAGTCACTCTCCTGTGCCTTCTTTAACCTTCTAGCTGTATTAGCTGCTTTTGTTAATCGGAAATGCTCTTGCTATTTTAGGAGATGCCTACGTAACACACGTTGCCAGCAATTGTACTAAATACTTTGCTGCTGAACCAGTTGCTCAGGTACCCAGCCTGTCTCTGTTGCTATGGGAGATTGGAAGACTATTACTGTGCCGGTGCTGTCATCAGGTAAACTGGGAATATTTGGAATTCAGTTGATTCACTGATTTTTACCAGCCATGTTATAGCAGCTGAAGAGAGAGACTGGAGTTTTGTGCATGACATATTTGAGTAGTTAAACAGCATGGTAAATAATACAAACAGTGTTTTGACTTGGATTGAGTACTTACAGAAATGCTAATGTAAAATACTGCCCTTGCACATGTATGGAAAGGTCAAGAACTGGCAGTCACATCTTATTTTTTAAATCACGCCTATCAATGTATCTTGTATTTTCAAAAATTTCTTTACTTGTTCTGTATTCTTTTGCTTCATAAATTGGTTACAAATTTGCTAAAGGAGGAAATTTTTTTTGCCTATTTCTGTCTAGTGGAAGAGTAAATTACAGCATACACTTAAGTATAATAATACCATACATTCTGTAAGAATTCTACTGAATGCACATGTCTTGCACCTGTGTGGTATTAAGTCAATGAAAAGGAAGTGTGCTCAGTTTTTTCTTGGTGGATGAATAAAACTTGAAAAGTACAAGACTATAAAGTGTTATTGAGCCTAAATCTTCAGTGGAAATTTCTTTTTTATATATATTGTTAATTATTTAATGTCATTCTAGATCAAATTCTGAGCTCTAGAATCTAAATTTCTGTAAAGAGTAACTTGAGTACATAAGGGTTTGATTTTATGTGATATATTAAAATAACCGATTTCTTCTTAATGTTTAACTTTCAGACAGCAGAAATATACTTGCATATACCTCAGAAAGACAGAGATCTCCTACAAGCATGAACTCACAAGTGCTACGCTTGTCACTGCCTTCACCCAAAAACATGTACAACTTTTTCAGTGCCTTCTGCACAGAAGACAATATTGAGCAGAGTATATCCTATATTGATAGGGTAAGATAGATCTTTCTGTTTATTGGAAATTATCACCTGCATACAGTCAATTGTGGTAAAAAAGATTGACTGGATTAAGAAGGCTCTTCCTCAGTGCCCAGAAGCTGAAGTTGGTGGGAAGTAAGATTCAGGTTTTCCCTCTTCATGCAGGATTTTGCCTGATACTGTTTCTGTCTTTTGTAGAATGGTGGGAGATTGATCCAATTATTGATCTCATTTTCCTCCCTTTCTTTTACCAGGAATTAACAACACTGGGCTTTCCTTCTATTTATGCGGAGTCCAAAGGAAAAGAATTAAATTTAATAGCTATCATAAATTGTATGAATGAATTGCTTTCACTGCAGCACAAGAACCTTCGAGCTCAGGAAGAAGTAGAAATGCAGCATCTGAAACTGGGAAGTGATATGGATCACTTACAGAACTGCTATGCTAAGTTAAAGGTAGGAAACAAGATCATTCCACTAGAATTATGCAGCTCTCTACATTGTTAACACCAAGTCCTTTTTTATTTTTTTTTCTACCCAGTATTAATTTGCAGTTGTATTTTGGGGTTTTTCAAAATTTTTTTTCCCAAATGAAAATGCCTTGAAGTTAGTGAAATACGAATTAATAAGAGAACTTCTAGTTACTTAGAATTTTAGCCTCCTTAATCAAGGAAGGGGGAAGACTCTTTGAATTGGGAGTGTTAATGTACACTTTAGGTGAAAATATTAAATACTTCAGTTCCTATAATTTAGTATTGCTTAAAAGGGTATGCCCAGCTCTGAAAGATAAATTCCCAATGTAACTGTAACAAGTAAAAGCACAGACAACTCTTCTAGTACAGGGTTTTTATTAGTCTTTTTCCATATCATCAGCTTCTTCCATGTGATTTTTTTTGTTGTGGGATTCCTTGAACATCCAAGTACAAAGTCTCTTTGTGAGAATTGCTCAGAAACTGTTGTCAAACCAAAAGTTACTAAGCTTCATTTTATCACAGGATAAACACATGCTCAAGGCCAGTCCTTGTGGAGTAGCTGATATATTTGAAGTTCCTGGGTGCACTTTTATGTGCAGTCATATTAAAAGAGACTTGACTTTCTCTTAATACTGTCAAGAAAATAAAATAGAAAAAAAGAGAAAATAATTCAGTGCACAATTCAGTGCTTTTTTAGCTTTGCTTTTCACTTGGGCTGGTCAGCACTATCTCCTTGAGAAATACTCCTGTAGATTTTCAAAATCATAGTACATTTTTTCTGAGATTGGTCATTTATGTAGAGGGATTTTGATGGCATTAAAAGTAATTAAAGGTAAGTGCACTGATTTGTATACGAACACTATAAAACGTTAGGTTTTAGAACATTCCAGTTGCTTTTTCAGATGCATAGCTTTAAGGGGAGAGAGGGAAATCTTAGTACTACACGAATCTCAGGGCATTTAATTTGGCTGTCAGCTTGTGAGGTTTCTCATGTAGATTCTTTAAAATGCCATACAGCCATCCTCTTGACTTCCACTATTGTGTTACCTGTACTTAACTGTGGTTTGTTTAGAAGTTCTTGTTGCTTAAATAAATCTATACGTTTGTACCTCACTATGCATATGAAGGAAAAGCTTGTATACAGTATTTGGCTGTTATTTAAGCTGCCAGTTTCAGGTCTGAGTCTTATTCATGGTCAAAATTTTCTAAAATGCTAGTTTTGCATTGTCTGTTATAATAAAATCATCTGTCTAGCCTTCTCTGTATATGTGAAATGTTCCATTTGCATTGTTATGGTCACAGTCTGTATATCTATGTTAGTTTTACCCTTGATTATTCCATAGAAATTCTCCAGTAAAACTGTAGTTCCAAATTGATACAGTTGCTTAGTAGCCACTTCTCTCTCACAGTACAGATATGCTTACAGAATGCTGACTTAAGGAAGAAGTCCTAACTGTAAAACATAATCTGTTAAATACTAAGCCATATCTCAAGTGAGGTGGTTTGGCAGTTTGGTTAACATGACTTATTAATTTTGGTTGGTTGGGGATTTTTTAAAATCTTCTGCTTTTAATTCTTATTGATACTGAACTTATCAACACTTTTTCTAGGAACAGTTGGAATTATCTAAAAGGGAAATAGTTGGGCTTCAGGAAAGAGACAGACAACTGCAAAGCAAGAACAGAAATTTGCACCAGTTACTTAAAAATGAAAAGGATGAAGTGAGTTTTTTTGTACATTAACACAAGTCATTATATAGATATTGAAGAATTTTTTTGCTTGGAGTCTTGTAATTGCTCGTTTTGAATGTGGCTTTTTGTTGGTTAATGTTGTCTTTCAAGGTGACTGGCACGTTGCATATGGATAAATAGGTTCTATAAGGGATAGGTCCAAGTTACAACAATAGTAGAGTACTGCAGAAATGCAGATGTCAGTTTGCTGAGATTTTTGTGTACAGCTTTAACTTAGAATGTTCTGATATATCAAAGAGTAGGAGGGGCAACAGGATTCAGTCACTTACTCAAACATCTATGTATAGAGACTTTGGGAGTTTTCTTATTATAATTTAGAGAAGAGCAAAAGACCAGTAAGAAGGGAGGTGGGGGGAAAACCCAGCTCAAAACCACAATCTCATTAAACTTAAATATCTTGAAACAATCAAGATCAGAAAACACTTTGACATCCACGACACTTCTTAGTTTGGGATTTGTTTCCTGTATGCTCCTTTCCTAGCCTTGTACTTCACATGGCTCCTATGTTTTTGTGAATGTGGCTCCTCTAAATTTCTGTGAATGTTCTGTGTTCATAAACATATTCATACAGTTGGGAATCACAGTACTAACTGTACATGGTGAACTTGCTAAAGTTCCATCTTAATATATTGAATGTGCTGTATGTTTGTAAGGTTAAATCAGAAAACTCCAAACAATACAACCCTAGGAAATGATGGTGCATGTCAAAAATTTGCTTTATGTTTTAATGTTCTTTTAGACCAAATGGAATAGTTTATCTTTTAATGTCCTGCTGCCCCAAGGAAGAGGAGTTTATTTTTTTTTGTGTAAGCCTAGCAAGCTTGCTTTAGAATTTGAGTGAACCTAGATCCTGAACATGAATTACTGAAAGTAAAGATATATCTTTCTCTGCTCCCTTCAATAAAGGCATTAAAGGTTGTGTGACTTATCAGAACATGAATTTAGTTGTACTTCAGAGGGATTAGTATTATAATCTGCTTCCTATGATGTGGGTTTCTGCTGAAAAGAAACTACCTCTCCTGAGATAAGTCTGAGATCAGAATCCATGGGGTGGGAGAGGTCTTCTGATTCCTTTTGTCGCTTCCTTTTACCAGAGGTACAGTTTAATAGAAGTTTTGTTTTGCTTCATGCATTTTGGTTTTCTGAAGAAAATTATATTTTTACTGTAGTGGAAGAAACAGCCTTTTGTGGCATTGCTTTTAGGTTCAGAAGTTACAGAACATAATTTCAAGTAGAGCTACACAATACAATCATGATATGAAGAGGAAAGAGAGAGAATATAACAAATTAAAGGAACGCTTACATCAGTTAGTCATGAATAAGAAAGACAAAAAGTTAGGTAAGTAGCTCTTTGAATTTTACCACAGCAAAATTAGCATATTCTGTATGTTAACCAGAGCCAATTTTAAGCATTTTTATCATTAAAGGCAATGTGGTCCTCTTTCAGAATTTATTTGGATATTAATTTATGTTAAAGAATGTTAAAGAAAAGATGCAATATTTCATGTTAACTGACTGTGTAAGACTTCTCTACATAGTGTTGCTTAAGATTGCTTGCTAAGGAAAATTTATTCCTAGGATTCCATAGGAATCAATGCCTATGCTAGAGCCACCTCTCCTTTATTTTCTTGCTACTGTTGCTATCACGAGATTTTGAATAATGTCATAAACACTATATTGTTCCAAGCAGTTGCTTGGAAGGCACACTGTGTGAGCTCCTTACTCTGGAGATACTGCACTCTGCTTGTGACTAGCACGAGTAGTGAGAGGTTTGAGAGGAAGTAACACAAGGCAGATGTACCATCCCCTACTCTATGAAATGAGGACAAACCAGATCTCCTTTAGCATGAGTACTTTTATGTTGTGCTGCCCAAAAATTGTCTTCAAGACATTCATCAGTGCTATTTACCATAAACATAGTTTTCTATGAAAAAATGGCTGGAAATTGGTTGTTAGGTATTAAAGAAAGTAGCTTTTGGTTCATGTACCTGGCCTTAAAGTATTTATATAATATATCTCCAGTGGGAGGGAAGTCTTGCTCTTGCCCACCTGCCACCCCCAAACTCAGCTGTTTGCCAGCTGTAGGGCATGTTTTAGTAAGCTCATTGCGCTCACTCAGTCAGAAGAAGATTATCCATGTTGTTGCCAAGATGGTTCTGTACTGACTTAGTTTTCTGAAAGTCCTTGTGGTTAAGCCAAACCAGGTTAGGGCACAGTGGGAGGAACACCTATTTTGGCTGCAGAAAGTCTTTAGATATCAGTTCAGTAAGCTCTAGAAACTTCACTCTGAGGTCAGCAAAACTTAAACATTCTTGACTTCAGGTGGCTAGTACTAGTTCAGGTATCACTGAGATGAAAATAGCAGGATTTTAAAACTAGTTACTGTTTGCTTAATAGCTAACTAGCTTGGACTGCTTAATCTATAGTCATATATTGGGTTTGGGGTTTTGTTGTTGGTGTGGTTGGGGTTTTTTTATTTTTGTTGTTTTTATTTAAATGTGGAAAAAGAAGTTTCTTTGTTTAGAGGAATACCTTATGAAACATCAAGAAGTTCCTTACCCTAAACAGGAGATAAACCTGGCATTATTGCCAGAATGAGCATAGAGTTGATACACTAATATAAAGATTGAAATAAGGATGAAGGTATCATTAAGAAATGCATAAAAAAGATAAGCCAGGATGAGAATACACTCTTCTTAGTTTCTAAACTCACTTATCTTTTTTTCTTTTACTATGTTATTTTTGCTTTTAGCAGGGCCATATGGTTTCATTTTTCAAGACTGAGGGGAATATTTGAGTAATGTGGTCTTTTCATAATAACTGCATATAAATGCAATGTCATTTAAATCTTTATCTATTTGCTTATTGTTTCACACTTTGAAATATCCTTTTCATTTATAGCTATGGAAGTTCTAAATTATGTTGGTAGAGCTGATGGGAAGAGAGGTGCATGGAGGACTGATAAAACAGAAGCCAGGTAGTTGTCTTAGAACAACATTAATTGAAGCGTGTATTAGGGCTGTTATGTTGTTACTATAAGATTATTTCTTCCAGAAATGAAGAAGAAATGTACAAAGTTCTGTTAAGTGACTATGAACAACGCCAAAAACAGCTTTTAATGGAAAATGCTGAGCTAAAGAAAGTTCTTCAGCAAATGAAGAAAGATATTATTTCACTGCTTCCACCACAGAAACAAAAACCTAAAGAAAGATCTGAAGATGGACTGGTAAGAATTCCTCAGTTAAAAATTAAATCTCCATGGTAGTTTATGGTATAGTGCTGGAGTAATTTGATAGTTATTAAAAAAAGTAAACATCTTCTGAGAATTGCAGTGGATTGCACATCATGTGCTTTGTGTCAAATCCATCCATATTTAAATATTCTGCTCTCTGTGAACAATATACAGTGTATTCTTTCCAGGAAGTCAATGAAAAGCTTAAAAATATTCTTTGAATGAATTTAAATGTGGTAGGTACTGGTAAGTAATTCTATATTACAGTGCAAAATACTGGATTTTGCATGGCTGGGGGTTTTTGTTTGTTTGTTTGCTTCCAGATTTTAAGTATTTCTTTACAGGATGTTTTTATTGAGCACTTTACTGCCATGGATGTGTAGAAAAGCACTATATTCTCTGTCAGTCTCTTTATAAGGTGTGAGTACTTGTCTGAACTGACTGGGTGACCTGTCCCCATACGGGGGCAGCTGCTGCTTGAGTCTGACAGCAGAGCTCAGCAGTCTGAACCTGTCTGGGTTGAAGATGTGGGAGTGACTGAGTCTTGCTAGCTGACCCACAGTCTCTGTGCTGGGGTTCTGGGCACTGCCTGGTCACTTGCCTCCTCAGCATTACGCTGTCAGGGAACTGAACTCCCTGAGAGTCAAATTTCCTTGGATGGAAAAATCTTTCCTTTATGTAAGGGTTTTCCTTCTCTTCAGTAAATGGAATCTATGCACATATTTATGTAGACAAATACACATATTTGGAAGGGTGAAATGGTCTTCAGCTTCCAGTTTCTCCTCCTACAGGTGATGTCAGACCAAGAGGAAGATAGTGGAGAATTAAATAAAGATATGTGGGAATTATCTTGTGAAACTGTGCGAGAACAGCTTACCAACAGCATTAGAAAACAGTGGCGGATGTTGAAAAACCACGTTGAAAAGCTGGATAACCAAGGTTGGTGTTTTAACTGCATTATGCTTACATATAAAATACATTTTAGAAAAAGTAGTGCAGATATGGCACTTCGAAATAATTGGGTGCAAAATATGTAATTCTCTTTCAAGAACTTTGTCATGCCACATCCTCTGAGACTTCTTGTGGTGTTCTAAAACAAACTGACTGATGGTATGGTGCTGGACTCTCCTCATTTCCAGCTGTTAAACAGCATTAAGACAGCTAAAAATATATAAAATTCTTTCCTGGTATTACTTTCCCATGCAAGTAAATGCAGCCACTACCACAGGGATGTTTGCTGTCAAGAGTAAGATTGAGAAGGTCATGCGTGCAATTGCAAATAAAAGAGCAGATGGCCTCTGAGAGTATGTTTACACCCTAGAAAGGATTTCAAGAATGCTTGTGATACTTTATTTGGTGTAAGTAACTGAAAAATAAGAATCAGGAAAAATGTTACAATTATTTGCTCTTTTTTTGGAGTCATCTTCTAGGGCTTTTAGTTTATAGGGATGACCATAGTATGTATAGCCTTTAGGATTTTATTATGTTCAAGTACTGACTTTGGGGGATCGAAACGTGGCTTATTACAATCATTGTGATTTGGCTATGCATTAAGTTAAATAAAGTAGAATGTAATTGTACAAAATACAACCATTTCTGCAATTCATTCTTTCAATGGAATGAAAACATGCATCCAATGTTTGTTAGTGCCATTTCTCCTTCACAAGACTTGAAGGAAAAGGCTTTTTATATCTGTGATAAATATGGTTACTGTTGTATTTTTATGAACATGTAAGTCCTTCAGAAATGGGCTCAGAAGAATGGGCTTAACAGCATGTCAGTGGAAAAAAAAACCTTAGTTGTCCTGAGTTTTCTTTTAAATGACTGCTGAAACAAGCGAGGATTTTGTGTAACTCTTATTACAGTGTAGATGGTTGGTTTAATTTGGGGAATGTGAAAGTCTTTTTTTTTGTTGGTTTTTTTGTTTTTTCTGAACTGGATTTAATGGATAATTATATGTGTAGCACCAATTTTTGATATCTTGTCTCTGATAGAAATGCTTTTGAGTACACTGTGTATCTGTCTTTTAGGCTGAAACAAATAGTCTAAAACCTTTGGCTCTTAGTCTCTGGTACAAGGTATTGGGGGTTTTTAAACTTGTTTTAAAGATGCTTTTTCCCCCCCTTAGTGTCACGTGGACATTCAGGA
Organism: Prinia subflava; assembly: GCF_021018805.1. Taxonomy (NCBI): domain Eukaryota; kingdom Metazoa; phylum Chordata; class Aves; order Passeriformes; family Cisticolidae; genus Prinia; species Prinia subflava. The sequence continues at coordinate 14,138,461 of NC_086256.1, read as the reverse complement.
GCTTTGAATGAAAAAGATGTCATTTCAAGAGAAGACCATGAGCTAGAAACTGAAAAGCTAGAGTTAGAGATTCAGCAATGTAAAGAAATGATCAAAACTCAACAACAGCTCTTACAGGTAGTAGACTTTTTTTTTTATTGAATCCAAGTGTATTTTATTTAATACACTCTTCTTGCCTCTGAGCCTTTTTCCCTTCCTTGATCATGCTTTTAAAATAAAAGAACGTATTGGGTTGTCTAACTGTGCTAGTGGCTTGGTTCATAATTTAAGGACTTTTTACTCCTGGTAGGAGTAATTTTGGGGGACTAAACAAAGGTGAGGCTGCCTAAACAGGGACATTTGGTTGCTGTCTGAAATCTACCCCCACTATCCACCAACTTGATATCTCCTGCATTGTTTCTGTATTAAACTTCAACCATTTTTCTGATAAAACTGAACCTGTGGAAATACTGTACCTCTTAAGTCACTCCCAAATTAACATTTGGCTTTTCTTGCTTTATGTCTACAGCAACAGCTAACATGTGATGATGACACCACTCTGTTACTACAAGACTGCTATTTGTTGGAAGAAAGAGAGCGTCTTCAGGAAGAATGGAGACTATTTCGAGAACAAAAGAAGAATTTTGAGAAGGAACGAAAAAGTTTCACAGAAGCTGCTATTAGATTAGGACTTGAGGTATTAGGAAAGGGAGCTCTTATGGGAGATGAAATACAAGTCTTTCTTTTATACATGCTAAAATGCAGCCATCCAGCGAAATCTGTTTCTGATGTCTATAGAGAAAGATCATTGCCATTCTGTATAAAACTTACCTTTGGTTGTTCTGGAAGATCATTCTCTTGGCAATTCAAAAACTCAGGTTTTTGCATGTATTGGAAAATACAGTTTTCAAACCATCTTTGTTTCAGCTTTTGAAATATCTTAAGTCTTCCAAATTGTATTAACTAAATCCCTTAGATACTGCTAAAGTTTGGTTTCCTACAGAAGTAAGGCCTATGCAAATTTCAGTCATATTTGGCCTCAAGGTTGAATCTCAAAGGTTTCTAAAAGGATTTCTAAACTTTGGTCAAAACCAATGAGTTTTGCAAGAACACCAAGTAACTGCTATGTTTCCCTTAGTAGGGTCATTTCTGTTCTGGGTTTGCAGTTAGGCTGGTCAGTAAGGACAGGTACTGGCAGTCAGGGTAGATGTGTCTGTGGATGAGCTCTAGCACATGTCCTTTGGTCCAGCCCATAGGTTAGGGCCAAAAATGTGGAGGGGCTTACAAGTTTGGCAGGGAAAGGTGATTGTGAAACTAGGATGGTACAGCTATGACAGGAGAAAAGTCATTGAAGGAAAAAAACAGACTTTATTGCTTACAGAACAGCTTGCTTGGATGTGCAGAGCGGAAAGTTGGAGTGGGATGTGATTAAAATTTATAAAGCTGTGGATTCAGTTTGAGCAGACAAAAGCACTACTCTTGTTCACCAAATCCCTCGAGACTTGGACTAGAGGGAACTCTTAATTTTGAAATTAAGCCCAAAACCTACCCAAAAAGGTACCTTACTTTTTTTTTTATCTTTAGGTAGTTGACTTCTGGATTTTTTTTCAAAGGAGATTGTGAAGGCAGTGCGTACCATCAAGTTCAAAAAGCAGTTGCCTGAGCTTATGGGCAACACACTCAGAAATAATAAAAATGGGGCACAAGGGGGTGCCTTTCAGTATCTATAATCAAATGATTATTTTATTTTGGGAATGGGAACCTGTGAGGGAATGCACTGCAGAAAGTGGCCATGCTCATAAGTAGCATCTCTTGTGGCCACTGTTGGAGACCGAATATGGAGCTAACTGGCCAACCTGTCTGACCCAGAATAGCTACTGGGATAGCAGATTTTCACATGGTAACAAATACTAATTATGACTAATTTGATTTTATTTGTATTTTAGTGAGTTGGTAATTTCATGTTGCACATTGAATTCAGCTTTAAAAGTCGTGAGTGGTAATATATAGCAATTGTTTGTCTGGAAACGTTTAGGACTACACTGCAGCATAAGTATTTACTGCTCATGCTTCAGCTTGTCAGAATGCTGAAGTATGAAATGAGAAGCAATGCTGTAAGCTCTGTAGGTGTTTGTGAGAGTTTGTGTTGGTGTTCAGCTTCCTCTGTTTTTCTACTGCCATAGCGTAGGACCATTCTGATTCACTGATGGTTTTTGGAGATGAAATAGCTTGTTGCTTGATTCCAGAGCCATTGGTGGTTGTCTTGGTTGTTGTCTATTAGGCATTGTTTTCTTTCTCTATGCTCAGAGGGGCTGGAAAGTGAAACAACCCTTTTTTCCCCCCCAGTTTTAGACAGATGCAATCAGTGCTATTTTCAATGGATTTTTTCCCTGTTCAGAAGGTTTAAGCAGTAATTGTTCCTGGCAGCTCCTTTGGATGAGGGCTGCTCCAAGAGGTAGTGCTGCTCTGAGGGGGGTGGGGAGCATAGGAGATGGTGTCACTGGAGCATAGAGCAGTAAAGTGAAAGGATTACTCAGACCTCTGTGGAACAAACTGTGGGACTTGGTTTGTAAGTGCCTCCTCAGCCAATCCTCCCTGGGCTCAAAAGCTTGCTCACAGACAGTATTTGCTGTGTTAAGCTGCTGGCTCTCCTTAGTGATGTGGACATGTTACAAGTTTGGCTTTCTGAAATAGAACAGCATCAGGTTAATGTGGGCTAGGCTTTTTCCTGTGGTCATAAGTATAAACTGTCACTTCTTTTCTTAGAGAAAGGCATTTGAAGAAGATAGAGGAGCATGGCTGAAGCACCAGTTCTTGAGTATGACTGCTGATTGCAAGTCTGAAAATGTGACAACTCCAAGTGCCTTCTTAAGAAGCAAGTATTTGGTTTGAATTGTGTTCTTGCACAGTTGCTTTTCCTTCCTTTCAACTAGAATTGCAATTGTGAACAAAACAATTAAAAAACCAAAAGGTCTCAAGAAAAATTTTACCATGTATCTGTATACCTCCACATGTCAGGGCAACTGATAGTTCAAAATTTCCTTTTAAAAAGGGAATTGTAACTCCCTTCCTGATAATTACTTATGTAGTGAATTTATATTTGTGAAACAATCTGGTGAATATCAAATACCTGACAGCACAGCAGGTAACTTTCAGGTGCTTTCATAAATACTGTAGAACTTGTAATCATTCTGGTTTTCCACTTCATATGAAAACTTTGAAATCTAAATGTGTGAAGGCATTGATCTGGCCCTGCTAAGTTGGCCATGTCTTTGCATTGACTTGAGTGATGGTTAGGTTCATGTAAACAGTAAGGCATCTAACTTTATTTTGATTTTGTTTTCTATATTCTGCCAAGTTTGCAGGTTTTCATGTTGGTGTTAATTACTGTTTGTGCATGCTGGAGAACTCTACTTAGGAATAAAAAAGCTTTATCAATTGTAAAGTGAGGAACTACAATTGAATGATTTCATATGACTATTTGCCGTGGTGGCCATGTATGCAAATACTGTATCTTTGATCTTAGAGTCCTAATTTTAACTTAAGTTCATTCAATAGCATTACATATACTTAAAAAAATTATCCCAGGTCAATATCAATAGCCTTATTATAGCTCTGCTATAATAAGGCCTTTGTGTTTAGTTGTGGTTTTTGGTGTTGTTTTTTTTTTAAGCAGAGGACACAAACACTTGCAGGCCTTGCTCATTTCCAGTGGACTGCAGTTTAACTGATGATGCATGTCTCTCTTAGGTTCTGACCCAGACATTCGTTTACTCAAGTCTGCATCTCGGCAGAGAAAACCTCCCTCTGTGTTCAGTCCTACTGTTGCACCAGAACCTTGCCAGATATCTCAATATATTACACAAAACAGGTTAGTAAAAAGATGTTGTAGATGGTTTTTAGAGAGGTGAACTCCATGTGGAGCACAGCATAATCTAAAGCTTATGTTGGTATATAACAAAGGATATTAAACATTATATCATAAAAAACAATACTCTCTTTCCATTCAAAGCATTATTTATTTACATTGTAACTTTTTTTCCTACTTCCAGTGTTGCATCAGAGAAACCTGCTGCAGATAAGATGCCAAATCTGTGGGTGGAAAGTGATGACAAAGAAGAAACTGAGGAATGCACAAAGTTATGGGAAGACTCTGAAGTTGGCACTCTATGTAGAAACTTGCACATGGAACAGCTGCCTTAGACTTGTAGGGTTGCCTGCTGGGTTTTTTGTTAGAGACTTGTTCATAAACTTGTCATTCTAAATGAAACAGAATGCTGTGAGTTTGATCATTCTTCTAGAGGATTATGTGGTGATCTGAATTGTGGTGCGTTTCTATGTGTGTGCACATGGCTTTTATTTTTTAGACCATTTTTTGCCTCACTCTTGAAAGAAAATTTAAAAATATATAAAAGCTTTGATATTTTTCTAGTAATAGAAGTTCTAATTGTGTGGATAAAACAATGGTCTGAAACTTTGGCTATAATGAAATACTGGATCCTAATGTTACCTTTCACCACAGGCAGAGATAGCACTTTTAGAAATTGTTTAATTGTTGGACTTTCATTTATGTCTCAAGTGTAACTGGTATTAAATCCTCTTTTGCCTCGACTTGAATGTACAGTATACTGTAGATTTTTAACAAAACAGGTTCTATATTTATTGTGTGATTTGAAAATACCTCTTTGATATCTCAATGATTTAAAATGCAAAATCTTTATATATTTGTAAATAGAACAAGTGGTTATGCTGAGAAACCATGAAATGAAACACATGCATACATAAATATTATTTTACATGGCATTTTAAATTGTTTTATGGTGATACTCAGTTTACAGATCCATTAGGACTTTCAATGGTTCAGTCAGGAACCAAAGTATTTAAAATGTGAACAATAAATGTGTAATTCTATTCTAAAAGACCCTGGTTCTATGATTTGTGTGCAGTAAACTTTTAAGCTACCATGGTTATAGGGCTGTATGCAATGTCTACAAATCTGGTGCTGATTTTGTATTTTATTAGTGTTTTTGCTTTAATTGACTCCAGAATTTTCTGTTTTGTGTAGCCTTGGGAAAGTCTCTTCTGTTTATAAGGTAATAAAAATAGCAAAGTTAGAGGTAATATGTTTCAAGGTCTCCTTCACCTTACTCAGCGCATGTAATTTACCTTGCCCAGTACAAATCCGTTTTCTCTTGTTGGGATTTTGTGCTTATGTGATCATATATAGCTCTGCATGTGTGATCACTCTGATCCTTGTGTAGTTGGCCTTTTGGAAGATATCTGGGCTTAAACTGCCTTTCTTGGGGTCAGAGGTGGGAAATTAACTCAAGTTCAGAATCCTTCACTGAAAATGCATTGCTGCTCTGCCCATTTTCTTCAGAATTGGATGGAGTAGTGATTGGATTATCTGGAAAAATAGCAGTAGGATAGTACAGGCAAGAGAAGAAACTGCAGTTCTCAAAGAAACTAAGGTAAAAAGCTGGAGTTTCTGCTGTTGTGTTCAATCCACTGAATTCCAGTTTGACATGAAGTAGTAGCCAACGTAAATTGCAGAGGATACTTGTGTGGTTTTCATATAGCACCCGTAAGGGAGCAGAAGTGGATATAATGATAATGCCAATTCTAATGGCTTGGCGGGCTTTTTGCTGCATGAGTAAGGCAGGTTGGAAAGACAACAATATCTTCCCCAATAAATGTGTGTTTAATGTCATGCCATTCACTCCAGCATTGTTGCAGTGTACAGTTCCTGTTGGTTTCACATTTATCAGTTTTTGGGCAGCTCTTGCCTGAATTTTACTTGTGGAAAAGTAAATACACATTCAAAAAACTTAAGTAAAGTGAAATTTTAATATATAAAGTGGGAGAACAGAACTCTGCAACAAGGATTATTTTCAAGCCAATAGTGACTGCAGATCTTCACTGCTGAGGCAGGATCCAGATGCCACCAGGGGCTGCTGCTGTTCCAGTGTCTGCTCATGGGTGCACTACTGGGACTTAATTGTGTTTGCTTTACTTGGGCCCTCCTTCTTCAGCCTGGTTTTGTTTATGAAAGTAACTTTTCAGATAATAATGCCTTGAAGAACAAAATAACTTACCCATTTAAACTCTTGTTTCTGTCCATTGAGGGATTAGCAATTTAATAAACATCTTGTACTAATTTTTTGCTTTAGAGTTCTGTAACTCATCTTACAGAAGTGGAATGTATGTTTGAATGTCTCCATGGAAGAACTGTGCTCAAAGGGTATATGCAGTTGAGTCCTGAGCTGGTCTCAGACTTGGTCTGGAAGTCTGGAGTAAAGATTAAATCTTGTCCTTGTACAGAAGTAAAACAGAGTTTCTGGATTTCTCTATATACAGTGTCTGGGAAGATTTTAAATCTGAAGCTGCTGCTAATAATGGTATGAATTCTGCAGAGGGTGACATCGTGATACTTAGAGCTGTTGAAAAAACTGCAAGACCTTTCTCACTCAGACTTGAAGAGGAAAGGGGGAGACTTCCTGCAGGAATGTGATACAGGGGTGTACACATATGTGTATATTTGAAATAATATAGTGAGTGCTCTTCTCAAGAACAAGAAGTAGAGACTCCCAGCAGGTGATTACAGTACAGCTATTGTTACCTACTTGTGCATGGTAGTGAAAAGATGAGTGGTTCTCTTAAACTGGGATGTTTCACAAAAGTCTTTAAATACAATATTCATTGCTGATTTTTCAGCCTGTGATGAGCATGCTTTTACCATAAATATCACTCTGATTAAGTATGAGTACTTACTTTCAGGATTATATTGGAGTTGTTAATGTTTTTCCCTTTCATTCCCAGTGGCTGAGACCTATGCAATATATAGCTCCTGCAATTCAGACTGTATAGCAAAAAACCCTAATAAATGGAAATTTTTCATAAGAGAACCTTCTTCCTCCAAAACACTGTCTTCCTACTTTGAAGAACTGCTTCCACCAGATTCTACAGGCATGCTCTACTTCAGTTGCAGGACAAAAGAAAAAGCAGACTCTATTCTAGCTTATTTTCTGGAGCTTATTGTGTGTCCAGGTACATCTCAATCAGGTCAAGGTAACTGATATATCTAGATAATACAAACAGGTTATCCTTGAAAGGAAAATAGAAGGCTATGCAGGGTACTGGCAATACTGTGTATGTTGAATTAGCTTAGTTATTATGCAGCTTTTTTTTTTTCTTAATTTGCAGTTATCACTAAGCTTTTGTCTGTGAAGCCTTAGAAGATATCTTGGGTTTAGATTTTTTTTTCTGATTTGTGAGAGAGGCTGATGAGAATATGTGAAATATTGACATAGTTGTATCAAAAAGCTGGCCTCAGAAGAAGTGTTCAGATTATCTGATGATTTATTTATTGCTTTCAGACAATTCATTTGATATCTAATGTTCACTGTGCCCTACGAAGCTGCACTGTAATGAAAACTTAAGCTGCCATGGTATATATTTTGTTGTAGTTTTTGCTCTGACAGCATTCATGTGTCTTTATTCACGTTTTGAGTTGTACAAGATGTGCAACTACTTGGAATACATAACAGGTAAATTTGTTTCAAAGAAATATTTACCAATAAACCATTAATTTTAACTGTATGAAAGAGCTTGTCCCCTGAGGCACAAAACATGCTTGTTCCCTTGAACAGTATAGGTCGATAGAAAAAGGAGTCATTTCTTGCAAGTGTCCACCCTTCATCCCTCAGACATATTCTGCAGTGAGCTGGGTGGCAGTTCCCCAAATAGTTTGTGCAACCTAAGGTGGATTTACAGTCCACATGGAATCTGTTTGAAAAAGTCAAGACCTGTGAGACTGACAATGCAGGAACAGCACTTGCTAATGGAAGACTGTAGAAACTGCTGAAACAGTAAATAAATGTTCCATTGTGGGTGTTAAAATAGCATTTGTCACAAAGCACTCTCCTCTGGTTGATCATGTAACTATAGGAATTGTGGGAGTAGAAATAAAATGTCTGATTAACCAGTATGTCATAGATGTTGAATTTGAATGGGATTCATGGCTTTTGTGTGACTTCAGGCACCACAATGAACTGCAGGCTTTAAGGTGCTCCTTCAGAAACATCCTCCAACTCAGAAGCTCCTGTGCATTTTTCTTGCCTTTCATTGTTGATCCAGATGCCACCCAGCTCACTTTGGAAGACTGTGTCACTTGTTTGGGAGGAATGAGTCTGGTCAATCCCCTAATCCCTCACCATACTCAAACAGGCCAAGTGTGATCTCCCCTTGCCTCCATGCCCTGAGGTTTCTAGAAGAGAGCACTTGAGTGAGTGTGTGCCTGGGCTCTCACTGTAAATTGATGGTGAAGCTGGCTGCGTTTTGTGAGTGACTCCTTAGGAAATGCAAAAGTTCTAGCTGACCTGCACTCCCATTTCCCCTGCTTTGCTGGGAGGAGTCTCTGTCGCTTTTAATTGTTCAGATTTGGCTGTCATTTACCTTGAAAGATAAAATATTTACTGATGGCTTATGAAATCTTTGTTCATTTAAAAAATATTCCTGGTCATTGTGACCAGAGCTGAAAGGACACACTGATCCTCTGATTTATTTGAATAAATATATATATGCCATATATATAGATTTTCATTAGCATGTTAAAAGTGCTTTGGTGCACGTAGGAATATAACAGCAAGGGGATATCTGTCCTTGTCTGCTCTCTGCAGGGGCAGGTGTAACCAGTGCCAAGGGAAGAGGAGGAACGCTGTCAGTGTGTGACACCAGCTCTGTTAATTGGGCCGCTATCAGCTAGATAACAGTTTGGGTCAGGTGCCAGGTCAGCATAACCTGGGCAAAATCAACCTAATCTATGGCAGGACCACCTTTCAGCAGCCAGCTCTGACACAACCTAAGAAATTAAGTAATGTGTTTATTGTAAAATTATTGTAAATGATCCAGTAAAACTTACTGGGATAAATAGAAACTTTTAAAAAATTCAGCAAGAGGCTTATGAGATAATTAGTGAGATGCCAAGGTATGCCTTGATTTGTATTATTGCATCTGAAGAGAAAGTATGATTGCAAAAATGGAGATGTTTACATAAACTGATAAAAAACTTGAGAATTCAGCAGAACACAGCCACGTGTTCCTGAGCTTTCTTCCATAAAAGTCTCACCATGTCTGGCAGAGCCCATTCACCTTCACTATGAGGGGAATCATACTTGCACTAGTGCTCACCCTCGTAGGTAAGGCTACATGTCCCTCCTTCACCTTTCTTTTCCAAATTTTCCTTATGTTCGGCGGCAGCAATTGGATCTAGATTGAACGTTACTGATCTGATTTTTCATCTCTTTTTGTAGGTTGCCAGAAGTTTGACATCGGTAAGTAAATTTTCTTTTATAACCTTTTTTTTGGGTGAATTTGCTTTTATTTCTGTTTATTAGAACATGGTTACAAGTATTGTGAAAATGGCTATTGTTTCCCACAGACCCTGGATTCAGTAGCAAAAAGAGCTACCTGTACAGTTATGAAGGCTGGGTGTTGAATGGGCTTCAAGAAAAGAATTTAGGCAAGTCCGGCATGCGCCTGAGCTGCAAACCAGAGATCAGTGGGCTGTCGGAGAACATCTACCTCCTCAAGGTACTGCCTCTCCTAAATGTGCAACAGAAAGCTAAAATCACAGTTGTAATTGCATCTGGCTCATCTGGGGTGTAGGAAAGCTGCAGGGAACACAACTGGAGGCTTATCACTCTGGGTATCAGAGCATGATCTGCAAGTTGCTGTCTCAGAGGTGATGAGTCCCTTAGCTGTGTTTGTTGTGGAAGTTGTTTGTAGCAGGTGTTAATCAAGAGTTCATATCAGAAATACAGTTTCTGGGGATTTCCTAGATAATGGCAAACTAACTAAAGACATTTAAACCTGCTCCAAGATTTGATTCTACTCTTCGCACACATTTCCAACTCCTGTGGGAAGCCAGGACTAGGGTGTGTAAAATCACTGTCATGGAGGCAACTGATAAATATAGACTTTAAAAGTAATAAAAGTTAAAGATAAAAAGTGCAAATCATCAGAAAGAAGTATATGATAAAATTTAGTGTCTGAATAATGCAGTAAAAAATCTGTACATGTGAAATCATGCCTCTGCTGATGTCAGCAGTGATAGGACCTGACTTAATTAAAAATGAATATGCTTCAGAAATGTACTGTTGTCCCTTTAATCAAGTTACAAATCAGAGATTCTTCTTTGAATACTGACTTCAGTGACAGCTCTCCCCAGTTGTATTGAACTGTACATCTTTCAAAACTGGGGGCTATGGATTGCATTTCACACTATAGACTTAGTGCTGAAATTCTGGTATGGTGTGCACCAACCTGTGCTCTGAGGCACCTAAGCTGGCAGTAACTTTGTCAAAGTTATTGAAATTCCTTCTTATTTACATTGTATCTTAGTGTTTATAAATATATTGTCCATTGTTAAAATATTTTGGTTGATTTAAATAACAAATATGAAGCAAATATAGTAATTAGTTAGTAAAAAAAAAGTTGTATAGGAATAAGTTAAAATGAAACATTCTAAAACTGCTATTTTTTATATTTAGAATGATATAAGCTTTTGAAATGCTAAATCTTAAGCAGAATATTTATTTTAAGGCTGAGAAAAAGGGAGACTGATTTGTTAACTGCTTTTCTAAGATAAAATAGTACTGTTGAGCAGACAGGATTTGCACTGGTTTTACTATAGTGTAAGCAAAAGACAAAAGAATAAACTGCTCTATGATTTTCTAAACTTACACGTGGAAGAAAAGAGTATTTCACTAGTGGTTATATTAATTTCTTTCAATCTGTTTATATATTTAGTACCAAAGTGATTTTATTCACCTAAGTATCTTGATTTCCTCCCAGATCCGCTCCCCGCAGCTCGAGGAATACAATGGCATCTGGCCCAGGGACCCGTTCACTCGGTCTTCCAAAATCACCCAGATTGTTTCCTCATGCCTTACCCGGCCCTTCAAGTTTGAATACAGCAGTGGACGGGTTGGGAACATTTATGGCCCAGAAAACTGCCCTGATATTTGCATTAACATAGTGAGAGGAATACTGAACATGATACAGATAACCATTAAAAAGTCACAGAATGTGTATGAATTGCAAGAGGTGTGTTTCTTTCCATTCTAAAACTATTTTGCTGAAAGGATGTGTTTCTTCTTTTAGTTGGTCTTCCTTTGAGTTTCTCTCTATTTGCATCTACTTTTGTATATTTGTAGTAAGAAAAAGGTGATTTTCATTCATTTAGAAGTAAATGTATGCATGTGAGTTTGACAAATTACCTGGGCTGAACTCTTTCTAAGATATCTGTCTTTAAGTCTTACCATGCAGTTCTTTGGAGAAAAAGTATTATTATCCATGAATTTATTTTCTATATGGTTTCCATAATACAACTACTTGATCAATTTTATTTGCTACTTGTTGATATTGGTTATTTATTTATTGATATTAATTGATATAAATTATTAATTTTAAGGTCCATCCCCTGACTGTGTATTGCTCGCATGCCTGTTTTTTAGTTCAGTAGGAATGACTATATGTAAATAGTAACAGATTCATTGAGAATCTTTATTAAGTAAAACTTCTCACATAGGGAAATCCTGATCTAACTGGGAAGTCTCATTTTCTGTATTCGTCTGCCAGGCTGGGATTGGAGGTGTTTGCCATACAAGGTATGTCATCCAGGAAGACAAGAAGAACAGCCGAGTCTCTGTTACGAAAACTGTAGACCAAAATAATTGCCAGGAAAAAGTGGTGAAGAGTCTCGGAATGGCTTACATCTATCCCTGCCCTGTTGATGCGATGGTATGTGAAAGGTGAAAACATCTTCCTAAATACAAGCATGGCCACTGTGTCCCCGTTCACTCTTTGGGTCTCCCTGTCCCCCTGCAGAAAGAAAGGATCATCAAAGGCACTGCGGCTTTCTCCTACAAGCTGAAGCAGTCCGACAGCGGTGCCCTGATCACAGAGGTGGTGTCTCAGCAGGTGCATCAGATCTCACCATTCAGTGAACCCACCGGTGTCGCCGTCACGGAGGCAAAGTAGGTGGGACACGGGCTTGCTTCACAAAGTGAGAGTGATTACAGATTCTGTCAGAGCCCTTCACCCCCAGCTGAAGTGAAATGAGAATTGAGCTCCACAGCAGTTGAATGGAGATGTACAATCACACATGGAGTTTCCACAGTCCAAAAAGTTCAGCAAACCATTTTTTTATTTGTACCCTGGTCAAACTGTTATTACAGTTACATGGAAGAAAAGCAGAAAAGATGTTTTGTTCGCTTATAGCATAAGAATGCAACTTTACTGTTCTGTTTGTTCTGAAAAAGGGCTAATTTAAAGTGTCAGGAGGAAGATGGTGCATGTAGAAATAAGATCATTCATTACACCAGGTCAGTAGCTCCAGTTTAGCAGATAGCAGTTTTGCTTCTCCTCGGAAACAATTTCATTGTAGATAACTCCAATGCCATTTTGTGCTAGATAGAAGGCTTTATTCATTATCAAAAGATTTTCTTTTGATAAGAAAAAAATTTAAAGGGTAAGCCAGATACCATCACAGTATCACTGAACCAACAAACAAACCAGGCACGTGGGTGAAGAGAGATAATGCCTTTCCCCCGTGACACTTGTCTCTTGACAGACAACAACTCACCTTGCTTGAGGTGAGGAGTGAGTGGGGGAGCTCCCCAGACATCTCCATGCAGAGCTATGGAGGCCTTCGCTACCAGTTCCCAGCAGTACTGCCACAGATGTCAGTGCAGCTCATCAAGACAAAGAACCCTGAGCAACGGGTAGAGTATTTTTTTTTCCAAATTGCTTTCTTAATAAAAAAAAAAGTGATTGTTAATTCCAAAGAATGTAATTATGCATGCCCTCTATCTTGTGTTTTGTTACAGATAACCGAAACACTGCAACACATAATCCTGAATAATCAACAAGATTTCCATGATGATCTTCCATACCGTTTCCTGGAGCTGGTCCAGCTCTGCCGCACCACAAGCACTGACACCCTCGAATCCATCTGGAGACAATGTTCAGATAAACCCCGCTACAGGTATTTCATTGGATCAGCCTATAAGAAACTCTTCTGGTTTTGTGAGAACTGGGAGCTAAAATGAAGGATTTTTTAAAAATCTCTTTGCAGGCGATGGCTGCTTAGCGCAATTTCTGCGACAGGCACCACAGAAGCACTCAAGTTCCTTAAGAGCAGAATCCGCAGTGATGACCTCAGCTACCTCCAGGCTCTTCTAAGTGTTCCCTTTGCTCTCCATTTAACAAAAGCTGATGAACACACTGTCTCAATCGCAGCAGTGAGTAAAGCCATCTTCTGAAACTTTCCTGTCTCACAGTGGAAGAAAAGATAATCAGCTACCTGTGATTAAGTACATTGGAGGCTGGATTCTCCTCTTGTGTACACTAATTTTGTGGAAACATTCACTCATGAATTTGTTTTGGCACAGCATTTATTAGAGGAGAGTTCTATGTCTTCATTTCTCTGTACTGATATAAAGCCATTTTCTTATAGGAGCTTCTGGGAATACTTCCCATTTTAGTTTGCTGGGATCACATGGCATGCCTTCTACAGACAAAACCTTGTCTCTTTAATCTCTTACTTCTGAAACAAATGGTGATTGGGGTGTTATGTCACTTGAGCAGCTCTTTCAATTGCAAACTAGTCCATGAAGTGGAAAATGCTGCACGAAAAGTATTAGTGCAAACATCAAATATACAATATTGAACCATTTATTCTGATGAGGATTTTTGCCATCTCTAATCAATATTCTTAAACAGGAAAAGCAGAAATGATGTAAAAATGTATCATTTATATAATTGAGTTGCATATTTTTCTAGAGATATTTCCATTTATACATTGATGTTTATCCATAACCTTAAATTTTTCAGTGTTATGTTCAGTTGACAAAAATCAAAATGTAGCTATGTAAGCTTATTTGTATATAAAGTGTATTAGTGGGGAATTATGCTCCTAAGTAAAGCTTCCAAATACAATGTCTACAACCTACTTTAATTTGTTTGGGTGAGAACAGTAATCATTCTGAATTGATCCCTTCAAATAGGATCTGATGATTTTCCTGCTCTGAAAGCTTTGTGAAGCACTGTATTAAATGATGAATTATTTTTTTTCTTCTTCACAGGATTTAGTGACAAGTTCTCGAATCCAGAAAAATCCTGTGCTTCAACAACTTGCCAGCTTGGGATACAGTTCTGTGGTGAACAGATACTGTTCTCAGACCTCAGCTTGTCCTAAAGAAGCTCTCCAGGTGGGCGGCTTTTTGCCAAGGTGTTTTTTTTTAATAGCTCAGTAATTTTCAATATTTTAGCTTAATTCTTTTAAGATACAGTATAAAAAGGGTGACTGGAAATACAAATACACATTTTGTAGGTTTTCTTCAGAACAAAGGCATCAAATAATTTTATCAATGTAGTCATTTGCTTCATCATTGAAAACAGAGTTTTCATATTGCAAGGGTAAAATCCTGAGAGAAACCACCATTGAATGATTTTATCAAAGCCAGTTTCTCTATTGTGGTAGGCTTTTCAGTGGGTGAGGGGGACAGTGTGGACAGTCTACACAGTAGAGTGAGAAGGTTGAGCTGTGCTTTGTTTACAGCCCATCCATGACCTGGCAGATGAAGCAATCAGCAGGGGCCGTGAGGACAAAATGAAATTAGCTCTGAAGTGCATTGGCAACATGGGAGAACCAGCCAGCATCAAGCGCATCCTGAAGTTCCTGCCCATATTTTCATCCGGTGCTTCTGACCTCCCCATCCACATTCAGATTGATGCCATAATGGCCTTGAGAAAAATTGCTTGGAAGGACCGCAAAACAGTATGTAGGATCTGGTGGATTTTCTTTACTTAGTGAATTAGAATATGTGCCCTAAGCATAATGATTTTATGGTATCATGTGTGAATTCAGCTGATTTTTTTTTCAAGATTATTTTTAAGGATGATACTATACAGTTTTACATTCGTCCGATGTTTTCTGCTAAGCTGTAATGATAATTAGTCAGTAGGAATCTTCCGGAAGGACATCAGCAGTGTAGTTTTTATCATCTGTCCTGTGCTAGTTCTATATGGTGGACACTTAGCCACCTAAAAGTCAGACATATAAATTGCCTCCATAGTCAGGAGGAGAGGCACTTTCTGTTAAAATCCTAGGCTAAATGTCAGCATTGCTCTGCCTCTTTTAGACCCTTCCCTTGAGGGTGGATGAGTCACTACTGACCCTGCACTGAGGCTACTGTCACAGAAAGTGTAGGCAAGACTCCCACTCCTCAGATGGTTTAGGTACAGGACCTACATGAGAAACCACTCACTCAGACTGTCTTTGGTGAACTGCTGAACCCTTTTAAAACTGGTCTAAAATAGTGAAGCATGCTCACCAAATCAGTGGAGTTACTTCAAACAATGAATATGTCTTACTATATACATTTTTTCTTCCAAAGATGTTCACTGGTATTTGAATATCAGTAAAGCACAAAGCAGTGCTGATGCCTTTTTGATTGTCATGTCTTGACTCAATACATTGATAGATGGATATTTATTTCAGGTTCAGTGGCCCCATGGGGCTGTTCCACCATAGTCCCCCTTCAGTGATATTAGTAAAGTAATGTGGAACTCTGCAGTAAAAAAGATCAGGAAACCTTTCTGCAGGGATAATGATCCCCTCTCCCATATTTCCTGTGGGTTAGGTGTGGCTCCAATGGGCAAAATTGTTTCAGTTATTGGAAGCTCCAGGCCCTGTTTTGTCTCTGCAGGTGCAGGGATATCTCATCCAGATCCTGGCTGATGAGTCGCTTTCCCCCGAAGTACGGATGATGGCTTGTGCTGTTATCTTTGAGACAAGGCCTGCCCTCCCCTTAATAACAACCATTGCCAACGTGGCCATGAAGGAGAGCAATTTGCAAGTGGCCAGTTTTGTGTATTCCCACATGAAGGCTTTGTCCAAGAGCAGGTTGCCATACACATACAACATGTGAGTAGAGACAGGAACGAAGCAGGTCCTCTTCTGCAAATAATGATCCTCTGCATGTGCTGACAACTGAAGTCAGTTTATTTACTGACAGGATGCAGCTTGTTTCTGGATGCTATTACCTCTCTCCTTTTGTTTAGATCTTCAGCTTGCAATATTGCTCTTAAGCTGCTGGCCCCCAAATTGGACAGGCTGAGCTATCGCTACAGCAAGGTCATGCGCATTGGTGGTTACTTTGGTGAGTAAGTGATTCAGTGATCAGGAAACTTTCACTTCAGAAATCTTAAAATATTAAGTCCTTTGGAAAAATATGGCATTCTTTTAGTGAGAAATTAAATGTGAGACTCACGTGTTTAGAGTATCCATTTAATAATTTCTGCCTAAACAGTTAGATTTTATTTAATAATATAGCTTACAGTTGGCAATAGAAAAGCTGCCAAAATATGATCTTGAATAATAAGCAGAATGGTTAGAAAAAAGATGTCTCTTGTTTACTTCTGCCATAGATAACTATAAAATTGGTGCTGCTGGAGATGTCTTTGTTATGAACAGCCCAGGAACGATGTTCCCATCAGCAATTATTTCCAAGCTGGTGGCGTATTCTGCAGGGTCTGTGGCTGATTTGGTGGAGGTAAATATTTACCTAAGTCAATAATGAATCAAATTAAAATTAAAACTGCTCACAAAGTTTCCTGTCTGTAAGCATGTTTCAGACTGCTCCTTCTCATACTCTTTTGATAGGCTGGTGTCCGTGTGGAAGGCCTCACAGATGTCATAATGAAACGAAATATCCCATTTGCTGAATATTCTACATACAAAAAGATAAAGGAGATTGGAAAAACTGTAGGTATTTTCAGTAATACAACCAGTGGGTTGTGTCAAGGGACACTGGTGATGCTTTTCACTGTAGCTAAGCCCTGTGTCAGGGGGTATACTCTTAGGACTATACTCTTAGGAGTCAGCTCAAGTATTTTTGTGAAGGAGAGATGTGCAGTGGGGACTGCAGGAGATGTCTGCCATGGCTGCAATAGCTTTGGTCTCTTGTTGCTCTGGCTCTGCCTCCTCCCCACCTCAGAGATGGCTGCAAGAGGAGCACAGGAGGGTAGGAGAGTGGGAGGCATTGTAGAATAGTGTGTCACACTCCACTCCCTCCCTTCATCTATCTCACCTAGTTTACAAGAATATGCCTTTGTCTTCAAGAATTTTTTTTTTTTCCTCTGTACTTTCAAATTGGGTTTAGTGGTACTAACAGCCCAGACCCTGTGTGTGAATGTTACTGTATTGGGACACCAAAAATTTGTGGACATCTTAACAGTGGAAGACAGTCTGAATTAGTGCCATCATGCTACTTACAAATGGAAATTTTACAAAGGAAAAGGGCAGCTTGGCCAGAGATGGGTTTAGTCACCTGGATGAATTATCATTTGTGAAGTGTTGTATTAAGAAACTTGTTTCTTTATCTGTTCGCCAGCTGCTGGGATGGAAGGAACTGCCAACAGAAACCCCCTTGATGTCAGCCTACTTTAAACTCTTGGGCCAAGAGATGGCCTACGTCAACATCAACAAGGAAGTCCTCCAGCAGGCTGTGAAGGTACCGGGGCCCCCTGCTTCTCTTTGCAGTCCTGGGCAGTGTCACCCTTGCCCACCCCAACCCCTGGCCGTGTGTCTGTCTGCAGAGCATTGCGGACCCCGCTGACAGGAGCGCGGTGCTGAAGAGGTTGGCGGCCCAGCTGCGCAGCGGCGTCACGGGGCAGTGGACACAGCCCCTGTGGCTGGGAGAGCTGCGCTACATCGTGCCCACCTGCACCGGGCTGCCCCTGGAGTACAGCTCCTACAGCACTGCCCTGGCCAGGGCCGCGCTCAGCGGTGAGCTGGGGACCGACACGGGCCGAGGGAGGCTGCAGGAAGTTAGAAAGAGAACTAGTTTTGTATTGGAGACTGGGGCGGTGGAGGTATGTGAAGAGAAGGTGGATGCACTGATTTGTGCATTGTCTTTGAATGGATTGAAGGCAGAAAAGGTGAGATGAGAACCTGGGAAACCAGAGAGAGAGAGTCCGCAACATTCAAGGCCAAAAAACCCCAGAGCTGCCTGGGGAGCTGATGCAGACATGGGTAGAAGGGGATGGCTCCTGAGAGGTGCACACACAAACTAAGCAGGATTCATTGTTGATATCAAAAAAGAGAAGAAAATAGAAAACAGTTAAAAGAGAACTGTTAGTAACATTAAGAAGGCAGGAAGAGAAGAGGGCCTGTGAAAAGAGACTGGAGCTCTCTTTTAAACGAAAAAATACGCAAGTGCTAATCCTCATCAAGAAGTTAATTCAGTGATCCCACTGCGAGCTGTGCAGAAGTCTTAAATTAGGCAAAACTGACTCTAGTATCTGCTGACACCACATAAGGAATGAAGGATGACGTACATGTGCTTGGGCTCTTCCATGTACCCATTCTTTGCTGTTCCTGGGTTTTGGTTTGTTAGTTTGCTTTAGTAACATCTTTGCAGCTCTGCCCTTTCTGAGTGTCTTCTGTGGTGATTTTGTTTGTTTGTTTTGTTTTGTTGTTTTTCCTTTGGTTTTGGGGTTTTTTTAATAACAATCTTGTAGCCAAATTGGGGAGGTATGGATTGGATGGATGGTCTACAAAATGAGTGAAGGTTGTCTGGACTGCCATCTCCAAGGGTAGTCAACAGCTGAAAATATAATTGGTGACTTGTTACAAGAAATGTTCCTCTGCCATGGGCACTTGTTCATTGTCTTCTTTTAAAATCTGAGCTTTGTAAAAGAAGGTACCCTCAGGGTATCTGTGTCAATATTGACACTGAGCTGGTGGGAGCAGTTGCTGCACTGGGGGTCAGGCTGCCACTGACAGGCAGCTTAGCAGGCTGGAGAGGATGGCCTGACAGAAGTGTGGTGAAATTTGACAAAGGCAATGCAGAGTCCTTCACCTGGAATGGAATAACCCATGCAAGTGCACAGGCTGTGCATCACCCAGGCAGAGCGCAGCTGTGCAGGAAGGGCAGGACAACCTGCTATGATAAACCAGCAGTGTGCTCATGAGGTGATGAAGGCCAGCTGTATCATGGGCTGCAGAAGCAAAAGCAGAACCAGTGTGACAATGATTTCCTTCTCTGTGTAGCACATTTGTAGCTGCATCTGCAGTGCAGTGTCTGGTTTGGGGTCCACAGTACAAGATGTTCACATTTGATGTGAGGAAAGATTGGAGAGCAGAGGTTGCTTAGCCTTGTTCTCTGCATTCACTCTGTCTTCTGACTCTCCACATTTTTGAAATTTTAATGGTATGCTACTTATCAAACTTTCAATTTGGGTCAGCTCTTCATTTTCTTAGTATATTTTTATTTCCATTTTCAATATGTTGCATCAGGACCTTTGCCTACATAACAAGCTTCCTCTATATTTTCAGTATTCTTCAGAATCATAAAAGGTCTCATGCACCTCAAAGTCTGTCTTGTTTTCCAGCCATTTGTTGTACTACCAAAAACACTGCCTCCTACTGAAAACTGCTTATGTTTGACCCCTTTCTTTCATTTTTACAATGTTTAAATATTCTTGCATTTGCAGTTGATGGAAAGATATCTCCCCCTTTAACTGGAGATTTCAGACCTTCGCAGTTGCTTGAATCCACTGTGCAGATTCGTTCTGACATAAACCCCAGGTATGGCAGGTTTCTGAGGCTTTACATATGAAGGAGGTTTTTAGTGGAAGGCAGAAGCCCTTGGGTAAAAAGAGCACCTTTCTTACCCTAGACTACTGCACTCTGTTTCAGCTTATACATACAGACATTTGCAACAATGGGTGTCAACACAGAATACTTCCAACAAGCTGTGGAAATTCAAGGCAAGGTCCTGATAAGAGTGCCAATGAAGTTTGATGCCAAGATAGACATGAAGCTGAAAAATATTAAGATTGAAACAAGTCCATGCCATGAGGAAACTGAGATAGTGGTTGGAAGGTACGGTGGCATTACTACAGAATATTTTGTGTTGCTGAAACCTGACAAAGTTCACTATTGACTGACCTCCCACAGAGGTCTCTAGATAGGCAGAGTGACTCTTCAGTGTGTAGCAGAACCTTTGGCATAAAGCACAAAGAAGAAAAATACAGTAGCTAAAAGCAGACGATACCTGAATTATTTAACAGTGTGATTTTTTATGTTAATTTTTTTTTGTTCTTATTATTTTTTATTATTTTATTGTCTTTTAAGGATTTTGATTTTTATGTTTGAAAAAATATTTTTAATGTTGTGGAAATTTTATTTAAATTTATCCAGATTTTGAAAACTTCCAGTAATATAAGATTTTTTTTTGTCATGTGTCATGAGCTCTTTTTTTGTTTTCAATAATATTTATATTTCTAAATTCATATATAATCCCTGTGTTCAAATATCTTACCTCTGTGCTGTCACAGGATACTGACAAGGATGTATTTAACCCAAAGACAAGGGGTTGGAGTTATTCACCTTTTTTTGCACGTATCTCAACAGACATAAGGCTTTTGCTGTATCAAGAAATTTAGCAGAACTTGGTGTTGAAAAGAGAACCTCAATTCTCCCAGGAGATGCTTCATCAAATATTGTGGAAGAACCTTTCAAACCATCAGACAGAGCTTCCACTGAAGACTTCACAAAGGTAACCTATGGTTTTTTGCTTATATAAAGATATTTACCCTCTCTGTAATGGATGTCTGTAGTTTTACTCTTGCCCGTGATTCACTCCCAGTGGTATTCACATACTCACCTCTAATGCAGCCAGAAGCTGACAGCTCATCAAGGAAACATGCCTTTAGCTCTCCAGAGGATCTTCACCATGTCACAGGAAGAAAAACTCACAAAAGAGACATTTGCATCAAGCTGCATCATCTTGGGTGTCAGCTCTGCTTTTCCAGAAGGTCACGAGATGCCAGTTTCCTAAAAAACACGTATTTGCACAGATTGATAGGAGAACATGAAGCTAAAATAGTCTTGGTCCCAGGTAAAGTACTGACATCTTAGGCTTGTTAGAGCTATTTGAAGCAGTATAACTTTCTAACGTGTGCAATTGGTGTGTAGTTGAAACAGATGCTGATATTGACAAAATACAGCTGGAGATTCAGGCAGGATCCAGAGCAGCTTCCAAAATAATTCATGAAGTAAAGTCGGAGTCTGAGGAAGAGGGTGGATCATCTCTGTATGACGACATTCGAGCTAAACTGAAGAAGATTCTAGGCATTGACAATGTGTTCAAGGCAAGTGACTTTGAGTATGGCAGTGGGGAACATTTTCCCCAAAATGAGGGCAACAATTTGAGGTTCAGGGTGGAAAGTTGGAATGGCAAAGAATGGATGGGGCTGTTTTGAAAGGTGCCAGTGTCCCATGCTGAGGTGTTTCTCCTATGGGGTGCATCCAGCAAGGTGGTCTGTGCTGGGCTGGATTTCAGCTGAACGGAGTGTATCTGAGGGAATTCTGCAGCTTCTGCAGTGAGTGAGGCAGGGAGGTGGTTTTTCCATGAAAAGCTGGTGTGAGAACCCAGCTTCATCTGACACCCACAGAAGTTTTACTTTGTAAAAACAGGACCAGATGTATTCTCTCTTTTGCACCTCTTGGACTGTGTTTACAGGTTGCAAATAAAACACGACACCAGAAGAAGCAACCTTCAAAGAAAGAAAACACTGTGCTTACAGAGCTTGGGGCAGACCCTGATGTAAAACATCCCTCCAGCTCATCTTCTGCCTCCTCAGCTGTCTCTTCTTCCTCATCGTCTGCTGTTTCTCCCCAGCCTAAAGAGGCTGGTGATGAAGATGGGAATGATCAAGAAGAACAAGCAAGAAACAAAGATGCAAGCAGCAAGAGTAGCAGCAGCAGCAGTGGCAGAAGTAGCAAGAGTAGTAGCAGCAGTAGTAGTGGCAGAAGTAGCAAGAGTAGCAGCAGTAGTAGTGGAAGTAGTAAGAGCAGCAAGAGCAGCAGCAGTAGTGGCAGAAGTAGCAAGAGTAGTGGCAGTAGCAGCAGCAGTAGTAGTAGCAGCAGCAGCAGAAGTAGCAAGAGCAGTAGCAGTAGCAGCAGCAGTGACAGAAGTAGCAAAAGCAGCAGCAGCAGCAGTGACAAAAGTAGCAAGAGCAGCAGCAGCAAGAGCAGCAGCAGCAGCAGTGACAGAAGCAGCAAGAGCAGTAGCAGCAGCAGTAGGAGCAGTAGCAGCAGCAGCAGTAGCAGCAGCAGTAAAAGGAGCAGCAGCAGCAGCAGTAGCAGCAGCAGTAAAAGGAGCAGCAGCAGCAGTAGCAGCAGCAGTAAAAGGAGCAGCAGCAGTAGTAGTAGCAGCAGTAGGAGCAGTAGCAGCAGCAGTAGGAAGTCATCAAGTCATCATAGCCATGGGCATCACTCGAGGTATGTGAATGGCAGCAGCAGCAGCAGCAGTGAGTCACTGAGCCACCACAGCCATGGACATCATTCAGGACATCTGGAAGGTGGTAGCAGCAGCAGCAGCAGCAGCGCATATTCTAAAATATGGGTAATTTTGTCAGTAAATCTACTGATGTTACTAATGTTTATGAATCACTCTCCTGATGGGGGCTGGCCTTGCAGGACATTAGGAATTGACTAGCAGATAGTAGCAACATGAAATTTAAAAAATTATCCTACAAACACACCTGCAATAGTTGGCACAGGTGTCCACTTAATCTCAAAAGTCTCCACAAGCTTGTTGAAAATTTTGTTACTGTCAGGACATGAGTTTTTTCACAATTTACTGTCCATAAACATTGCATATTTCTTTCTTAATTTTGTGGTAGAAACATTAATGCTTTATATAAATTACTTCATCTTGCATTATGTGCTTGTGACTAAGCATACAGATCTATGTATGAATGATAATTAGCAAATTTCTTATTTAATTCCCAATTCTTAGATTTTAACTTAATTGCAACATTTCTTTTCCTCTGAGACTTCTAATCTTCTTGTTTTTGTCATTTTCAAAGAAAGCTCATGAGATTTACCAGTACCGCTTTAAATCAGCACATCGACAAGAGGTGAGTGTTTCTTTGCTCAGTTTCTCAAGTTTCTTGGGTTGGAATCACTGCAGGTACACAACGAGGATAGTGATATGGACAAATATGGGAGGATACCTTATTTTACAATATTTTGATTGAGCAGATTCTTGCCATGGCATGAGCCAGCCAGAACAGTGTACTTGATACTGGTGTTTCCTCAGAAAGTAACATTTCAGCAGTGTGTGTCCACTCAGATGCTCCTTGCCATTCACTTGGCCCATTCAGTTTATCCTCCAGTTCATCAGGCCCATGCAGAATTTGTCTTTCATATTGAAGTGAGACACTGATTAAATTTGACTTGCTCTGGTCCATTGTTTTTTCATACAGGGAATTCTCATCTAGATATGGTCCTTATGGATCGTGAAGAGTCAGATATGTTTGGGGAAACAAGATTTTTCAGAGTTAGATCCTATGTACTAAGCATGACACAGCCTATTGCGAATCATTGAGCTGCTCAGGGTTGGAACACACTTACCAACACCAAGTGCCATGAAAGAGAGATTGTTCAGCACTGCCTTGTGCAATTTCTTAAAGCATGCTTTAACATTACCCTCTTAAGCCCATTGGGGTTTGATTTTGGTTTTGGTTTTTTTTGCAGTTCCCAAAAAGAAAACTCGCAGATGACCAGATTAGCAGCTCGCATTCCTCTGCCAGATCCAGTCGTGCCTCATCTCGAGCTTCATGGGTTAGTTGCATCATTTTTAGGGAGTTCTGACAGCTTGGAATGATGTCAGAGTGGCTGTGTGCAGACAGTGATTGCATATAAGAATAATTATAATAATAATGGAAAGGGAGAAATCTCTCGAGTGTCAGGTATCAGTTAAGACATGCACCATAACTACCACATGCACTCTCCTCTGCAGTGAGGATCCTTCTTACTTGCATCACAACCCTTCCCTGATGGAAATCCCACCCAACAGATGCCTGCAGAGACCTATTTTGTGAGCTCTGCAGCGTGGAGGGAGATTGGGGTGCTGCAGTGCCAGTGTGAGGACGTTGGCTCAGAGCAGCCTCAGCAAAAGGGAGAGGGGACATGGAGCACCTGGGCTCCTCACCGCCACCAGGCAGACGTGTGCAGGCTTGAGAATGATGGAGGGAAGATATTGAAGGTCATAATGCACCTTGAGGCTGTTCTCCAGGGAAAGGGGTTCCTGATGTTGAAGAAAATGTTCTGGATTATATTTTGTGCTGGGTTGCTGTGCAAGCACAAAACCTGACTGCCCCACAGAACTCTCAGCTGAAGTGTGAGGAGAAAGCCAACACAAGAGCCAGACAGATAAACAAGAGGAGACGAGCTGGGGCATGTTATTGCTTGGGAATGAGTGACGCACACAACTGACAGCTGATGTTGTTCAAACTGAGCCACTTTCTTTTATTCACAGGCTGGGTAGTAACAATGAAGCCAAATCATATAGTCATTACTGTATTTTAATTATATGAACATTTCCATGGTATCAGCTGTTGCTCAGGAAATGGCACAAATTTTGGCTCATAAAAACACAGGGATAAAATCCATCTGGCATGGAGAGGCACGTGCACATTAAAGACATATGCACAAGGTTTTATAGGCATGTGTGATACATATGCTTGTATATATTTGTGGTTCAGTTGTTTATTTTTCCTTTATCCATCTAGATCTTGCATCTGAAATGTTCCATGGTAACTCTTCTATAATTATATGCTTTTCATACTTTCTCCCCCTTCTTCCTAGCCTAAGTTTTTGGGAGATGTTAAAGCACCAGTGCTAGCTGTTTTCCTGCATGGCCTCCGTGATGGTAAGAAGACAGGAGGCCTCCAGCTCGTGGTGTATGCTGATGTTGACTCCATCAGGCCCCGGATGCAGGTATTCGTGTCAAACCTCACAGATTCAAGCAAGTGGAAGCTCTGTGCTGATGCTTCAGTCCTCAATGCTCACAAGGCAGCGGTAAGGCTCAAACCTAGCTTGCACAGCTCTGTGTGCATCACAGGAGAACCGTGCTGCAGGCATTAAAAATGGACCACTGTCCCTCCATTACAGGCTTACCTGAAATGGGGGCGGAATTGCCAGGACTACAAGGTTTCATCTGAGCTGGTAACTGGGAAGTTTGCTGCCCACCCTGCTGTACAAGTGAAACTGGAGTGGCCTAAAGTTCCTTCCAGTGTCAGATCCATAGCAGAATGGTGAGAATTGAGTCTTTAGTGACACTTGTTAATGATACTGGTCAACTGGGAAAAATCAGCACCCACACACAAGGTTGTAGTGGCTTAAGTACTGGCTGATATTTTATTCTCTGATCAGAGATTCTCTGATCTCAGTCCAAGTACTGACTTTGGCCATAACAGCTGAGTGGGATTACATCTTATTTTAATGTGCAGTAATTCTTTATATTTGCCATAATTACTGAAAACTGAGGAACAGATCCTTCCTTTCACTGAACACTTGAAGAGTAGAACAGAGAGTGGGTGTGGACATAACCAGGGATCTTGAAGGCTATTATGCTACTTACACACAGGTGTGAGACAATCTAGTTGGGGTGTGTGCAGCCTTTTTTTTTTTCCTCTCCATCTCACTAAATCTTTCTGATCTGACCTTTTGAAGGTTTTACAAGTTTGTCCCTGGGGCTGCATTTATGCTGGGATTCTCTGAAAAAACAGACAAGAATCCTTCTCGACAAGCCAGGGTGATCGTGGCTCTAACGTCTCCAAGGACATGCGATGTTGTTATAAAGCTTCCTGATGTAATTATGGAATTTTTATTACTCTTCTATTTTTTTTTCTAATAGAAAAGTGTGACTGTTTAATTACAGTGGGTCAATTCTGAGAAAGAAAAATTAAGTTAGCATCAGTTTGGGTGCAAATGATGAAAATTACTTTTATATATTTCCACCATTGTAATATTTCATAGAAAGATGTCTATATAGTGATGTTTTTCATAGAGAGAGACATGGTTACTCATAATGACATGAGTTTCAATCTGTAGTATCTCCATAAGTGTTCACCTCATTGCCTTTGAAAGGGAGTAATTCATTCTCTCCCAAATAATTCCTGAATGACTTCTCTCACGCCATGAGAGAAAACTAAGCAAAAACCTCATGGACAATGAGTCAGATGAGCTATATTAATCTAAAGTCTTTGCAATGGGAGTAAAAGAAAGAGGAAAACAATCCTAGCTGTTTGCTGGCACAGGTGCATTTTGAATGTGCTTTTGAATTCCTTTTCAGATTACCCTCTATGAAAAAGCCATGAGGCTTCCCCTGTCACTTCCTGTAGGTCCAAGGACACCAACTTCAGAGCTGCAGCCTCCTATCTGGAATGTCTTTGCTGAAGCCCCTTCTGCAGTGCTTCAGAATTTGAAAGGTCAGAGTCTAACTGGGTTCAGAGCCATGACAACTTCAGTCTTACAACTTGTTTGGACACCTAAATTTTGCTGGCATTGTTTATCTCCAGTTAATTAGGAAATGTAATAATGTGAGGATGGTTCAACTGAGAAAAAACATTGTGCATGTAGTACAGAAACCATCAGCATTTGAGGGATCAAGATACTGATTACCTGGACTGATAACATTTAAAATTTCTGGCAATTATTTTTTGTTAGATAGAAGAACACAATTTATATGCCTTTTTAAGAATTTATGGGTGCTTAGTAGCCAAAAGTCCCTTTAAACCATATGAAATTATCATAAAGTGAAAAAATTACAAAGCTAAAATAATATGGCACTAAGAATAAACCACACCATTTAATGGCTTTCTCTCATGGAAAAGAAAAACTCACTGGCATTTTTTTTAACCAGCTCAATGCTCAGTTTCCTACAACAAGATCACAACCTTTAATGAAGTTGGGTTTAACTACACAATGCCAGCAAACTGCTACCACGTCGTGGCTCAGGACTGCAGCTCTGACCTTAAGTTCCTGGTGATGATGAAGAATGCAGAAGAAGCTGTGAACCTAAAAGCAATCAACATCAAGCTTGGCAATCAGTAAGTAACTTCTGCCAGATGCTGGAAGCCTGAGGGACCTCACTGTCCACATTTAGCATGAGAGGAGGTCCAAATTGAGCTTTCCTGCAATGATTAGCAGCCCATGGGGTTTCGGCACTTCCCTTATTTATCTTCCATGCAGATTGAATGGGATGTTGATGCTCTTATCCTGCATCCTGGGTTACAGGAATACCCCTGATGTCATTTAAGCATTTGAAATGAGCTTGTGCTCTGACCAGTGATACTTAGTGAGCAGGGAAATGCCCCTGTCACTGTAAGTGTGTGCAGGTGGCACAGGCAGGGTGTGAACACTCTTGTCCTTGGCAGTGAAGTCGACATGCGCCCTGAGAATGGACGGGTGAAGCTGCTGGTGGATGGGGCTGAGAGCCCAGCAAATGTTTCATTTACATCTGCTGGTAAGTGGTGAGCATATGTTGTTTAATTTTTGCATATGTTTTAGGAGAAAGAAGGAAAGAGAAGGAATCCGTGAAGGAAATTTGATCAGTTTGTATTCAATAAGTGTTTCTTTGATTTTAAGGTAATATTTAAGAATATGTACTTTACTCACTTGCAGAGGGACATTTAGAAAGATTGATTTAGAGTATGAAGTTCTTGGAGCAGCCTAAATAAGCAAGATATAATTGACATGAAGATCCCTCCTTTTTGTACATCACTGTAGGTCCTACTGTAGCTCCAAATTTGAGAAGTGTTTTGCCTATGCCATCAAATTTTGCTTGATTAAAACTTTTTGAAGTAGAGCTTTTCTAAAATCCACCACACATGATTTGTATACTGATGTTTTTCCTGATTTGATTTATAGGTGTAAATTTAGCTTGCATTCTGCCAGGGATAGGTATGGAGAACTGGTGGAACAACCTGCTTGGTTCTCTCCAAACAGGAATAGTTTGTTTCTGTGAAAGGTACAGGAAGATAGCTTGTTTCATCCTGTGTTGTGTAGTTAGGGGCTATTTACAGTGTGGGTATTCTGAGTGAAGAGCTGCAACATATGAATTGGGCTAAATCTTGCTGAAATTGGGTTAGCATGTACCAGTGCTGTGCTCTGTCCTATTTGTTATGTACTTGGGAAGCGATAACTGTGCTAGAAATGGCTCCAGTGACAGTCATGGTGTTCCTCATATTTCCATATTCCAATACAGTGTACTCAGAGCCTTGTTGATCTGCACAACTACAGAGATATTGTAGACAGCTCAGTAATAATTTCTAGACATAGATGTGGTTATGTTAATAACCCAAAGAAAAATTAATAAGTTTGTGGTCATTAACATTGTCTTCCAACCTTTTACAAACACCCATTTTCTATGTATGCACATTTCTACATTGCTTTGTTCTGTATTTTTGTTTCTTGAATAGGGTAACTGAGGAATTTTGAAGAAAACATTTTAAGAACATGACAGTTGCTTTTTCTCTCTTAAAGAAGTTTTGGTCTGGTTTTATTTTGGTTTGCTTCTTTCTTCTAGGTGCTTCTCTGTGGATCCACAGTGAAAAGAAAGGGCTTGTGCTTCTCGCCCCATTCTATGGCATTGATAAACTGTACTTTGATGGATACACATTCAGGGTATCATTCTTCCTCTTCATAAGATTGGGTGTTAAGAAATTTCCGTAGGATTCCCTGAAATCTGGGTGTATGAGGGCAAGGGTGTAGAGTGGCAAAGGCAAGTGTGTGCAGGGCAAAAAAAGACCCAAAGGGAAGATGGTGCTACAGGATTGCACATCCTGCTCTTTATTTCTGGGTGTGAGAAATGAGAACCTTTGATCAACAAAAGCACTCTGTTCTTGCAGAACAGATGTGTGTTGGGAGGTGGGTCTGTGAGTGCACACACGCTGAGTCAGCAGTGCCTTTGCAAGAAAAATGAGTTTTCAGCTCATGACCTCTGTCCTTACAGCCGTATAATTCTTCAAAACAGCAAAAATGTAGCCATTCTTTTTACATAAATGAGTGGTTTACAGCACTAAAATTAATATGAAGCTGCAATGTAAGAGGTTGGTCAATGGTTCCATGTCTTTCTCTTGTAGTATCAAAACAACCACCAGAAAAAGGCTTCAGCATATTAATAGTCTAGAGCATGAATAATAACATCCTAGACTGGCACAGTAGGTTATAAAGATTGTAACAGTTATAGATTCTGCAGCCCCAAAGGAGTTTGGCACCTGTCAGAACCTTTTGAATTCTTATCAAAGAGATTTGAAATGTTTGTGCATCAGCTTACACTGGGGCCTGCATAGCAAAAATCTGCTCCACAGGTATTACTTTTTTTTTTTTTTTTTAACTTGAAATACTTCTTGCTTCTTTTTCCTCCAAGATCCAAGTTGCTCTATGGATGGCAGGGAAAATGTGTGGACTGTGTGGAAAATATGATGCAGAATGTAAGCAGGAATATCGGATGCCCAACGGATATGTAGCCAAAGATGCAGTGAGCTTTGGGCATTCTTGGATTTTGGAAGAAAAGCCTTGTAGAGGAGGTATGCAAGCTCTAATAAGTTTAATATAATATCACTGCAGTTGTTCAGAAAATGTAGAATCTGTTCAGAAATTTTTAAATCCATATATATTTTGGAAATAAAATGCACATTAGAAGATTCATTATTAAGTTATATATTAAGTTTTAAAATTACATGCATGACAAGAAAGAAATAAGAAATTACAGGTTAAACAAGCCAAAACATACAAAATAGTTAAAGTTCAAAAAATAAGATGAATCAAAATCTTTGTTTCAGTTTTGAAGTATTTTAGAAGAGGATCAGAAAGTGGATAAAATTCACAGAGAATGCTTTGATTTAAGCACAACAGCATTTTCTGGCCATCAACTTTCAGCAATTGGCCCATCAAAAAATCAGGTGGGGATTAGCAGTTATTACCATGGCTGACCACCTGGTTTTTGAACCAGTGCAACCTGTCAAACAAAGCATTCAAGTTCATGAGCAGTTCCAGGGATTTAATTACATGGTTGAAATAAAAAAGCTGCATTTTAAGTCTTTCAGTAGATCAGGATCTAATGGTGTGCTGGTGCTCTCAGCTGAGGTTATGATGCAACATCACACCACAGTGCTTGAGAACAGGCACGTTGCTTCTGTGGACTTGCCCTGTGGGAAGGACGTCCTCAGTCCCTGGAGATGGCTTGTACATATCTAGCTTAGTATTAGCTGTCATTCTTCCATGTTTTTGTCACAAATTCTGGGCAACAAAACTTGCTTTAGATGGGTATGGAATCCACATGCACATCCACAATAATAGCCCTGTGGCTGGTAGTGACCACATTCTATTTCCATTTAACATACAATGGAAGCTGCTGAAATCTGAAGACATAAAACTTAGCCAGGAATAAATTGTGGTCTGTTTAGGTTGTCACTTGTAACTCTTTGTCCTGGGAGTCCAAAATGAGATCAATATTACTTGTTGGCAGCAATGACTGTTGCTCCCTCTCTGCACCAGTTCTGTGTTTGAATGACATTGGCAATAACGCAATTCTTTAGCGATTGATTTTATTTGGTCAGAAATCTCCCCTTTAGTTCCACTGCTGAATACTCAACATTTTAAAATGTGGTTTGACAGCTATTCAGTAAGCCAGTTTACTTTGAAAAATGCTTATTAGAAAGTACTCAGTTTCTATATCCTGATCTAGACGTAGACAGGTGCATTTGAAATGAGCTTTCCAGGGCTCCAAACCTAACAAGCTGATTTGAAAGGTTTTTCGGTAAGTAAAGCTGCTTCATGTATGATCAAAGCACAGTTTCCACGGAGGGCAGTTGTTTGCAGACTGGCAGCGTTGGCAGATGGGTCCTGTGGGGAGGTGTGGGGCTTTGGGGTGTCAGTGATGCTGTAGCTGTCCCCATGCCCTTGCAGCCTGCAAGCTGCGGCGCTCCTTTGTCAAGCTGGAGAGGACGGTGCAGCTGGCGGGTGTCGAGTCCAAGTGCTACTCCACGGAGCCCGTGCTGCGCTGCGCCAAGGGCTGCTCCCCCACCAGCACTGTCCCCGTCACCGTGGGCTTCCACTGCCTCCCTGCCGGTGAGTCTGCACAAACCCTGCCCAGGGCAGCTGGGCAGAGGGTAAACAGATCGTGACTGGACTCAGTTATTGCACTTGAAAAATACAAATGATGGAACACAGCCATAGGTAGGCATGGACTCACTGCCTTACTGACTGAAGGCCTTTCCCTGGTTTATTAATAGGCAAATATTCCTTTGGTGAGGGAGATGATTTTCTATTGTACATTTACTTGTTTTCATTGTACTAGAATTTAAAATCTAAACTGAATTCTCCTTCATGGTGCTTAGAGCTAACAAGATAAGGGCAGGGCAACAGCACACTCACCATTGTGATTCAGCTGAAAAGCTGTGTGCTGCAGCCTGTGGAGACTAAGCCAAGTGCAGCATCCCAAAACAGGGATCCTTTCCTTGCATTTTTTATATATTGCTGCCTTTGGATGTGGTCCTACTTCACTGAGCTGATTTAGGTACTAGAAGGACAGGTGTGGACAGGATTCTTGCACACAGTGATATAGGAGGATTTCTTTTCTATATGTGTATTGTAGGTTATAACACATTAGATGAAGTAGATATTGATTATATAGAGCATAGAATTGTATCTGTTTTCCAAGTTTTATTTCTTAAAGATCATATTAACCTTTCCTAAATGTATCATTAATAAAATTCTTCATGGAAGTAGTAGCTTTTAAGGTAGAACTGACTTATTAATGAATTGGGCTTCCTGGAACATCTCTGTGTGACTTAGACAAATATAAATATGTAAATCCATGAGGAACAGCTAAGCCTGCTGTAATTAATGACTCGTGCATGGCAAATGCTGTGCCTTGCAGAACTACTTGTGAAGTAATCTGTTTAATTTTCATTTCTTGTTCCCTGTCAGATTCAGCTACCAGCCTGACAGACAAGCAGACAAAGTTTGACCAGAAGTCAGAGGATATGCAGGACACTGTTGATGCACACACAGCATGTTCTTGTGAGGATGAAGACTGCAGCACATGAAGCTGCACATTTGCAGCATAGGAGAAAACAAATACTTTCATGTTTTTATTATGTGGTGTAAAAAAACTTGCCTTAAGGAATTATAGAGACACTAAATTAAGTACTTGAGGATGTGTAGAACCTTCCCAAGTAATTTAAAGTATTAAACGTTATTATTGTAGAAACTGTTACGATTGTCCATAAAGATCTGATTTCATAATAAATCCATGCATGGAACAAAGTGTGAAGGCTTCCTTATTTTGCTGGTGGTGGAAAGAGGAGGTCTGCAAAGGTTCTCATCCCCCATTTTGTAGGGTTTGTGACCATCTTCTGTGCACTAGGGTTACACTGGGAATTGGGTTGGGTAGCTGTGGCACTGCTGCTCCTGCTTGTTCCCCCAGTGCTCCCTTCCCTGGTGCTGGGATCCTGTGCACCTGCAGCAGGAGCTGATCACCTTGTGGTGAGGCTGCACCCTCTGCAGCA
This sequence comes from Prinia subflava, assembly GCF_021018805.1. Classification (NCBI taxonomy): domain Eukaryota; kingdom Metazoa; phylum Chordata; class Aves; order Passeriformes; family Cisticolidae; genus Prinia; species Prinia subflava. Next base: position 14,106,040 of record NC_086256.1, on the reverse strand, counting down.
GCCACGCTGCCGTGCTTGGCCAGGGCTCTGGGATGGGCCAGTGCTGCTGTAGGGAGCAGCAGGCTCAGGGAATGAGCTTGAATCTCATGTCCCTGGGCCAGGCTGCTCTGAGGGAGCCAAGAACACGTTCAGTTTCTGGTGCACCACATGCGGAAGCTGTGAATTGGTGTCTTTGAGCAGGACAGAGCGGGGTTACTCAAGCACACCATCTGCCAAAGGCCCTGAAGCTGAGCCAGAGCTCTGCACTTTGGGTGTGATGCCCCAATCTCTGTGCCCAGCAAGAGTCCTTGCTGCAACCACCACCAACAAGTGGGTTCTGCCTCCTGCCCCTGCCACAGGTCTGTGTGGGCACGGTCAGGGATGAGCTCCCCTGCCCTGAGCACTGGAGCCCAGAGCATTCCAGCAGATCTGGAAGGGGTTTTCTGCTTGCCTTAAGGCTGTGTTTGCAGCCCGAGTATGCACTCCGAGAGAATGGGATTTTGAAAATACTTGAGAGCATTCTGTAAAAAATGTGTTGTTTTCATCTCCCCAGCAGCTTTTGCACCTTCAATGGATGCACATACCTGAGTTTTCTGTTTGGATATCAGTTTTATAGTTCAGAAAGGTAAAGTCCTTAGTACCAAAAGAAATATGTTTGAAAGGTCTAAATATACCCTTCTGTGCAGTTTAAATGCTGCCATGGTAACCTGCACTGCGGGATGATGGGGAGCTGGCAGCAGCAGTAAAGCCATGAGCTGGTGGGTTTGCTGCTAGCCTGGAACACACACGGAGCAGTGATGGAAAGTGCAGGCTTTTCAGGCACCCTCAGGCTGAAACCAGCAGAATCCAGGGCTTTGAAACCGTTTCTGACCGGTTCCGACCGGTTCAAACCGGTTTTGACCGGTTCAGACCGGTTCCGACCGGTTCAAACCTGTTCACACCGGTTCTGACCGGTTCAAAGCGGTTCCAACCGGTTCAAACTGGTTCCGACCGGTTCAAACCGGTTCTGACTGGTTCCAACCAGATCCAACTGGATCCGACCGGATCAAACCGGATCCGACTGGTTCAAACCGGTTCAAACCGGATCTGACCGGTTAGAACCAGTTCCGACCGGTTCAAACCTGTTCACACCGGTTCAAACCGGTTCTGACCGGTTCCAACCAGATCGAACTGGATCCGACCGGTTCAGACCGGTTCCGACCGGTTAAAACTGGTTCAAACCGGTTCTGACCGGTTCAAACCGGTTCTGACCGGTTCAAACCGGACCCGACCGGTTCGAGCCAGAGCCGAACTGATCCGGCCGGTTCAAACCGGTTCCGACCGGTTCCAACCAGTTCCAACCAGTTCCGACCGGTTCAGACCAGTCCAGACCGGTTCCAACTGGTTCAAACCAGTTCAAACCGGATTCGACCGGTTCCGACCGGTTCTGACCGGTTCCAACCAGATGCAGCTGGATCCGACCGGTTCAAACCGGTTCCAACCGGTTCCGACCGGTTCAAACCAGTTCAAGCCGGTTCAAGCCGGTGCCGACCGGTTCAAACCGGTGCCGACCGGTTCAGACCGGCTCAAACCGGTTCTGACCGGTTCCGACCGGTTCCGACCGGTTCCGACCCGTTCCAACCGGCTTTGACCAGTTCCGACCGGTTCGGACTGGATCCGACCGGTTCCGACCGGTTCTGACCGGTTCAAACCGGATCCGACCGGTTCCAACCAGATGCAACTGCATCTGACCGGTTCAAAACCGGTTCCGACCGGTTCCGACCGGTTCCGACCGGTTCAAACCGGATCCGACCGGTTCAAACCGGATCAACCGGTTCAAACCGGTACCGACCGGTTCAAACCGGTTCTAACCAGATGAAACTGGATCCGACTGGTTCCGACCGGTTCCGACCGGTTCCGACCGGTTCAGACCGGTTCCGACTGGTTCCAACTGGTTCCGACCGGTTCAAAGTGGATCCAACCGGTTCTGACCGGTTCAGACCGGATCCGACCGGCTCCGACCGGTTCAAACCGGTTCAAACCGGTTCCGACCAGTTCAAACAGTTCAGACCAGTTCAGACCGGTTCAGACCGGTTTTGACCGGTTCAAAGCGGCTCCGACCGGTTCAAACCGGATCCGACTGTTCCGACCGGTTCAAACCGGTTCCGACCGGTTCCGACCGGTTCTGACCGGTTCCAACCAGATCCAACTGCATCCGACCAGTTCAAACCGGTTCAGACCGGTTCCCACCGGTGCAAACCGGTTCCGACCGGATCCAACCGGTTCAAACAGGATCTGACTGGTTCAAACCGGTTCCGACCTGTTCAAACCGGTTCCAACCGGTTCCGGCCGGTTCTGACCGGTTCAAACCGGATCCGACCAGATCCGACCGGTTCCGACCGGTTCAAACCGGATCCAACCGGTTCCGACCGGTTCCGACCGGTTCTGACCGGTTCCAACCAGATCCAACTGCATCCGACCAGTTCAAACCGGTTCAGACCAGTTCCCACCGGTGCAAACCGGTTCCGACCGGATCCAACAGGTTCAAACAGGATCTGACTGGTTCAAACCGGTTCCGACCTGTTCAAACCGGTTCCAACCGGTTCCGGCCGGTTCTGACCGGTTCAAACCGGATCCGACCAGATCCGACCGGTTCCGACCGGTTCAAACCGGATCCGACCGGTTCCGACCAGTTCAGACTGGATCCGACCGGATCCGACCGTTTCAAACCTGTTTTGACCGGTTCCGACCAGTTCAGACTGGTTCCGGCCGGTTCAAACCGGTTCAGACCCGTTCAAACCGGTTCCGACCGGTTCTGACCGGTTTTGACCGGTTCCAACCGTTTTGCGACCTGTTCTGACCAGTTCAAACCTGATCCAACCAGTTCTGACCGGTTCCTACCGGTTCAGACCGGTTCAAACTGGTTCCGACCGGTTCAAACTGGTTCCGACCGGTTCACACCGGTTCCGACCAGTTCAGACCCTCCGACCTGATGCCTCAGCATTCAGGTGTGATGAGCCCTGGCAGGAGACCTGGGTGAGCATCACCCATCCAAGGCAGCCAGAGCACCTGTGGGACTGCAGGGTGTGTGGGCTGTAGGGGTCCACCCCATGAAGGCCTGTGGAGAGCCCTCAGTCAGCCTCTGCTCCTCTCCCCCACTGCCATTGTGGAGGGAGCTGAGCACAGCTCAAACGCTGTCCTGGGCTCAGCAAAACTGTTATCACCCTCACAATTTTCTTGATTTTAGGGTTTTTTTCTCTCTCTCTTTTAAATTCAGGCTATGTCTTTCTGAGTAATACTAGTGTAAAAGGACTGTGAGTATATGGGGGCAAAGGCTGGGAGTTGAAATTATTGTTGAGGTACTGAAGAACTGACCTAGAAAAGGAGAGGTTTCAGTTTTATAAAGAGACAAAGCCCTTGCCAGCAGGTTTAAGTGACCCTTGAAGCAGAAGAACAGATGTCCTCGTGGCAGCAGCATGGCTGGGATGACCAGGGATGCAGCATCTGCCGCCCAAAGGGAAGGATGGGATATGATGGGGACAAGATTCTGCAGCCCCAGGCTGCAGTGCTGGTGGTTTTGGGAGATGCTGCCCTTGCAGCTGGGTGCAGCCTGTACAGCTCCAGTGAGGACCCTTATTTTGAGGAATGTTGTTTGAGCTTTATTTTGAGAAGTCACTGTTAAAGTATGATGTTTCAGTGATACAGTGCTATAATGTTGAGAATACAAGCATTATTGCATTTAATATTGCCATCACAGCAGCTTTCTGCTTGTACTGCCTTGTTGCCTGAAAGTCCTTGTTGCCTGAAAGATGTGTTGGTTTTTTTTAAAGAAAACCTAGACCTGTGCAGCTGTGTACAATTATGCTATAATAGCTTTTGAGCCTCAAGTACCAGTGGCCAGTAGCTGTTTACTCAAATCCTTTAAATACATTTAAGAGATCTCCAAAGACATGACAGAACTCTCTAGTGAATCACTTGGCTTTCTATCCTGTGCTACCAATTTTACAAGGGAAGGGGTTAAAAAAACCAGGACCTGATTATAGACCAAATAAAAACATGGCAAAGAATTTGTCATGCTACAATTTTTTTTTGGCCCCACAGATGCAGTCTTTGATCTAAGAACAAAATCCACTGTTTTTCAGGCATTATAAATTGTATCCCAACTGCTAATTATAAAAACCCATCAGCTGAACAGTATTACAAAAACTAAGCTCTCTTGGATAAGAGCCACTGCTCTGTTGATGAGAAAATGAATCCAGGCCCTTCCCACAGTGAGCTGGGCAGCAGCAGCTTTGGTTCCTGACCCACAGAGGAGAAGGTTGGTAGGCAAACAGTGGCCACACAGTGCCAACGTGAACCCCCCAGTCCTGGGGCTGCCTCAGCCCTCCTCGTGCCGATTCCTAACGGAGAAGCTCCATGACCTGACTGGAGGGGACCAGGTGGACTTGGGAAGAAAGCCAAACCCTGGAGCCCTGAACAGCCTGAGAGATCTGTGGAGCTCTCTACAAAGGGACAGCGGGGAATGCCTGCTGATGGGAGAAGGGGGCTCCACCAGAGGCTGAAGATTCCAGCCCTTGTTGTGTGATGTGAAGAGTTTGGGTGACCTGCACATTGTCCACCTTTGTTAAACCAAGAGGTTTGTGTCTGTCAGCCTCACCCCTTCCCCCTTGCCAGGCAACCCCCACCAACACCCCTCTGTGGCTGAACACACTGGTGAAAGGGGCTGGCACATCACCCTGGAAGAGAAGGCAGGTGAGGGAAGCGTGGACGTCAGCAGCATTTAGCCATGGCCCTGTGACAATGACAGTGACGGGAGGTTTGTGTCACTGGGTGAAGTCCCTGTCCCCAGAGAGCAGCACTGTGCCACCAGCCTGTCCCACTCACAGCAGGGCAGGGGTGGGCACAGTGTCACAGGAGGGCTGCCCAGGGTTTTGCACAATCCCGCTGGGGCACTATCACTTAGATAAGCTGTGTGTCTTATGGTCAGGTCAGGATAACCTGGACAGTCAGCACAGACTGCAATACCACCATGTGCTTTCACAGAGTGAGGATAATTAGTAGTTTTACTTACCTAATAATAAATTTTGGCTTTAACTATGTTTTAATACTTCTAAGTAATTGTTTCTAAAGGTACTTTGAAGGCATTCAGTTGGTGAAGTGAAAACAACAGAACTTGTTATGGTTTTGGTTCAGCAAAAATATCCATTGCCCTGATCCCAACCCCCTCTCCCTCAAAGGGTTTGTTGGGTGGTTGATAAGAAGTTGATAACTCAACAAAATTTACTGTGCCTGTTAATAATTCTTCTATAAAAGCCACAGGTTTCCCCCTGTGGACTTCAGTCACTTTTAGCATGAAGGGATTCATCCTGGCCCTGGTGTTCGCCCTCGTGGGTAAGTTGAAGCTTTACCATCACAGCTGAGCTGTGACAGCCACTGTGAACCTGAGCAAATTGCATCTCCTTGGGGCTTTTTAGGGATATTTACAGCTTCGTTTGCTGAAGCCCTTTTCTAGCTTCAGCTGTAAACAGTTGGATTTCTGTGCTAAGCTCAGCAGCAGGAGAAAAGCCAAGCAAGCAGCAGCTAGTGAGCAGGGCTGGTATAGGCTTGGTCTTTTGGGGGTGTGGGGTGAGCCCCATTACTGGTGGTTTGCCAACCATTAGCATGCTGACTTAATGAATAATACATGAAAGGATCTACAGAAATGGTTTTTCTTCATGAACACTTCTCTTTCCTTCCTCACAGAGGGCCAGAAACAGGACCTTGGTAAGTAGCTCCCTTGCCAACCAACAGCTGCCTTGCTACCTTCCCTTACAGCCTTGCCTTGCCCACTGCTTGCACCTGTTTTTTGGCAGTGGCAGCTTCACCTTTCTTTGCTGGGCTGGTTCAGGTAGCATCCCAACAGTCATAGCCAAGGAGGTGTTCCTGTCATATTTTTTTCCTAACAGAGCCTGTTTTTCATATGGGCAAGACCTACCTGTACAGCTACGAGAGCATCATTGTGCATGGGCTCCCTGAGAGAAGCCTGGCCACGGCAGGGGTGAGGCTGGCCAGCAAGGTGGAGATCAGCCGTGTGTCTGACAGTGACCACCTCCTGCAGGTAAATCACCACGGCCAGGGGAACCCACCCACCCACCAATACCATGCAGTTAAAGATGCTTCATTCATACCTTCAGGCTGGCAAAATAAGTGCCAAAAAGATGAAGAGCTCACACAAGAGCTTCGGGCCCCACCTACTGCTGAGATGACCCCCAAGCCCAGTGTCAGACCAATGGTTTCCCTCAGGCAGTGGTGATTCCCCAGGGGGGCAGAGGGCATGGGCACAGAGCTCTGCACCCTGTGCACCCAAGGCACCATGGGGAGAGCAGAGAGCACTGCTGAAGGTCCTGCAGCTTCATCCAGAATGCTTTGGATTACTGGCAGGGACCTCAAGAGAGCACCACGGGCTTACCCACAGCCTGCTCCTCTGCAGGAAGGAGCTGGAGTTGCTCCAGCTCTGCTGCCATCAGAACCTGAGCCCCCTTGACTAAAGCTACCTTAGTTTCATTTCCATACAAAAATATGGCTGGCAGCTGCTTAAAAGAAATGTCTGTAACATAGTTTTACTAAGGTAACACTAAGCTTGAGTATGAATATGAGCATTCTAGAATGAAATATCCATGTTTTTTAACCTGGTCCATAGCTTAAAAACTCCGCACTGGAATTCAGATATCACATGAGAAAGACCAAACTATCTCCATTATCCCCCTTTTGATATTCTTCACAGATGCATTAATTCAAATGTGAAGAATTCTAATGGTAATGCCTGTGTTTATGATAATGGTATCAGATCTGGAAGCACTGTTACTCAGCAAAAAGATAAAACCAAAGAGCTTACAATATTGGTATGGCATGACAGACCACAGACTAGGGACTGAGAAGACGGCACATGGGGAAAAAGCTGTAAGAGTTGTCCTTAGCACTCAGCCTAGGAGTTTTCTCAGTCTGTAATCCTGCATATACCATAATGTAATCACCATACATTAGTGAAAGAGTGTGAAGGAATACCTATTGTCAGACTCTACATGCTGCAGGCTCTGTGTGACCTCACTGGAGTTGCTACAAGGTTAGCAGTTGCAGACAAGTCTTGAGTAGGATTTAATTTGAGAAAATGTGACAAGAGGCAAGCCACCCTTGGAGCATTGATTGTAAATGCCTAAAATAAAACAGAGCACTGAGCCCACACCTTTTCCCTCTCTGCAGGAACATGTACTTTTATGCACAAGGGTGGGAGGTGTGTAAGGATGGGTCCAGATAGGTCTGTGCATGCAGGCACACACCTCCCACTAGGTAGCAGGCAAGGACTTGTGCACAAGTTTACAGCTGGAGGAGCTCAGAGGGATGTCAGCCACTTCCAAAGGTGTGAGCTCCTGTGGTCACCTCTGCTCCCCCATCTGTTGTGCCATGGCTTTGGTGCTCAGGGACGTGCAGCACCTGCAGGAGCAGCCAGAATAGTCCCTGTGTGTTCAGGCAGCAGCTTGGGCAATAATGGCTGGGCTGCCTTGCAGACTGAAGGGAGATCTCACTTGTCATCTGTGGGAAAGGAGTGAGTATCCTGTCTGTACTGATCGTTGGTAGCTGGTATTTCACTCACACTACAAGCTTCATTAGACTTGATGAACTTCTGAATTCTGCTCACATAATCTTATTTTTCTGGCAGAAATCTTTCATGGAACTTTGTATTTTCAAGGATGCTTCCTAGGCCGAGCACAGGAGTCCGAGTTGGAAAATGTTTCCTGCAATATTGGACAAGTGACTTTTGTCTTGCCATGGATAGGAAGAGTCCAGTTTCTGTATTAGAGCACTATTTCAAACTGATGGTGAACAGCATGATTATTTTCCTATTTTTGTTCACAGATTCGATCACCAAAGCTGGAGGAACAAAATGGTTTCTGGCCCACTGACCCCTTCACTCCATCTTCGAAGCTCTCAGAAACCATTTCTGCATGTCTCAGCCAGCCCTTTAAATTTGAATACACTGAAGGAAGGGTTGGAAGTATTTTTGCCCCTGAGGACTGTCCCGTTCTGTGCACCAACCTAGTGAGAGGGGTTCTGAACATGCTGCAGATAACCATCAAAAAGTCACAAAATGTGTATGAGCTACAGGAGGTTTGTTTTTTCCATTCTGATTTTACTTTTATTCTCATTTTAGCATTAAAGAGTAAGTTATACCTCCCAGTCTGTTTTCCTTGACCTTTTTATTGCTATTTCAAGTGAGACTTTCACTGTGTTTAACCAATACTTGCAGGCTGGGATTGAAGGCATCTGCCAAACCAGATACGTTATCCAGGACGACAGCAAGAATAAGCGTGCCACCGTTTCCAAGAGCAAGGACCTGACGGAGTGCCAGGATAAAGCAGTGAAGAACCTGGGGATGGCATACATCCGCCCCTGCACCAGCTGCCCCCTGGTATGAGCAGCACGGAGCCAGCGCTGCCCCCCGTGGCGTGAGCCACTGCTCAGCAGCCACGCTCACTGATGCTCGTGGGGGCTTGGCTTCCCTGGGCTGACCAGCCCCTTCCTGTTTCTGAGTGGGTCTCTTTGCTCTTCTAGAAAGCCAGAAACATTAAGGGCACAGTGACATTCACGTACAAGATGAAGTATGATGACAGTGGGGCATTGCTGACTTCCGCCATGTCGGACCAGGTGTACCAGATCTCTCCTTTCAATGAACCCAACGGGGCAGCAGTCATGGAGGCAAGGTAGGCATGTGCTTGTCCTTACATTAACCAGGAGGACAGGCCTAGAACTGTGTATATATTTACTGTTGATTTGTGAGATAACAAGAAGCATCTGCCTTGGGGCTGCCAAGGGCCAAAACACCATACAGCCCTTGGGTGCCCAGGATATTTCAGGTGGCCCATCCCCTACTGATTAGGCCACCCAAAACATCTGTCCAACCTCTCAGAGACTTCAGCAAACTCTCTCAAAGGCTTTTACAGTCATTTGGCTTTTCCAGATAATCCTGGGCAATATTTGTAGTCCTGCTGGGTGCCCCTCAGTCTGCTCCAATGCTGTACAAGTCCTCCATGCACAGTGTGGTTACTGGCTACTGATGCATTTCCCTCTTTCCCTTGAAGACAAGAGCTGTCTTTGGTCGGCGTTAAAAGGCCTCCTCTTAGTGCACCAACATCTCAGCTGCAAAAACAGGGGAGTCTTCGTTACCATTTCTCAGGAGAGCTACTCCAGGTGCCAATTCCTCTAATCAGGATTAAAAATTCAGATTTACAGGTATTAGAATTTTATTTTCACACACTTTCACTATTTATAAGGTTAACAGGTGATCACATAATTACTTTACACAGGGATCCTTCCAGCTGTCTGTTTTTCCCACAGTTAACAGAGACGCTGCGGCAAATAGTTCAGAATAACGAGAAAGGAGCCACTAAAGAAGCTTCAGCCAAGTTCTTACAAATGGTCCAGCTTTTTCGGGTAGCAACCCTGGATCAAATCGAGTCTTTGTGGCTGCAGTTTGTCAATGAACTCCCCTACAGGTAACTACAGCCTTCAGCCCGGGTTTCTGATCAGAGACACACTGGGCAATGAGGATGATGAGTCCTCCTTTCCCTGGCAGGCCCTGGTTCCTGAGCGCCATCTGTGCTGCTGGAGCTACTGACACGTTCAGGTTCCTGAAGCAAAAAATCCATGACGAGAAGCTGAACATCTGGGAAGCAGCAGTGACTCTCCCTCTTGCCTTCCATTTTGTTACACCAAACAAAAAAACCCTGGAAATTGCCTCAGTGAGTACAGATCATTCTTCCTTCTGTTCTCCCTCTGATTCCTTTTTAAAGGTGAACTCATAGGATCATAAGTGAAAGATACAGCATATTTCCATCTATATTTGTAAAGTGCAGGATATTAACAAAAATGGGAAATGGTTCAGAAAATTTTCAAAACATTTGTTGCCAAAATTTTGCAATTATATTTTATATTAAATGTCACAAACTATAAGAAAACTGCTGTTGATTCTTTTTGACAAATCAGAAGTTAAAAAGAAAAAAGACAAGTTCAAGAAAATAATATATAATCAGTACCTAAAGAGCAGACAACATAAATGGGGCAAATCTACTTAATATTTTGATAGCTAAATGTCCAGCATTTGACTTAATTCGTGAAATTATTTAGAAAGAGCACAAATCAATTTTATCTATTTCTATAATGCATTTATTGATAAATACAGCTCTAATTACTAGAAACAGTAAAAAATGATACTTCTTCCTTCTGCAGACTTTTCTGACCTGTCCCCAAATCCAGAAAGTACTGATGCATAGGATAATTGTTTACCTAGGATATGGTAGCATGGTGAATAAATACTGTGCTCAGGCTTTACTATGTCCAAATGAACTTCTTCAGGTATGTGACTCTCATTTCTTATTCATAAAAGGTGAAAAAATTTTAGAAGTGTCTTTAATTTAGCTCTCACAATATTGGCAATTAAATAACTCACTATTTGCATGCCTCACTCAGCAATGCAAAGACAGAATGAAACAGTGAGCTGATGCCTTTGATAGATCAGGTTGTAACAGTTCAGAATTTCAAATGTAGTACTAGAAGCCCATGGGGATAATGGATCCTGTAACCATCCTAAAACCAAGTTAAGTTGTGACAAAACTTGGATTAAAGCAAAATAATTATGATTCTACTTTTACATTAGGTAGCATGTACTTAAAAGATGCATTAAAAAGGCAGTAAAGTGTGAATATAAGCAAAGCTCTGGGTATGTCACGGGTTAGCGCTTCCAAGGAAGCCCTGCTACACAATTTCACTGTTGGAAATACTCAGGACATTGGACTGTGCAGCTCCAGCTCCTTGCTCAGCAGGACCACAGCACTGAGAAGGTCTTGCTGGTGTTTGACAGGTGTTTAAATCTTCCAAAAAGAAGTGAAATAAAGCCAAGCCATCAGAATGGTAATTCTGCCTCTCAGAACAGCAAAACTCCTCAAGTAAACTTGAAATTATTGTAGGAAGTGAAAAACATGCAAGTGCAATTTGGCAGGGCTGGCAGAGGTGGCCCAGGGAATGACTGAACTGGGCATCAACTCAGCACTGCCTTTGAACTTGCAACACACTCTTTGGTGCAGGCACCCACCTGGGATGGGTTCCTACACTCAGGCTCAGGCACATTTCAAAATAAATTACAACACTGTGCAAGGAGAAAACCAAGTTTTTTTGTGTGGTCCATGTTTAGCATACTGATAATGATGATGAGATTTTTCCAGGGAGAAAAGTCTGAACAGTTCAGTTCTGGGATTTGCAGCAGGAATTGTTTTGCTTGCTATGGCAATGCTCATTTTTATGCATTATTACAAGATCATTACCTGATAAGATTAACAATGTCTGCTCCATTTTCAGCCACTCCACGACCTTGCTACTGAAGCCACCAGCAAAGGTGATGCCAAAGACATGTCCTTGGCCCTGAAAGCCATGGGCAATGCAGGAGAGCCAGCCAGTATCAAACGCATCCTGAAGTTTTTGCCAACATTTTCCTCAGCTGCAGCTTCATTACCAAACAGAATTCATGCTGATGCTGTGTTGGCCTTAAGGAAAATTGCAAGAAAAGACCCTGCAAAAGTAATGAAAATTATTATTTAAACAGATGTCTTAAAGGGTATGGGTTGGGTTTGATTAGTGATTCAGGAATAATAAAACCATCAGGTAATGTTAGCAACCCTGGGCAGGCTTCTCAGTTACCGGTCCTCCTCTTGCTCTTGCTGCAAACTCCTGACATCATCCCATCCTTGCTGATATCCTGGGAAAGGGTTTGCTTTAGTCACTGTGACACTCAGCCTAATGGCTGTTTCTCCCAGCCCTGTGCACTGTGCACCCAGCAATATCTTCATTTTCAGTGACAGGTGCCATGCCCACATCTCTTGTTTAGGGTTCTGTTCTCCATCCACTGCAGAGCACATATGCACTGTTCTGGAAACACTGCTCATTGGCAAGTTATGGGCTACTCAAAGATTCTGTCTTCCTCCTGCAGGTAAGGGAGATCACCCTCCAGGTCTTTATGGACAGCACGCTTGCTCCAAATGTCCGAATGGTGGCTTGTGTTGTTCTCTTCGAAACAAAGCCTGCTCTTCCAACAGTATCAGCTCTGGCCAGCTCGCTGCTGACGGAGCCCAGCCTGCAAGTAGCCAGTTTTGCATATTCACACATGAAGGCTTTGGCAGCAGGCAGGATCCCACAGCTCTATAAACTGTAAGTAGAGGAAGAAGTACATTTTTAGTAGAAAATTGAGATTTTTTTATTGCAGTTTTCCAAGAATTTGGTCACAGTCGACTGTCTTCATATGATTTTAATTCTGTTACTCAGATCTGCTGCTTGCAACATTGCCATTAAACTCCTGGGCCCCAGACTTGACAGGCTGAGCTATCGCTACAGCAAGGTCATTGAGATCAGTGACTACTCCTGTGAGTACCAGCTGCCCTGTGCACTTCCTCAGCTTAGGTAGCCAAATGCCTCTACTGTGTTCTGTCATTTTCATCCAAAATCCAATCATGAACTGTGAGTTTAGTGCACTCTTGAAATAGAAAAAGCAGAAGAACCTCCTAACACCCAAAATTGCCTGAGGCTATTCCACAAATCTCTGGTATCCACGGGGAAAGTGGTGTTTGCACATGGATTTAGGCCTCCTTCTTCAGTCCCTGAGGTTGTGTTGACTCTGCCCTAGAATGATGTCCTCCTCTTGAGGTTGCAAACTTGAGGACCTGTGGGATTGAATCTGACAGAACCCCTTGTGATCTACTACAGCATGTACCTGATGTGGCTATGTGCACCAGACACCCTGGAGGCCCTAATTTCTGCTGCTTTTTATTCCTGTGACAGCTCAGTATCAGGCTGGTGCCATTTGGAGGGTCTATCTAATGAACAGTCCCAGCGCCATGTTTCCATCTGATATAATCACAAAAGTAAGAGGATATTATGCAGACACTGCAACGGATATTATTGAAGTAAGTATTGCATTGAGACAGCCAGTTTTTGGACCGTGATGTAGTGTTTAACTCCATTTCTGGCTGTGAGGGGGATGTGGAGGGGAAAATTTAGATGATTATGATTTTACTTAGGCTTCTTCTTTTATTTGAGCTTCTTGACACATACATTCATCAATGAACACATCCAGTACAGACATGTAAGTCTAGGAGCAGAGGAAAGCTTACACAGCAGAACATCCATCTGCCCACCTTAAGTCACGTGGGATCCAGGGTATTTTGCATAAGTACAGGGAAACTAAACTTCAGCCAGCAGTACAGCCAGGGCAGCACAAAGCTCCATGTAACAGCATGCAGGAATTTACACAGCTTCTTGGGCAAGCTTTGCAGCCTGGGCTGAGTTCTGCACTACCCTAAAATTATCCCTGCTGACTAATTTAAGCTGGCTGGCTCAGCATGTCCTCAGCATCTGCAGCCATAGCCTGCAGTTATCTGCCAGGTAGACATGTCCTTGTAACACAATGGCTTCATGAAACAAGTATTTCGTGTGGCCTCGGTGAGTTAATACCAGGCACAAGAGTTCTCCTGAGCTCTCTTGTGCTTGGGCTGTGATGCCTGACTCTTTCCTACAGGTGGCTTTCCGGTCACAAAGCCTAAGCAAGCTTCTGAGGAAGCAGAACATTCCTTTTGCTGAGTATGACACGTACAAGACCCTGAAGGAGCTGGGTAAATCGGTACGTCTGGGCACCCTTCTGACCTGTCTGCAACAGACAGCTCCTGACAGCACCAGGGTTGCATCACCCACCCACTGAGCCTTCCCTTTGATGTTTCTGGAAGAAAGGAGTCTGTCGTCCTGTTTAGTCATGGAAAGCTGTACTTACACTGTAGTTACTCTCTCAACAGATGCCACCTTTTCACTCAACATGTGTCAGCTCTCAATGTATAGCACAAAAGATGAGGTTGCTGCTGGGAGCAAAAATGTTTCAAAGTGTATGTTAGAACAACACTAAGTGGTTGTTCTTCTCTTTTAAAACGATAATTGAATAAGGTTTTTCCTTCATGAGTCCTTGGGTGTCACCTACTACTTACAGCAGCAGAAATTACCAAGCCCTTAACCTCACCCTTTTGTGGGGAAACTCTCTCTGAAATCAGCTGTGCAATACAAGAAAGGCCACATTGTTTCAGATCTGTAATATAACCTGTAATATATCTATTGGGATTTTGGCTAAGGAACCACAGTTCTCATTCTTCAGATGGGATCTACTCTTTGTTAAGACATTGCTCCATTTTAAATAACATTTTCTGCTTCTTCTCTTTCTCCCCATCTCTCCTTAACACCACAGCTTCTGGGATGGAAAGAACTGCCACCTGAAGACCCCCTGGTATCGGCTTACATCAAAGTATTGGGTCAAGAGATTGCCTTTGCTGACATTGACAAAGATGCCATTCAACAGATGATGATGGTACTAACAAGGCTGTTGAGTTTTTGTCTGCAATACTGAATAATTTCCCTTCTGTGTCTGCTCTTACCTACTTACCTAACCTATTTCTCTATTTCCAGAGTCTAACTGGATCATCAGACTGGCAGCCAGTGGTGAAAAAAGTGGTGGAAGAGGTCCAGAGAGGCCTTTCAGGCCGGTGGACCCTGCCAGTGGTGGTGGGTGAGATGCGGCACATTGTCCCCACGGTTGCTGGCCTGCCCCTGGAGCTGGGGCTGTGCGGGGCCGCGGTGGCCCAGGCTGCGGTCGACGGTGAGCGTGGGATGCCAAACTGAGCAGCTTCCCCACAGGAACTGTGGGTCCAGCCCCTCTGCTGGAATCAAATCCCTCTATAATCTTGAAAAATATCGAAACACTAGTCACCAGCTGCCTCCAAAGGGTTTGAGATGTAATTAGCGTATTTCACCTGAGACATATTTGTATAACTGATTTGGATTAGCAACCCTTAAATGACCATGTAAAGTATTTCAAAATGTAAAAGCACAACCCTTGCATTAACTGCTGTGCTTATTGAAAGTATTGTATCCCCAGAGTTTATTGTTTTCCTGTTAATATAATTTCTGTCTGTCTTTTTCAGTGGATGTAAAGGTATCACCACCAGTATCTGACAATTTTAGACCATCACAGTTGTGGGAAACCAAGACGGATATTCATGCTGACATCAGGCCAAAGTAAAAATTACATATATTTTCACATACACACACACAAGTATTTATAGTTATAGTCAGATTTGACATAGATATGTGGTGGCATATAGATATACAGGGATCTTACTTGTCCCAGATTTTGGACAAATGTGCTAGTCTAGAGCAGCAAAGTTATGAGAAAGCAATGCAATTTCCTGATGCATTACAACCCTGCAAATCTAGCAATGTGCATGGTATACTACAGGATACTGTGCTGTTCTGCCATTGCTAAAAATGCTTACATTTGTACGTGTTCAATGACTAAAGATACTAAGATGTGAAAATATCTTAGGTATCAAGTTTTTTACAATTTCAGCATAGAATCTCATCATCACCTGGCATAAGCCAGGAGGATTTCAGGGGGGAAAGGGAAATGTTTCTGGATCTGGAAAATGAATACTAATAATGTTACTATTAGTACTAATCAGTACTAATAATGATAATGGTAACAATGATAATAATAACAATAGTAGTGATAATATTAAAAAAATAGGCAGAATCTGAAGCTACAAGATTCTGGAGAATGCAGTCAGAAGCTCCATGTTAGCTTTGTTTTTCAGACAAATCACCTTTTCCAGTTGCATTTAACCTTTTTTCTTATCTTGTTGTAAGAAATCTCTTCATCCATCAGTAGGGGGTCTTACAATAAAAAGAACAGCATGAAAATGTAATTTTGCATTTCAAAGTTAAATTTTTGCACATTAAAATATAATTATACCTGGTTTAATTTCCATTCTTTCAGAGCCTATTTACATATGATTGCAGTGATGGGGATTAATACACAGTACTTGCAGAGTGGTTTTGAATTTCATGCAGAGTTCAGTGCCAATGCCACAATGAAATTTGATGCCAGGATAAATATGAAAGAGAAAAATTTGAAGATTGAAACCCTTCCCTGCCATCAAGAGGTTGAGCTCGCAGCTGTGAGGTACAGAGGAGCTTTTTTCATTTTGCTTGCTCTGATTATGTTACTGATTGTGAATTCCCTGTTATAAAATCACAAGTATACAACTACTTGTTAAGGTCTGCCATGCCTTGGCAGCCACATAAAGCTTAGTACTGTCTTTTTTTGCACCAGCAAAGATGGGTAGAGTGAAATCAGAAGGTGTTACTTGTGTGACATTTATCACCTCCACAGGAGTGAAGCTTATGCTATTTCAAGGAACATGGAAGAAGTAGACTCTGAAAAGAAATCCCAGATTCTCCCCAAAGGAGAAATACCAAATATCTCTGACCAGCTACTGCAGTCAACAGAAGGATCTCCCATGCCTGGTAGCTGGAAGGTAAGGAAGCCTCTTGGCACCTGTACTGCAGACAGGCAGAGAACAGAGAGCTCCTCAGAAGGGCTGGGCACCCCTGACACGGGAGCTGGCGAACCAGATCACAAACACAGGAATGGTGAAATTCAACAGGAGTCTGATATTTCCCAAACCAAGCCTAAAACCCAGTGGGTTCATGACATGATCCTTCACTCACTTTCTTCATTGAATGCAGGCAGGGCTGCTTTGACAGCATGTCTTCCTATTTCTTTACAGTCATGGAAGGGTGTCTGAAATTCACATCCTTTGTACAACATCTCATTTTTTCTGAATCAGAACAATGTGAAAAATATGGTTCTTGGGCAGGATATAGATTTTTCTTCCTGAATTCTGATAATCCTGAGTGGATTGCAGAAGCACATCCTTTCATGTGCTACTCAGCTTCTGAGGCTGGCGTGGGAAGGCCATGCTGGCTTGCAGCAGGAGAGCTAAAAGCCTGAATGGATGCAGAGGGACTGCCCCTGCAAAGAGCCCTGCAGGTTCTCATTGGGAGTGTGTTTGTGAAGCACTGCCTGAGAAAGGGTGGGCAGGAGAGCTGTCCTCTTCCACAGAGCATTTTGCAGGAAACCCCACTGCTTCCAGTGCCTGGATCTCTAATTCTAAGCATTGTTTCCCTCTTTGAGCATCATTCTCTTCATTAACTGGAGGAATTATTTAAAGAGCTGGGACAATTTTTTTTTTTAAATGGAAAATGACTTTATCTGCCATTTTTTGTTTAATGCAGCAAAGCAGCATACCTAATGTGATATCCAAAGGATACCAGCAAGGTTCAGAAGAGGCACATCACAACAGTGCAGGAAGAAGATTTTATGCACGCAAGTTCTGTAAAAAATTTGAAAGTTTGGGATGTTCTACTTGTCTCAGCCTTAAATCACAAAATTCTGCTTTCTTAAGAAACACCTATCTGCACAAATTGTTTGGAGAATTTGAAGCCAAAATAATTTTAAAGCCAGGTACAGTCATAATAAGTTTTTCTGTTAATCACTGTAAATAACGCTCAAGCAGCACAGCCCTGGAATGCTTTTGCCTTTAGTTCATACAGATGCTGATATTGACAAAATACAGCTGGAGGTTCAAGCAGGAGCCAAAGCAGCTTCAAAAATAATTGAGGTATCAAGCTCAGGGTCAAAGGAAGAGGGAGAGACATCTACATACAAGGATATTCAAGCTAAACTGAAGAAGATTCTAGGCATTGAAAATGTGTTCACGGTAAGAGACCTTGAGCATCAGAGAGGGAAATATTTCCTATAATGAAGCCAAGAGTTTCCATTTTGGAAAACTGGCATGGGAAAGCAGAGAGCTGGGCTGGGAGGAATGGGCCTGAGTGAGTTCTGGTACAGCTTCCACAGTGTGTGGGGACAGGAAGTTCTATTTCCTTGGAAGTCTGTGGTGAGCATCTTGTCTGACAGCCAGGGAAATGTTACAGAACCAGCTATAAATTAATAATGCTTTCAACTGTTTTTGGAGGCTTCGAATAAAACACGGCGCCGCACGAAGCGGATTAACCGAGAGTACAACACTGCAGACACAGGGCTCTGGGCAGAGCCCAGCACAGCCCACCTCTCCAGCTCATCCTCTTCCTCTGCTGCTTCCTCTGCCGATGGCAGAGAGCCTGGAGATCATCCCAGGAAAGATGAAAGAAGGCAATCTGGGAAGACGCGTGGCAGCAAGAGCAGCAGCAGGAGCAGCAGTGGGAGCTCTGCTAGCAGCAAAGCATGCAGCAGCAGCAGCAGCAGCAGCAGCCAAGAAGACCACTCTGGGGATAGACACTGCAGTGGGGACAGTGACTATTCCAACCAACAGGTAATTCACTCTGGCTGGACCATTTTGTATTTCTTATAGTGATTGTTTTTGTACACCAGGAAATTGTGCTCATAGAGCATGGACCAAAGAAAAAGGAACCCTGGTTCTCTGAGGCATTTCAGATTAGAATTTTGACATTTCAGGATTTTTCACTGTAAAATGCTTTAAAAAACTAATTTTTTTCCTTCCCCCCCCCCATACCCAGAACTGAATTTTTTAATGCATTTATCAAAAGTTAATTCTTTATTTTCTCTGAGGTCTTCTTACATACCATCTATTTTCACAGGCAAACCCACCTGTTTACCAGCTTTTGTTTAAGCCAGAGGATGAACAGGTACATTTACTGCATATACTGGGAGCAGGGTGTCTTGCTGTCTTTGCTCCAATTAGATCCTAGTTCTGTGAGAGTAAATGATAAATTAATTCTGCAACAACTTCAAGTGGTAGGCACCTACTTCAAGGTTATTCTTTGTTTTTGCAGGACACAGGAAGGGAAATCCTGAATATCAGCATCAGCTCTTCTTCAGCTAGTGATGAAGACATCTCTAGAGCCATGTCTCAGGTGAGTGTCTTAATCTGCAAGAAATCCAGACATTTACTTTCCATTTCCAGTTGTATTTTTATAACAGAATAGGAAAATTATGGTGATTTAAGAAATTAGGTACATAGAAAGAAATGGAACAGTTTCTTATTTCATAAAGGTGAGCACTTTGGATAGTCATTGAATGTAATTTGATATTCATTTAATACAGGCTACATTTTTAAAATGAAATTGGAATGTATTGCTGTATATGTTGAAATTTGTCTTGCTCAGTAAATAATTCACTATAAAAATCCGAACACTTTAGAAGTGCCGACCTGCTGGATCAGAAACTGGTGTCGGGGATATTTTCATTGTATATCTTTCTGTAAAAGTTAGGAGTTGACTCTGACATTCTTTTGCTCATTATGTCCTTCTGCAGAACTGCCACAGGCTTTTGAAAAAACCTTGAGTTTGCAGCAAGGCTCCAACTCTGAGAGCAATCCAGGTGTTTATTCAGGAGTGTCTGCATGGTACATAGTTAAAAGTGCCTGGTCCTTCTATTAGAACTGAGGGAATCTGGAACAAATTTCAACAAAGAAAAATTTTACACATTTCAGGCAATGACCTACACGCCTACAAAATAATAACCCTTACTTTGCTGAGGCATCCTTTCTGCTGCAGCAGCTGCCAGATGTTAGTGCAAGTAGCTTGTGGAAAGAAGGCAGCCAGATTGCCCTTCTCTTCCACTATTTCTATGCAGCTTAAATTCACCTCTCTTATTCACCTTTTCACCACGTTACTACTTCCCTGAACTCTCTCTCAGCCACAGCCTTGCTCTTTCCCCATTTCCCACTAAGCCCTCTCCAGCTCTGTCTCAGCCAGTCCTTTTTTGTCTCTGTCACTGGCACCTGGCAGCACAGGGAGGACCTGCTGCCCCACAGCAAATTGCAGCTGTCCCCTGGCCAGGTGGGGACCCTGCCACAGCTCAGGTGGGACACTCAGGCAGGTGCTGCTGCTGGGCACAAGGGTCCAGCACTGACAGGGCCACGTGCTGCTCCTCATGCAAGCACCACACTTTGGACTGCCCTGAACAGATCCCCTCTAACACAAATTATCATGGTTTTAAACAGGTGGTCAAGCTAGTTTTATCAAAAAGGCTTTTAGTTTAACTATATTTTGGTAAGAGAGCAGTGCTGAGCTGGATAGTATTGGTTCTTTATCCAGTACCATACTTCTTTTAGTTGCATTGAAATTTCTGTACAGAAAAATTCCCAACACAGTCTTGCATAGGTCATGTCAGTGGTTTTACTATCATAATTCTAATTACTTGTTTATGTCTTTGGTCTCTCTTTCATCTCTACTCACTGAAGCCTAAATTCTTGGGAGACAACAAGCCACCAATACTGGCTGCAGTTCTTCGTGCCATCCACAGAAACACGCAGCCAACAGGATTGCAGCTTGCCCTGTTCACTGATACACAACCCAAGAGGTGGAGAATACAGATGTTTGGTTCAAGCATCACAGGGCCAAGCAGATGGAAACTCTGTGCTGATGCTTCAGTAATAAATTACCGAAAAGTATCAGTAAGTTTAAAATATCAGTCAGCTCAAATATAAATGAAACATAATGATCTTGCTATGTTTTATGCAAAAATTTACTTATTTCCCTCTACTAGGGTTTTCTTAAATGGGGTAAAGATTGCCAGGACTACCAGATTGGTACTCAGATTGCAACAGGGCAATTTGCTGCTTATCCAGCTATGCAGATGAAGCTGGATTGGCTAAAAGTGCCTTCAATTATCCGAACAACTGCAAGATGGTGAGATTTCATTTTGGTTTTTGAAAAATATATGTCTATGCTCAAAATAATTACAGCTTCAGTTCTGCAATTTCCAAGCTGGAAAAATTCCCCTTCATCAGTAGGATATTATAAAATCAGATTAGATCAGTTTGCTTTCTCTATATTCCTTCTCTCAAAGAATACTGCATTTTCACTTGCGAGAAAACCACTTGGGATGATGGGATTCACCTAATCTATTGCAGACTTGTAATTTAAAGTGCCTGAATCAGGACATTGGCTTTGTCATGCTTCCTGATTCATGGAGGCTCAGAGCAGAAGCCTGGCCTTGGTTCTCTGAAGAAATCAGTCTCTTACTTAATTTCCTAATGCAGGCACTTGCCTCTGGCTTATAAAGCAGGTGATACAAATTTGCCACAGTTTTCTTCTCATACCACTCTCCCATCCAGCCTCTTGAGAACTTTTACACCAATTAAAAATAAATTTTCCTGTCCCTCCACCCATATATAGTATAACATATCACCAAATCCTGATACAAAACATGTCCCAATGCTAACACAGAATGCATGTTGCTTTAAGGGGATATTTTACGTGAACAAATAATAACAATTTTTTTCAAAGATAGTTCATTTTAATTGCTTACTTCCTTTTTTTTTCAGGTTTTACTCATTTCTTCCAGGAGCTGCCTATGTGCTTGGGTTTTCCCAAAGGCAACAGCTTGGTCCCTCTCACCAGGCAACCTTGGTTATGGCTTTGACATCCCCCAGAACCTGTGATGTTGTCTTTAAGTTGCCAGAGGTAACAATTTCCACCATCTTTTATCCTGAAGCAGCAGTCACTACCTAGGAAATGGATGATTAAGGGCTTTTTTAACCTGCTGTTTTAAAAAAAATCCCAATCAAAACTATAAAGAAGCTGCCCTCACAAGACATATTTATGCAGTTGGTTTTACTATGAAAATATCTTACAATGCATTTGTCTTTCTCAAGCATATGAAATAAGAAACAGGTTAGAAAACAATCATCATGATTGATAGCATGTTAAAAAATAACTTATTATTAAGCCCACTCCTCCCAAAATCTTTAGGAAGATGATAGGTTTTCCTGCATTCTGAAAAGGCAGTAAAAGCAGGCTGATGAGACAGCCAAATTTGATTTATAGGCAGAAAGAGGGTGTGCATCTCAGGTAAGCAAACTGTTCAGCCTGAGAACACATGTGATATACAGCTACCCAAAAAGCTGCAAATTGGTGACTCTCCAAATTCACTTACAGCACTGCTGTTCCACAGGTTGCAGATGTGTCACAGTGTAGAACCATTTCATGCTGTAGATGGAGGACTTGATTTCTTTTTCGCTCTGACCGAAATCCAGATGCTAATTTAGATTTCAGTCAGCACAATTCTCTTGGAACATTAGAGGAAAATGCTACCTTATCTCTACACTGTACTTTGCATTTCCATTCATGTTGGTTTCCTGCCTGATTTTCAGCTCACAATTTACGACACTGCCATCAGCCTCCCCCTGCCAGTCCCTTCACATCCGAGTGCACCGATCTCAACATCATCATCCTCTGACTGGAAGGTCTTCTCCCAAGCAACACTTTCAATCATTGAAAGTCTTAAAGGTCAGTAAGTAACTATCTGCACAGACATTGGTTGGCTTTGTAAATTTTGTAAACACCTTTTACACTTTTGTTGTAATTTTTTATTTTTACTTATTCACTTAAATATCAGTTGGATGTCAGATAGAAACAAAGCACCTCTATGAAAATCTCTGAGGCTGCAAAGATGTAAAGAAATGGAAATATAATAGGAAAATGAAACATTCAGATTCATGCCAAATAGTGCTCTCAAATACACCCATTCCCAAATGCATCCATTTCAGCTTCACTGCAAAAACTCTTTGGTGAGGAAAATATACAATACAAAATTTGTGACAGGAACATATAAGTGACCTCTGATTTGGGGTGCTCTGCGTGATTAGCACTGTTATGTTGAAGCTGAAACAGCTCCAAAAGTATACTCATTAATTTCAGATCCTGCACTCTGAGTTTGAAGGGATTATTGTCTGGTTAATGCTGTATTAAGAGCTAATCACATTATACTTACTTACAGTAAGTTTTAAAATTAAAAGATTTATGTAATCCTGCAATAAGAAGTCACATTTTGCTTGGAATCAGTGGGATAATATCATACCATGCATATTTATAAGGTGTCCCTGTCTACAACAAGGGGATTGGAACTTGATGAACTTCAAGGTTCCTTCTAACCTGAGCCACTCTATCATTCTGTGGTATTTCTTTGGTAAACACCAAAACTAATCTTTATTAATTACAATTGTTGCAAAATTATTTCTAATCAGAGCTGGTAGGATTTCCAACAAAATGCCATTACAGTGAAAAAGAGAAAAGTCTAATGTGATATTTTTTCCTTCCCAACTTCTAACTATTTCTAATCCTGGTTATAACTCAATAAGGGTATCAGCATTTCAGTGAACTTTCTCTAGTGTTAATGACATGTGAATTGTTACCAACCTTTATGAAATTCTTCTGACTTCAACCAAGTTAGAAAAGCCAAAATGCCACAAATCAAGAGTTGCCTCAGCATCAGCTGTGAGCAGAATTCATCTCACACAGTGATTGAATCATGGGGGTGTTGTCCTGCTGCCTGGGAACTGGCAAAGTTTTACTTTTGAATTACTACAAATCTAAAATTTTGTCTGACAAATTTAATTCACTTTTACATCAAAACACACAGAACCAGAAGATTTTTTTTTGTTTAATTACAAAACTAAAATAAAATAGCTGTCTAATAGAAATTATTTTTTTTTCAGGTCATTGTACAGTTTTCCAAAATAAGATTACAACCTTCAATGGTGTTGAATTTAACTATTCAATGCCTGCAAGTTGCAACCATGTCTTGGTGCAGGACTGTAGCCCAGAGCTTAAATTCCTGGTGATGGTGAAAAGACTTGAAGAGTCTGCTGACCTTACAGCAATAAATGTCAGACTCGCCAGCCAGTAAGTAATTGAAAACTTAATAAAAAATAGATGCCAAACTGAATATGCTATAAATGAGGATCAAATTGGTAGGGCAGACTGGCACTAGCATTAGACTCATGCAGAAGGTACTGATGTCAATGGAAAGATATCTGGGAGTGTCACTGGCATTTGGGACTTTGTCTTTTAAAAGTGCTTCTGAAATATATCTGAGGTTCACAGTAACCTCAAGTCTTTACTGCCCTAAATTCTTCATGAATTTGTTAGAAGTTAACCATCTCATTTTAGTACTTAGTGATTAGGCAGACACATCAACTATAAATCCTGAAGGAGGTGTTGTAATCATTAGTCTGGCCTTCTACGTTAAGCTAATAATTATAACAAATTAGAACCCACACTCATTACAGTAGGGTTGCTGAGAAGTGGACACAGCTAAAAAGAGCATTACTTTTCTCAGATTAGAGGCACTCTCTTAGGACATCTCTCAGTTGGTACATAGTGTTCTAATCTATTTGAAATTAATTTAAGACACACTTTGTTTCAGCCTGGAGTAATCATCCCTAAATTGTATGGGATTATGCGTACTAAAATCACTGTAGTGAGCATTCTTCAAAGCACATAAATAGACTGTGATCTGTAAGGTTTCATTACAAGTAATTATTTCTAAAAAATGTGTGCCTAACTGTGCCATAATGTTAGAGAAACAGAGGGAATCTAGTATTCCCTGCACCTGTTTTGTGGAAGAACACAAGGATGCTTGTTTTATAGACTGTGTCTTCTGTGATAAAGACATTCCTCATCACTGAGTCATTCCTGATTGTTTCATACAATTGTATGGATGTGCTTTTGATGTGCGTGAGCTTCGTATTTCTTCACTAGAGCAAACACCGCTCTGAAGAAAATACTACAATGCACAGACTGTTCAGGCTGTAAGAGAACTGCCCTAGGGAACCCAATCTTCCTTTGAAATGCAAAGCACCTTCAATTTCTGTGAAGATAATAGCAATAAGGTTGTTCTGCAGCAGGGCTCCTGTAGCCTGGTGCTTTCCTGCCCGAGCCGTGGTGGCGAGCGGCTGCTTAGAGATGAGTACAGCCAGGGGAAGCTGCACTGGGAGCGCTGCTGCAGGCACTGCCCTGGGCCCCCCAGCCCTCCTCCTAAAGGGTAGAAGATGATTCATGTCAGAATGATATGAGCATCCTGCAGTGATGCTTCTGCCAGAACAGGAAATTATAAGATGAGTAGGTCAAAGGAAAGGCATTTGTTTACACTAATTTCCCTTATTTAAAGTGAGGTTGACATGTATGTTTCCAATGGACTCATCCAGTTGAAGATTAATGGTGTCCAAGCCCCAAAAGATCTTCCATACACATCTAATTCTGGTAAGAAACTCATTTAGATTTTGTTTAATCTTTCTTGGTCTTTTGAAGAAGGAGAGGACACGTTCCTGTGAACACCTCAGAAGATAAGGATCATCCTGATTTGAGAAACAGGAGATTTTAACATAGCTCCATGCAAGCTTTTCCAGTGGGTGGCAAGAAAGAGGACCAAAGAAAGAGATGCTGAGCCTGTGTATCTTTGCACAGGCAGAAACATACAGGGCTGTGGTATGTTTTGCTGCTTCCAGAGGCCCACAGAATGAGCATTTAGATGAGCCCTGTCACAGCCACCCCTTGTGGGCTTCAGCTTTTCCCAGGGCAGGGAGCAGTAGTCCTTTTACCTCCCAACATCTCTTCTGAGATTCTTTAGAGTGTGCATTATGTCCCCAGGAACTTAACAAATGGTTCAGGGTGGACCTTAAAACAGTAACTTCATTTTAGAAAAGATCTCATTTTGCTTTTTTTTGTTGCAGCTGCAAGCATGCTGATCAGCAGTGAAAAGAAAGGACTGACACTAAAAGCCCCAGATTATGGCATAGATAAATTATATTATGATGGGCATAGACTTGAGGTAATTTTTATGTTACTTTAAGTGGGTTTAGTTTTAGAAGAAAAGCATTTACATACAACTTTTCTGTATTTCCACAAAGATTCATGTTGCTTTCTGGATGGCTGGAAAAACATGTGGCATTTGTGGAAAATATGATGCTGAGATTGAAAGAGAATATCAAACACCCAGTGGGTATTTAGCTAAAGACGCTGTGAGTTTTGGTCACTCTTGGATCATCTCAGAAGACCCCTGTACTGGAGGTACTAAAAGTCCAACATATATTATTATCATTGCCTTCAACTAATTAATTAATCGCATGAATAGGTGGTTTATATTAATTGTAGCACAGTCATCTTGATTTTTTTTTACTATTTTTGTGATCAGTGCCCACAGACTAAAAGAAAAAGAAAATTCTGTTTTTCCTGAGTTTGGTAGTTCACTGCAAGTTCAAGTTTTATTTGGGCTTTTTTATCAACATCTTATGCATTGTGTGGTTACCTGGAGTTTGTATGTTCCACTTAGAACTCCCTAAGTTGATAACTTAGTATGAAAAGGAGGTAGTTTGACAGTTGATAAAAGTAATTTTGTGTCATCTTTAATAGTTTCATTCTTTATTTTAATTCTGTTATTGCCAAGCTTTTAATTTAGATTAAAAACCTCATATCTAGCCCTGACTATCAAACTAGAGGGCATTTGAGGTGGGAAAAACTTGTTTTAATTTCCTCAGGCTGAAGATAAACTCAATCTGAAAACATCAGCCTGGGAATGATTGATTGTTCTTTCCATCCAGGTCCTACATAAAAACAACATGAATGTGTTGGCTACGTTAGGGTGCACTACACATTTTGTGTGGAGCACAACCCTCTGGGCATGTGTTGGCCTTTCTGTAAGGTGTTCTTAGATCAAGCTTCCCTGGGGTGACTGGCCCAGGAAAGCCTGGATCAGACCTAAGGACTAAGCTACTCAGCCATGGCAAGGCAGGTGTGATGCTGCTCAGTGCAGAAGAGGATATAAAGATGTGTAGGAGCCACTGCTGCCCCAAAATAAAGTGCTGTTTGAGTAAGTAGAGTAAAGCTGACCAGGGTTTTCACATGTATCTTGTTGGATTTGGACATCAGTGTCCCACCTCGATCCCATCTGACAAGCCTCTGTCCTTGCAACTGTGCTCCACATGCTTCATTTTCTCACAGCCTGAGCCTTTGACAAAAAATTGATTCACTTCAAACAGGTTAGCTTCATCTAGCTTGTGTCACACTGTTCATCCATTGGTCTTAGTGTTTGCTAATTCTACAAATTAAGTTCAGAAAGTTATTTTTCTAAACTCTGTGCACGCTTTAAGAGGGTTCATGTTTTGTAGCTTGTAAGCTGCAGCACAAACTTGTCAAAAGCGAGAAGCCAGTTTCATTTGACAAGACAGCAGCAAAATGCTACTCTGTGGAGCCAGTCCTTCGCTGTGTAAAAGGCTGTTCAGCAACCCAGACTGTTCCCGTGTCCGTGGGCTTCCACTGCGTTCCAGCCGGTGAGTCTGGTCACCCTGTGCACAACACCACCAGTGTGTGTGACTGGGCTTCTGCGAAGAACCGTGAGCTGCACCAGGAGCACCCCGATGTATATATAACCATCTCTCCTTTCTCGTTTAGACTCCGCTCTCAGCCTGGACGGGCAGCCACGGCTGGACCAGAAGTCCGAGGACGTCTTGAGCTCTGTCTCGGCTCACACAGCGTGTTCCTGCCAGCGGCAGGCGTGCCCGGCCTGAGCCCCGCACCGGCCCGCTCCGGGCTCGGGCAGCGGGGACGAGCCCCGTCCCCTCCGGGAGACCACTCTGCTTCTCCTGGAGATGCTGGAAACAACCCGGGCCCGTCCCCGGGGTGACCTTTCAATAAACAGCTGCTCTGTGAACGCGCTCGGCCCAGCTCATTTGTCCCTGCACCGGCGGCGCGCCGGGGGCGGCTCCGGCCGGGCCCGCCCCGTGGCCGAGGCTGCGCGGCCCGGGCGGCACCGGCGGCCATGGGGCGGCCGTGGGGCGGGTGGCTGCTGCCCATCAGCCTCCTGCAGCTGCTGGGCCCTGCCGGCGCCTGCCCCTGCCGGGACCCGCGGCTGTGCCGGCCCCTCACGGGCCCCGCCGGCTCCGAGGTGCGCGGGCCTGGGCGCAGGCGGGGCCGGGCCCGGCGGCAGCGCCGTTCGGAGCAGCCTCAGCGCCGCTGCCGCACCGAACGGCCGGGGCTGGGCAGGATCCCCGGGCTGGGTCCCGGGGCTGGGTCCCCGGGCTGTGCCCCCTGGCAGGGTCCCCGGGCTGTGTCCCGGGGCTGGGTCCCCGGGCTGTGTCCCCGGGCTGTGTCCTCGGGCTGTGTCCCCCGGCAGGGTCCCCGGGCTGTGTCCCCCGGCAGGGTCCCCGGGCTGTGTCCCCGGGCAGGGTCCCCGGGCAGGATCCCCGGGCTCGGGGGTCTGCGGGCAGTGCCCGGGGACGGACACTGCCCCACACTTGGCTCCCCGCTGCCCTCCCTGAGAGCCGCTTCCCAGCCCGGGTGTGCCGGTGTTGGAGCAGGGTGGAGCGCGATGGCCCTGCTGGGTGGTGCTCGGGCTAACGAAGGTGCTTTTTACCCCTTTTCCAGGTCTTTGTGTTTGATGTGGGGGATGAAACCTGGAAATCCTACGACTGGTCAAAAATTACCACTGTGGCAGCTTTTGGGAAGTACGATCCTGAGCTCATGTGCCATGCCCACTCCAAAGGCTCGAGGATAGTACTGAAAGGTTGGTTACACTGGGAAAATGTGGATGTTTATGATACATAAATAAAAAGATAAGGTACACAGGCATATATCACCTTGGCATTTTATGTTCAGTTGCATGCAGAATATTAAAATCATTAAGAGAGTTAATTAACAAGGCTTTAATGAACCCAGGACTATAATACATAGACATTTTGCCTGTGCAAAGCATTGAAACCAACAGTGGATTGTGCCACAGTAGTAACCAAACCATCCCAGTGACATGGTAATAAAAGTTCTCTAACAGGAAACATCATTGCTAAGGAGGAAGAGGGAGGAAGAAAAAGCCAAAAGACAAAGGAAAGGGATTTTAAGAAATTTTTAGTATTTTGCACTTAAATGAGTCCCTCTGTATTAGGAAGTGGTTGAGTTTTAAAACATGAATACTCAGGAACTCTGTGCAGGTACAAATGCTGATTAGAAAGACAAAGTCCATTAGCTTACGTGTTGTAATTACCTTTTGGCTCTGTTGAGAAAAAGCAGAACCCAGGACTACAATGTGGAAAGCAACAAAGGTTAAGCACCAAAGTAATTTTCCTCTAAACATGACCAGTGGAAATGCTAAAAGTACTTAGATTTCAAGAAAGGTAGTTTAACTTGGCTAAAAGAATGTTAAGCAGAAGTAAGAAGATTAAAATTATAGAAAAACCAAAGGAACCTAATTTTAACACCACTGTCTCAAAATCTTGGTAATCTCTTCTGGGTGGTTTCTCAAAATTATGCTTGAGGGGAAAAGTGAACTCCTTTGTGTTTCACCGGTATTAGTATGGGCATTTTTTATGTTGTATTTGAATTTGTTGGTTAACTAAAGGCAAACCTTTCCTTCTTACTATTACTGTGGTGCAAATGCATATTAACTCATGAAGGCGTCTTGTCTAGGTGATGTACCTCTTAAGGAAATTGTGGATCCTGCTAAAAGAGCAGCATGGATATCCCAACAGGTGGACCTTGCCAAAAAGCAGTATATGGATGGAATTAACATAGATATAGAGCAAGAAGTTAATGAAACCTCCCCTGAGTATTATGCATTGACAGAGCTTGTTAAAGAAACTACAGATGCTTTTCACAGAGAAATAGCTGGATCACAGGTAATAATAATGTACTTTGTAGAAACATTAAATTTAACCTTATGAAATGTAAGAACTTTTGGCAGTGCTGTTTAGCATATGAATATGAAAAAGTTTATGCAGATCTAAATATAATATTCTAGTGAATGCTTAATTATGAATGTTAGCTGTGATATGATCCTGTAAGAACCACTCTTTTTGACCTGTGTGAATTTCAATGAGAGGTAGGTTCGCTGAGGCTTGTAGATACAATGTGTGTGAGCTGGCTGTTTTTAGTGTGCCTTAACGTGTTGAAAGCAGGGCAAATACAACCTTCTGGGGCAAAAGCTTGGCAGTGTCTGGTGAACCTATCATGACAGTTTTCAGGATTTGCATCAGGCTTCATATTTTGGGTGGTTTCCATATTATATTTTAATTTCTTTGGTGCTATATATTCACTAATGGGGTACTCGCTTTATTATCTTCTGTTTGTTTTATCAGATGAACAGCTTTTCCTATAGTTCATTATTATCCAGATGTGTTAAACTGCACTATTTGGGAAATAGTGTCTTTAAAAGTCAAGCTTTTTTCAAAAAAAAAGAGATAGCAAGGGCACCTAAGGGCCATACTTGATAGTAAGTCGTGCATTTTTCCTTCAGGTAACATTTGATGTGGCTTGGTCTCCAACATGCATAGATAGAAGGTGCTACAACTACACTGGGATTGCAGATGCCTGTGACTTCTTATTTGTGATGTCATATGATGAACAGAGCCAGATCTGGACAGACTGCATTGCAAAAGCCAATGCTCCTTACCTGCAGACTTTAGTTGGTGAGGACTAAACATCTCCCCAGGAGTCGGAACATTTCCATTTGTTCACATGAGTAGATAGCAAAGATGTCTTTTTCTTAGACAGGTTTATTTTGTTATTGTTGCAGTGAGGCTTTGAGTGTGCTCAAATAATGTGTTGTCCCAATGTGAAAATATCCCTGATCCTTCTGACCCTACAGGCAGATCTTTAGCAGTTGTGTGTTGTTACTTGTAACGTCAGGAGTGTGAAGAATTTAAACTTTGAGAATGACAAATGGCGGCCAGAGCAACAGTGTCTGCCTGGGATTGCAAAGAACTTGGAGCATTTCTCTCATCTTTGTGAACCTCTGCTCAGGGCAGATGGTTTAAAGTGTGAGCAACCTGAGCAGTTACTGGGATCTCAGTAGAGCAAGCCTCTCACTCACTGGAGAGTGCAGGTGAAGGCAAAGGACAGCTTGCACCTTGGCCTCTGTCTGGAGATCATGCGAGTTCTGCGGTGGCTCTGGCTCTAAATTAATTGTAAGAATAAAAAGCATAGGAGAAGTAAATAATGCATGTTAATTTTTATTTTCCTCAAAACTAGGATACGAAGAGTACATTGCTATGGGCATTGATCCTAAGAAGCTTGTGATGGGTGTCCCCTGGTATGGCTATGACTATGTCTGCCAAAACCTATCCACGGTAAGGTGAAGGTCATTTATTTGCAATCAAACTGTTAATTCTTTTTTCCTTGGACAGATGCAACTAGATTGTGGTAATCTTGGTTTTGGACTAGGAAATACTGTGGTCTGATGGATAAGAGCATCAAGCTGGGACACAAAACAGAGTCTTTTGCTTGGCTGATAACTGATGTGCAGTGTGTTACCAGACAAGGCATTTTAGCTCCCTTTAGGCAGCCTGAACCCCATGATATCCAAGCACCGTGTTTGACTAAGGAGCTATAAAAGTTACCTGTGTGAGGAGATGTCCAAAGGCCCTACAACACTTGTATGTGCCTTCTCAACACCCCTTTAAAGACAAGTGCAACAAACCTTGGCAAACCTACGGCTGTTACAGCATAGCAGTTTATGAGGTCTCAAAAATTATACTTATGAGAAATGGAAGGGTCAATTAAAGGTAGAAAAGATAAGACAACTGCTTAAGCTGCATGATATCCATCCAGTCCTGTATTACTGCAGATTAAAGAAAATTTAGCTATTTTAATTTATTTTTCTCTACAAATAGTATCTGCCGGAGTTGTTTGAAGATTTGGAATTTTTGTGGCCTTTTGTGAATTGTTCTTGGCTGTACTTTTATTCTGGAGTTCAGTGTATCTTACATGAAACTCATGCCTCCCTATTTCTTTTTCAGGATCATGTTTGTTCCCTTCCCAAAGTGCCTTTCCGTGGGGCTCCTTGCAGCGATGCTGCAGGCAGGCAGGTCCCCTATGCAGCCATCATGAAGCAGGTGAACACTTCTCTTTCAGGGGGGCTGTGGGATGAGGTACAGAAGGCTCCATTTTATGAGTACAAGGTAAGAGTCTTTTTCCAAGACACTGGGGTATAGAGTAAAGCATTAATGAACGACAGATCTCTGACTATGAAGTTATTTGGATTAGATTCTTCCTTTCATGTTTTTTGGCTTTTTTTTTTTTCTTGGTATAGTAAAGGATTGCTGGAAATCTGTGTCTTGAACTCCTAGTCTGAGAGAGTGCTTGAAGACTACAGGAGTAACAAAGATCTTTATTACTTTCCAGTCTTCTCAAGATACTGCATCATGTCAAAAAGGACATTTTGGCACAAAGACATCCTACAGTTCCATCCTTCACTGTTATAGTTACTTTCATGAGCTGATAAATGATTTAAACTAAAAAAGATTCTGAGATGCTCTTAATTTTGTCTAGCTCAGTGCCTTGCATGCATGTTCTCTTCTGCATTTGTTTTCCACACAGACACAGTGAAAGAGTCCATAAATGACTGTGCTTACAAGAACACCACAGTGTATCCATTTTGTCTTGTTTCTTTAGACATTATTTAAGTTTCACATGTTGGTGATTAAAAGCTGTTGTAAGCAATGACCCAACCAACATAACCTTGATAAAATTTTAGAACCTCCTTTAAAATGTTTATTGCTTTAAAACCCCACAATCTCTAACTAAATTCACCTGTTAGCTTAGATACTGTATCTGAAATTTTAGCCATATTTAAAAAAATATTAAAATACAAATTAGCTAAGTGTTTTCATCTGACTTCTGTTAAATTGTGTCACTGTTTTATAACTTATATTCTACAATTTAAAAAAAACCAACAAGTATTTGGCTTAGAATTTTTAATTGTCCTGTGTGCCAAAGAATTGTTAAATCAGGAAAATATTATATAAATCTACATAGCTTGTATATCTCAGTTTTTAATTGTACTTTTAACTGCATTCAAGAGAAAATGTAATCACTGACACTCGCATTTAAATGTTTTTCTAGGATTCTGTTGGTCAATTCCACCAGGTATGGTTTGATGACCCTCACAGCATCTCTCTAAAAGCAGAATATGTGAAGAGGCGAGGCTTAAGGGGCATTGGCATGTGGAATGGAAATAGTCTTGACTATTCCAGGGAAGCTGTAGCAGAACAACAAACTCAAGCAATGTGGCAAGCCCTGACACCATAAGGACTATGTGAACCCTTGATTTAGATTGATGAAAATTGGTAATTTTTAATTTTGGTTTACACT
This sequence comes from Prinia subflava, assembly GCF_021018805.1. Taxonomy (NCBI): domain Eukaryota; kingdom Metazoa; phylum Chordata; class Aves; order Passeriformes; family Cisticolidae; genus Prinia; species Prinia subflava. The sequence goes on along the minus strand of NC_086256.1, from coordinate 14,073,238 downwards.
ATCACAGATTTTGATTTTAAATAAATATATTGTGATTACAAAAACTTTAAAAACTAGGCAAATTAATCTTGTTGTTTTATGTGCAAAGCTGTATTTTCATTCTTCAGAACGTTCCAATGTTGCTTTAGAACAACAATCCTTGCATCAGTAGGTTTTTTTAAGACTGCTTATCTTTTAAATTTTTTTAATTTTTACAGTTACTGTAAGTTAGTTAACGCTTGAACCCAGTGTGTATCTTGTAACAAGACCAATTGATGGATTTACAGGGGCAGTCTCATAATGATGCTCTGCTAAAGCTGCCAGGTGCAGCAAAGTCCTGTGTTACATGGTGCAGTCTCAGCCTTCTGACCTCCCAACCCAACCAATATTTTAGCTAAGTCACTCTAGAATCAGATTAAACAGAATATTGGAGAGACAGATTGTAGATCATATGCAGCTTGGTTACTCTTCCAGATTAAAAGATTTTTATGGTCTGAAGAAATTATGTAACATGAAGTAGCTGCTGTTAAGATTTATATCGAACTTGTTAGAAAGGAATATTCAGTAAACTCCACTTCACTGTGCTTATGTATCACATAAATTCTTTAGTTTTAAAAGGAAAATCTCTGACCTTAGCTTGAAGAAAAAGCATTAATATGAAGAGGACTTGGATGATATTTCCTTCCATTTCAACTACTTTACTTCCTGAAAACTAGAATTCAGAAGCTTATTTAATGAACTGCATACCTATTTTTCCACACACCCTAAGATTCATTCAGTGGCCTGTTTCTTGTTTTTATGGAGTGGTGCCTCTGAGATAATAGGAGATCATGTTTTCTTTCTGTCATATTTTCATAAAATCATTTGCCTAAAGAAATTGTATTAACTTTTTAAATGCCTGTAGTGATGTAAAGATTGGCTGGTGTTTACAGGATTTTTTTTTTGTTAAATAAAATCCTTTTTCTTGGTAAGGCTTGTAAACAATGTTGCCTGTCTGTGTTTTACTTGTTCTACAGCTTACAGCCCACACTGCTTGTCTGCTTCTTTATTCTAATTAAAATCTGTTTCACAACCAGATTAAGGTGCAGCTGAACCCTCCTTAAGTGACTCTATTAATTAAAAGAATTATTTAATTACGTAGATGTAGTCAATTGAGGGTTTGGTGGGTTCTTTGGTTTGGTCTGGTTGGGGGGGTTGGGATTTTTTTTGTTTGATTGGTTGAGATTTTTTGCTTGCTGAAGAGTTACCATAGTATGGCAGCATTACCATAATGGCTACTGAGGAAAACACTGGAAGACTTCATCTGAATTGTCTGCTTGATATTACAGGTGATGGAAAGCAGAGGGTGAAGCCTACTGCTCTTGCAGAACCTAAAAAATTCCCTTGACAAATCAGAGGGCTTTTCACTAGAACACCACTCTATAAGTCTTAAGAGAAACTGCTACATTTTCTATATATAAAATATATATCTGCAAACATATGTACTTCAGAATGTGTATTACTACTTAAATGCTTAAATACTGTGAGATGGATATTTGCTGAACTGAGAGTCTTCTGGTATGAATATTTGACCTGCAAAAGCAGTCAAGAATCATGAATTGATAATACTATATTTTAAATTTAGGTTCTGATCTTCCAGTAGCTAGTATCCTGCTCTTGTATCTTAAATAAGACACAATTCTTAAATAGAGAATGTGAGCTTCAACCCTGAATTGAGCAAAAGTGGGTGTAGTTTTAATAATTTCTTTAATCCTTTAGCACTAAAATCTTTAAGTCCTATCTTTAAGATAGGATTTAACAATAATTGGATAATGGGTGGTTTGACTCAAGACATTTATAAGTCAGTTCTTGTGAGAGCTGTGTAATTTTCTTATAACTTACTTCCCATGACTGTTTCACTTCCAGTAATAAATACAGCCTTGACAGCTTTTTAGCTGAGATTAATTCCTAGCATATTATTCTTCTGCTTCATATAATAACATCTGGTTTGCAAAGAGGCAAACAGCAGAGCTAGAAAAAACTCCTACAAAGAGTTTTCTGATTCCCCTTTCAGAGAACTGTTGATCTCAGGACATGAATGATTTTGGGATTAAGGAAAGGCAGAATATGCAAGAATGTAAATTGGACCAGGAGCATCATACTGGTCCAAGAGAAAGCTTTCAGGGAAGCTTTCAAACTACAGAAGACAGTTAATGTCTGTGTGCCTTTCCTAATAAGAGAGGGAACAAAACCAGCTAAATATGGAATAAAGTGAGATTATCTGAGATTTTGTTTATGCTTCATAATACAATAATGATACATTGGTAATTTATAGATAGGCATAATTATAATGGGAAAAACATACTCCAGTAAATAGCCAAATAAAGGATTCTGTAGTTCCATAGAAACTGTATTTTAATAATTTCTAAAAAATGGAATGTGTGAGCCTGAAAATAAGAACAGGAGGTTGCAGATTTTAGGTTTATTTCTTAGTAGCTATTTAGTTAATCAAAGAACATGAGCATACCACTGGGATCTTACACAATTAACTAATTTGCACTTTAAAAATGACAGTTTAGTTTTAGACATGTTACTAGCTTAAACTGTATGTTTAAGTAGCTGACTAATCTTAGTAAGTGAGATTTAAAAAGAAGTGAGCTACATTCCTTCAGTAGCCTAGTATACAAACTCCATAACATCTATATAGTTAATGTCTTTTTACAAAATAACTTCAAGAACATACAAACAAATGCTCTGAATTTCTCTTCTACATACACTAGAGAGCTGCTGTAGACTTCACAGATGTTAGTCATGTCATCTTCTTAAATGCCTGATTTTCTGGACTGGAGAATTAAAGCTGAATGAATCTTCTTCTGTGTCAGTTCCGCTCTCAGTGCTCGTAAATCAGATGCTGCCTGCTTTCTCATCTGCAAAAGAACCCATCATTTAAGGAATGGCAATTTAAGGAAGCTTTTTTGGGAGCTGACATGCACATAGGTTTATATAACTAAGACAGAATTTTATACAGGATGGCTGAATACAGGATACATCTTTCATCTTTGAAATTTTCCGTCTTCTCACACTGCTTTGTTCTGTACTTTGCCTTGATGTTTTTGAGACAACTGCAAAATTAACTGTTCTTTCCACTCCTTGCTAGACAATGGAGTCATAATGATTACAACCATCCAGGAATACCCAGTAAACAGGAGTACAGTCAATCTCTGTGATGTAGAACACTCCTATTTCAAGCTTTCAGAGCTGGAAAGCTGTCCAGTGTGAACATCTATACTACCTCTTCCTTCCAAAAAGAGTAATAGACAACACTGATATGGAATAAAGCACATGAAGAGGTCTGCCATCTACTTAGGCAGGTTTTTTTGTTGTTGTTGTTGGGTTTTTTTGTCTTGATACCATTTTTTTTTCTTTAGCCATGGTCTATTTATTACTGCTCAGTGCCTCACCAGGTGTATTTCTTCAATTACCTTTTGAATGAAATGGGAATTTTATGAAAAAGATTATGAACATTAGCTTACATAGATACATTGAGTACCTATGTTGTTTGAATGCCATACATTCCAAATCATCTGATAACCTGGTGGTCTGGAGTAATTTAGCTCAAATGCTAAAGTCACAACACCTAACACCTTAAAACGAACAGATACAACAAGAACTGTTTAGCAAATATTTACATCATCTAATAACCGAGAAGTTCTAATTTTTTTTATACATTGCCATACTTTGGGTGTTCTAATTAAAAGGCAGAATACCTTAATTTCTATTAGGAGTCTCATTTTTGTATCATCTAGCTTCCTTCTCAGCTGATCGAGTTCGTGCTGCACTGTAGCAATCCGGATGATTGTGTAATTCTGTGTGAAACAACAACAAAACTTGAAGTGCAGCATTAGTGCATCTGCTCCCTCACTGGGTGTTACTTCACTGCTCACAAACAATCCTCTAACAACCTCTTTGCAGCTCGCCTGCTTTCCCACCCCACTGCTGCCTGCCTGGCTGCACGTCTCTCACTGGGCTGGGGAGCAGCCCTGTGCTCAGCCCAACAGCTCAGTAAATCCTGGCTCCCTTCTCTGGGTGCTGGCCTGCTGCAGGAATTGTAGGAAATGGAGGATTGTGCATATCCTTCATGTAAGGCCTCTCTGTGCCTAGCCAGGGAGACCAAAAAAACCTCAGCCCTGATATGCCCCTCAAAAGGAGCAATAACCTGTCTGAACATAGCCAGTAATGCCACGTCAACCCTATTCATAGTTTTATTTTGTAGATATTTCAAAATAGCTCAAATAATACATGTTTGCGTATAATATACACTCCTAGATTCGACATGAACACCTCTCAGATGCAAGAAAGGGACATTTATTTTTCCTAGGCTAGCTTCACTTTTGTCAACAGCCTTGCTTCCATTAATGCATTTAGAAAATTAGCACACACAACTGGAAAGGTTGGAAAGGGTGTTTCCTCCTTTTCTTTCATCTTTTCTTTTTTTATCTTTTGTCTTTTTAATCCCTCTGAACTTCCTATGAAACTCACAGTTGCACAATAGTTGAAGTGCAATCACTTCAGAAGCTACAGATACATTTTGTGTGCTCCAAACATCCATTGCCTCCTTGTATGAAATCTTGGATGATAGAAACAAAGTAGAACTGAACAATCCATTAAATCCATACTGAACAGAAGGGGATTTTGGTACAAAAAGGTACCAACAGAAAGCAGAAAGAAACAAATGCTCAGACTCAAGCACTTCTGCAGTCTTTTTGAGACAAATAGCCTGAAGGAATTCTGTCCCTCAGATCACTGAGCTAAAGCGAATTTACAAGCCATCGGTTGGCAATAAATCTGTTTCTTTAATTTATATTTTATACAAAAAAACCCTCAAACTGTGTAAAATGAGATAATAAATAACAAAAGCAAATACCTTGGAGGCTGTTGTATTGTTTGGTCGTTTTTTGCTATCTCTGGCTTCCAATTGCAAGAGCAATTTCTGGTGGTAAATCTCTAAATCTTGTTGCAGTTGGTTTAAAGTGTCCTCCAGTGACACTGTAGCTTTCTTAGCTTCAAAGTACTTCTTCTTCCATTCCTCACGAACTGCACATGAAAACAGTAACAGTGTTTGGTCTTGCTCACCTTATCATGAGGTCTGCTGAAGACAGTCACAACCACCTCACCTCACAAGCTCCGGCTGGCCAATGCACACACTGAAACGTGGCAGAGGGTTTATTTAAAATAAATGTTTAGTGAAAAAATCTTCATTAAAATTACATTCACTCTGAATGCAACTGAATTCTTACACAAACTCCTGCAACAAAAGGCTCTATCTGTCCACTGAGATAAAACACAGGATCCAAATCCAAAGTTTTATTCGGCCCAGCTTTTCTGCAGGTTCTGTTGCACCCGAGTGCTCCTGGCCTGTGAAAACTGCACAGCACAGTCTGAAGTTTACAGCTCTACTGTACCAGAAAATGTAGCATTGTGGATTTAGGAAAAATTTATGCTCTTCATGGCCAGAGATTTTGAACAGCTTCACTTTATACTGACATCCCAAATTATGGGAAACAGCTAGTTACCTTTACACTTCACCATGACACCTCCTATGTTGTTAATGTGCTATCAAGGGCTGCACATAAATGCCCCTGTACATGCTGTGGCAGTCTTATGGCCACTGCACACCTGCAGTGTCTTAAATGAGTCCCTTCTTTCAAGGCATATTTTATGGAAGCAGGACAACTGAAACTTACCCAAAGAACTCAGCTGTTGGAGGACTCTGCCAAGTAACTGAGAGTGCCTGTCAGCATGGCAGTCTTAGGAGGATATTAAATACAGATTTGGATGGCTGTTACTTCAGAAAATGCTCTTTCCTTAATACCTTGTAAAGAAACATGCTTGCTACATGTTCTTACTTACGAAACTCTACAATCTGATGAAAAAAATTCAGAAGCACAGATGCTTCTTACAGAACCTGCAGAAGCTGTTTGAATCCTTGTGAAATAACCTTAATTTTACCTACGTGGATAACATAATTTAAAGCAATGCAGGTTCCATTTGGGGCTTATCTCTAGCTCGAATTGCTAAAAAAAAAGTGGAAGGAAACACTTGAATTTTGCAACCTTGAATTTTTCTAGCATGCTATTACCTAAAATGAGTTTTCTTGGAGCTATTGGTTAGCAAACTGCTCCCTCTGTAATTAAGCTCATTGACAAGGAGGCAAATAATTTCACATTGGTTTCAGTGTAATTTCTCAATTGCTCCAAATTCCAAAATAAATTAAAAGTGTACCATGGTATCTCTTCAGCTTATTTTGTTCCAGTAGTCCTTTAGCTTTTTTCATCAGTTCTTCTCTAGTTTTTTCCATGTGCCTTCTGTCTTTCTTCATTTGTTGCAATTGTTCTACCATCTTGTTTTCTACAGATATTACAATTATATTTAGCAAGCATTTGAATACTCTAAGTACAAAAGGATCAGTCAAGACTTTTGTAATGCACTCATCACAAATTATCCCAAAAGCTCTGTCAGAACAAGCAGTAGAAAAGATTTCATTTTCATCAGGTTTCGTTTTAATCTAACCTTTCAGAATGGCTGTGCTTTAGAAAAAGGGAGGAATCCAGCATGCATCCAGGCATTCACACACGCAAACAAACATCTTTCTATATATTTAGACAATAAATCACTAAATCTATGTAATCAAAAAATATATTCACTCCATGCTTTCCAAACTCTTGCCAATGAAGTCAAAAAAACCTCCAAAAGACTATTTCCTGCTTGAAATACACTGCAATATAAACTGTAGAGAAATCTTGCCTTGAACTCCAGCTGCCAGGACAATACCTCAGACTTCCACCAGCCTGCAACAACAGGTCAAACACTTAACTTCTCACTATCCTCCTCCTCAGCAACAATACTTGTGATTTTCTTTGCTACACTCTCACTTGAGTCTGCAGTGTTTCATCTGATCTCCCTCCTTTTCTCCTTCCATCCACAGCTTGACAAGTTGGGTTTTCTATGGCTGGGAACCTGTCAAGCTCTAGAACACCCCATGCAATCATAAACATCTGGAATTTTCTAATCATAAATTAAAATTCATAACAATAGTGTGAATTAATGTATACAATGTAGGTATTTATGTCTTTAGTGACTCTTCAATCTTGATCAAATGTTCACTTCCTTGCAATTTCCTGGAATCATGTACTCACTTGCTGCTGGAATTACAGGAACTTGAGCTGGGTTTACAGTAAGTGCCAAAAAGGGTGGGCTAGGAGGTGAAATATACTCTTTTGGACAAGCAAGATTGTTTTGCTTGTTTTCATCTGCCTATAGAGTCAAAAGACACAACTGTAAGTACATAACCAGAATCCTGAATAGTTACATTAGACATCTGCCCTGAAAGTGGCCTGAGAGAATGAGAGGGCTGAATCTGACTTCTGCTTTTTTATTCTGTTACCAGTACACGACTAATAAATTACAAACAGTTGGATCTCTGGAAACAAAATGAGAACACTGAAATCACAGAGAACATACAGACAAAAGTACAGACCATTGCTAATTGTTCTTGTCCATGTCCATAACTCCACAAGTTACTCACATTCCCATGCAAGACCAGGAAGTAAGGGCCTTAAAACAGCCACCTGGTTCATTGATTATGAAATCAAAACCTGCCAATTTCTAAACTAAAATTTGTAATTGCAAATTTTAATTGTTTAGAAACATAGTTGATATTCGTTAGAAAATTTGCTAAGTAGCAGTGCACAAATTTATTATTTTCTTAATTATTCTCAAATCTTTTATATTTATAATAAGTCACCAGTCTTACAAAATTAGACTGTTTCTAGGTAGAGAACTATATTTATTGCTCAAGATTACTAGGAATGGTACCTTGAAAAACATACCTGATTATCCAGTTTTCCACCAAGACCAACTCTAGTCTTCTTAGTTCTGTTTTGTTGCAAGCTAAGATAAAATCAAAAAAAGAGTGAAAGTTCATTGACTGAAATTATTTTGCCCCCTCCTTTTTTTTCATTTTTATTTGAAGTTTGTAAAGTAAGTTTGTATTGGTGAAATAATATTATCCATTATTTTAGAAGATTCATTATTTGCTAACCTTTGTTTTTTGTGGACATAATCTGGAGTTTGGTCTTCTACTATTTTAAGAATTTCAGCATCCTGTGTTCTGTCTCTTCTTAATTTGGTGTCTTTTTGGTGCTCATTATTTTCCATGTAGGCTAGTTCTGTGACAGGATAGTGATGACAAAAATACATAGATTATACTTGCAAAAATCAGGCTGGTTTGACTGTCAGTGTCTGGACTTTCCAACCTGTATTGGAAATTCAGTGAATCAGCAAAGCAAGTGGTGTTATCTCTAGGATTTGGAAATGTTCCATGAATAACAGAGGAAAGAAATAAAGATATACAAAAGGCATTTTTATTATTAGAATTTATATCTGACTAATTCTGGTGATTAGACAAATGTTTCAACTATAGTAAAGTGTTTCTCTCTATCAGCACACAGTGCTAATGATGGACTCACAAGGCAAAACTACATCTCTTTGAAATATATAATTATTTTTAAAAAATGGAATATTGTTCTGATAGTGCTTTTGCAACTTACATGTTAGTTACAGATTTCTTAAAACTTAGCTTTACTTTGCTGACTTTTTAGAACTCTTGCTTTAGCAAAAAGAAAATAACAAACATTTGTACCCTTTTGATATTTAATTTGATTTTGGGGTCTTTGGTTGCCCTGGCCTTGCTCTTCACTGTGGTTTACACCAGTAAGAGCAGCTCCTTTGGCTTTGTCATTCCACTTAGGAGCACTGCACTCCTCTTGATCTTGGCTGAGATGGTTCTGTTCAGAGGTCTGTAACACCAGGTCACACTTTCCAGACTCCTGATCTGCAGGAACTGAATGATTTGGTGTGAAGAGAAATCCATCAGCTCCACTTTGATCTGCATAATAATTGATAATATGAAACAGAGATATTATTTTATTGTAAATGTTAACCACAATATTTATTTTTCTTCTCATTCATCATCCTCCTTCACTACACTAGTTAAGCTTACCTTTTTCTCCAAAATGTTTTTCTGGAATCCTGTTGTTATTGTCTTGCTTATTGTTTGTGTGTGAAATTGGAACAGATTCTTTCTCACTCCATTCCACAGGACCGGGCATTTCCAGATTTTCCACCTGATGCCTGCTTTGTATACTTTCTAAAAATGGTTTGCTTTTTTCAGGTTTTTGTTGGGAATGGCTGGACAATCTTGATCCATGACCAAACCTTCTAGCTTCTTCAATAACGTGCTGTTTTTGTTGAGTTGAGGATGGTAATGAATAACCACTTTCAAAATATTCCACTCCAGGTAATAAATATAATTCAGGATAAAGTGCCTGAAAATACACAGTATGTTCACCAGACAGGACAAAGAAAATGTGCAATGTAGATTTTTCTGGAAATGGTACCTTACAAGCCATTCAGTACTTACATAAGGAGGAGCAAATGACTTCAGTTCCAGTTCTATTTCCTGCTTGGCTTTCACCTAGGAAAATAAAGTATGGAAGTGTTAAAAAATACAAAACTTAATACTTTTTTATCAATAATGCTGCATGTGACATATGCATTCTATTGTCATTTTTACATACTGCATTCCTTTATAAGCAGCACTATAATATGTAGTGGACTACAATTGTATTTTCTGACATTGTTCCGAAACTTTGTCTATTTTTCAAAATCTTAATCAGACCCTCAAGATTCCATGCACATACTGAATGTTTTTTTATCCTTTACACTTTCTCTTATGTTCCAACAGTCACAGGAAAAGAAAATTTCCAACTTTCTTTATCAAAAATTGCTGCAGGCTGAATCTGGACAGAAATGATGAGTCTCACATAATTTTCTCTATTCACCTAATACAGTATTGCAAAATATTTTATGTATATGGGAAAATATCTAATATTATCCTATGTCTTCTTGTATTCATCATTTCCATTCATATTCTTTTTGTGACTTACGCTTTCACTTTTCAACAGCTGTCCTAAAAAAGTCAAAAATAGTCAATATATATTTGAATGGTGCGCTCCAATGTAAGGAAAAAAAATCTGAGTTTACATTCAAATAATTATATTGAATTAAACACACAGGTTCTATGCAAAAAAGGAAGAGAAAATGAGCATGATTTTAGTTTATGTTTATCTTTTCATTTAAAAGACTCTTGCTTGCAAGTAGGGCACAGCTCTTGGTTCTGCTTACATTGTTAGAGTTATGAAACAAGACTAAGGGGAGAGAACACTTAACAAATATTTGATCATGGAGATGTAATTCAATGAGGTTACCATGACCCTAAACAACAAATAAAGCAGTTGGTTTATTGCTTTACACTTTGTTATGAAGTTAAACATCAAGCAACAAGTAAATACCTCAAAGTAAAACTGTATCTTTCATTTGTCTCTATAAATCTTCATTATGTTACCAGTATCTTTAATTCTCTGTTAACATAAAATATTTTCTTAATTTGCTGACATTATAAAGGCTGGAAAAATTCTCCATTTATCTCTGAACTATGTGGTGAAGAAAATTAACCATCTTACTTATTATCATCCAGTTAAAAAGACCTCAATTCACTGAAAACATATGCATATTTTCCAATTTAGATTGTATCACAGTCTTTTAAGTTTCTTTTCAAGTTTTTCCACCGTGTTTTTGAATAATACTTAGTATTTATTCTAGTCTTCTGTGAGAGTGATTTTAGTGATAATTCAACTAGAAATTAAATAAAGAATGGCACCAAATTTCCTGCTTGTAGTTAATTTCCAAATCCATAAGAAAGAGGTGAAATGAGACATGGAAAAAGTATTCCATATTTACATAAATGTCTTATATCTTTGTGTATTACATGAACAAACTTTCAGTTGGACTAATTTGCAAGTTTATTTAATCTTTAGCTATACCTTTTAAGATACATATGTAGAATCCATGTGACGAACAATTATAATTCACACATGTAGGGGGTTTATTACTTACGTCTCAGGCTGTATTATTGGACTAAACAGTGGAACATCCAGAGAATTTTTCATTCAGAGAATGATGTCTTAAATGCTTTGGGGCAGGTCACAGCAGGAACCATTAGAGGAACTCTGACTGAGCTTCCATTGCAAATCTGTCAAATGCCATATTCCCTACCATGTATAGGCAATAATGGCCTTATGGGCTAGGGGATTTTTTAATGCAACCAGATTTATTATATTTAATCCATGGATTTATCAAAAAATATCAGCTTTTCACTGGATGGCAACTGTTAATTACAGCTAGTGCGTTAAAGGGTATTTCTGATATAACTGTCCAGCTGTGCCTTTGGAATTGGGGAAATAAATGTGCTCTGACAAGAGCTTATGTTTAAAAGAAATGCTAACAGTGCTCCTAAAGTTGGAGATTTATGTGATATTATCTACTTTATGTGATATTATCTCATCTGCAGGAATGAAATCTCTCCATTATAAAACAGAAGAGCACTAAAGAAAAAAAGAAATAACTTACCACTGCAAGTTTTTTCCCAATGCATTTTAAAAATCTGAATTTATCTGCGACTGTCACTCCACCCAGGTACTCTCCAAGCCTCTCCCGCAGCGCTCTTAACGTGATGTGAGGAGACACCCTAGAATGTTGTCATTCATTAATACATCTGTAAGATCAAATAGTGATGGCTAGTTAGCACGAGGGGGAAGATAATGGTCTGTCCATGCTGGCTTGCACAGACAGAATGACCAAAACTGGGAACTGCGTGCTAGAACTGAACCCAGTTACAGACGGGCCAGAGAGCCGGCGTGGCAGTCAGGACACTGCTGTGAGGGCTGTCCCAACATTAACTGGCAAGACTCACACTGGATCAGCCTCACACAAAGGGGGAATGTGGAAGCAGACAAAATTTGAAATTTACGTCTTGAGAATTCTGTTGCTCATCTGCAGATGAATAATAACACTGTAAGCTAAAGTCGTGCACTCCCATATAAAAGACACAATTTCATGGGGCTGGACCAGCACTGTGGAACATTCCCTTCAAGCCTCCATCACTGTGTACTTTAAGCAGCAGGCACATTCCTTTGCTTTTGTCTTCTCCAACACAAATTCACAGTTGGGTGTATGCATGTGTGCATGCAAATGTGTTTTAAATAAAACCAAACACTGCAGTGTGAACATTTCCACCACAATTTGAGGATGAGAATGCTGGCACAAATATGAATTGTATCATTTAATGTACTACTTGAAAGTATGCAAATATTTAGGTAATGAGCTCAGTACAAAAATCACTACAGAATAAAAAAGCATCTCTGCACAATAAATCCAAATGTGCCAGAGGCATACCAAAGCTCTGCAGCACTGCATAAGCAATTCCAATTGTTCTGTGCTGCCATATAAGAAACCAGGGAACAAATGCAGGCCTGAGACTGTAATCACCAATGCTGATGAGGTGGTAGGATGATTTTGGCCCAGGCAGCTCTCACTTCTCAAGCAATGCACAGACACAGCCTGGGGGACAGCACATGCCACTCTCAGCAAACAGTACAGACAAAAACCTGCAGGTCTTCCATTTGAACAGGTCTTCAACATTAACCTGGCAAGGTTTGTTCGCACTTGCAAGCAGCCCTATAGGCCTCCAGCTCACATCTCAGGCATGTAGTAAAAACACTGTCACGTTCATCTCATGAACACAACACTTCAGGGGGCTACAATGCTTCCCTTGCATTATTTCCAATACCTTGGACTTAGAGGAGCCTCCTCAAGATCATGAAACTGCCCTGGAGCACAGGCATGCAGCAGAGGAGACCAAAGTCTGCAGAGTGCACATCTACAATGTATAATGGGGGGGAAATATCTAGGCATCCAGATCCTGAGATAGGGCAGAAATTTATCTAAAGGTTATTTGCCAGTGCAGCTGCTAAGAAAATACAAAAATATCAGTCTGTCACTTGCTGCCACTGGCTGGCAGAAAACAGTCACACATGTCACTTGCTTCAGGGCATCTCTTTAAAAGCAATGCAAACTAGAGCTCATTGCAGCCATCTCATCTAGAAATAATAAAAGTTTGGCTTCTGTGGGGAGGAATGAAGAATGAAAAAAAAAGCTCATAAAGGCTGGGAAATGAAGTTCATGGGAACAAGAACTCAGGGCCATAGACAATTACACCCTTAATATCTTCCTCTAATTTCACAGCTAATGGAAGTGGCCTGTACTTTGACCTAGGAGCCCTTTGTAAGGCTGACTCAGACAGCACTAGGATTGTCAAGCTGACTGAACAACAGAGCTATCAACAACGTCCAAGCCACAGGAGCACCAGCAAGGCTGCCATTCCCTCTCCTGGATAAGAGTAAAAGAAGGCTTTAAAAATATTTTTTATTTTTAAAGACAGTGATTCACTGGCCAGGTGCTAGTTATTGCTAATGCTAATGTACTGCAACATTGCATAGTACCCATAGAATACTTAATTAGCAATTATCTAGGAGTCACTAGCAAGCAACAATACCCAGGCAGATATAAACCCACTGAAATCAGTGACGATCCTAATTTATTTTGAAGCCTCAGTGAAATAAATTTAGACTAGAAAATATAGGGTAGTGACAGATGCCCATGATCTGAAATGAAGTTACCACTTCAGACATGTATTCTGGACCTCTACTGCAGACTAGAACAGCAAAGAAAATGGGTATGTGCATTTCTTTTCTCTGCTTTTGAGCAGCCTTTCAACAAGAGCAGCTGTGAGAATGAATACATTCTGCCCTACATGCTCCTACCAGACTGCTGTCAGTCTTTTCATCTACACTGCATATTGTCTTAAGTGGATAATACAAGACTCAATTTAAATTAATTAAAACCTCGATTCCCTGCAGTTTTAGCTGAATTGACAGGTTTTGCACAGGTGTAGACAAGATGCACATAAAAGCTCCATTTCAATACACATCTTTGCATTATTTGATTTTTCTACAACTTCTTACCACAATACATACACAGGGATTTTGTGAGCAAAGTGTTTAGGAGTATAAATAAAAGTTACAAAGGTATTACAGATTAAAAATGCAACTCCCTATGCCAGGTTTGAGCCTAGGACTGGGAACTAGGGTATTCTTCCACTAAGTCCTTTCAACATCTACCTGAGACCACAGACAGTACATGGTGTTGTGCACAGCCTTTCACTGCTCAGGAAGAAAGAGGAAATGCTGCTGGTTCATGGCTGTAATGCTTCCCCTTGAGAAACAAGGCTTCAGCTCTTTCTCTGGACTGAGAGAGCTCAGATCATCATATCCCTGCTCCTGGGAACTGACAGGCTATCCTGTCTTCATCAAGCCACTGTCTTGAAGCTGGCCCACTGCCCAAAAGAATTCCAGCTTTTGATAATCAGGCTCAAGGAGACAGCAAGAATATAAGATATGATTTTACAATATAAATCATTCTGCAGAAATACTAGCACTGCTCTGGAAGTGCTTTTCAACGGTCTACATGAGCTGCAAGTGAGCTAAGCCTGATACAGTACAAATTAACCTAATGCTAGTTATGGTCACCACTTACCCTCCAGAAATTTAATTAGACAACAAGTTTCTGCTGGCAGATGTAATTGTGCACTCTAGAGCAACAGTTGGACTACAAGACTGAAGGCCAGTGTGATGGACCTACCACATACATGAAACCTAAAACTACACTCACCTTATAAATCCAGCTGAGATGAATTTGCTAGTAAGAGCTACAGGAACTGTATTCAGCTTGAAGTTCCACACTTCAGCTGGGACATAAAAAACATGAAGCTCCACCAGCTAAAAAAAAAAAACCACATGTAAATGTATTATCATCTTCTCCCTGTACGCTTTGTTTTGTTTAGGTGGACTTTCAATTTGTGTAGGTGGGAATGGTTCCTTTGCTATTAGCACAGGGACTAGAACAGTGAGACTAGAAGTGTCTCACAGTGATGACCAGATAGTGAGAACAGTGACAGCAGAGTAATTTGCGACAAATTACTGACAGCATCAAAACAACTCATTAGAACAAGCTCCCCAATGCAAGAGAGATAATAGAGAGCCTGTGCTACTGCTGTGTATCAGGGATGCTGTGACACACACATACTGTGACAGCAATGGAGAGATCTTACCAGAAACTGTTGAGACTCTGGACAGTGTCATGACTACAAGATTCCCTCAGCTGAAATCTTACCTTTGTTTGTCTCATAAAAAATGCAAAGCCCTGAAAGCTTGATTCAAATAGCACCACAACTTGATCGTGTCATCAAGAAAAAAAATTCAAAATATTTCTGACTGTTAAAACATTGGAAACACAAAAATGCTTCTGCTTATGTCTGCAAAAAGAATAACTAAGCTGGCTCTTAGCAAGGTTTACTTGGGCTGTGTTTAGACCCATGGTAGTTGTTGCACTGCTAATTTCCAGGTCTTGATATTTTTAGTAAAAATTAGATAGTATTGACAAGGATCCTACACCTTCTTTTAGCTAGAAGCCATGCAAATTAGATATATTAAATCTTTCTGCAAGAGTTGAGTTACTTAATATGAACTAGAAAATATTTTTTTCTATATATACTATTTTAAAAGCACATATTTTTTCCTCTCAGGTCTTCTAGAACCTTATTTATATAAGTATGTGTGAAATCTAAAAAAATCTTTGTAAAAAAGTACAAAAACTCTTACCTGTGATCTCTGAGGTCTCATTTGATTCAATGACATGTTGGCCCCTCTGTATGACCACAGTAAATGCCAGGTGGGCTTTCTAACTTTCTTTTTGATTGAAGCATTCTTTAGGAATGAGTTTCATGATAATCTCTTATGAGAGAAGTTCCTCCATAAATACCCTTTTTTTCCATTTAAGGACTTTCATTCCACTTATGAAAATGGAAGTTGTGTCTGTGCTGAGGCAGAGGGCTTCCAGCTAACTGCAAACAGAATCAGCCACACCCTCTACACAAGTGGGTATCACCTAAGTAACTGAGAATTGCTAAATCATAGCCCCGTGGCTCTAAGAAATCTGCCCTAGAGCATTTCCTCTTAACATTTTTTTCCCTTTCATAAAAACTGCTTGGTAGTGTATAATTTGCTACACAATTCCACTGTTTTCCTAAAGACACAGAGCTAAATTCCCACAAAACAAGATTCTTGCAGGGCCTGGATCTGATAAAGTGACAATTATTGTGAACTGCAGCAAACACATTGTGCCAGCCAAATGCAGTGTTCCGAGGAAATGTGACTTGACTGTGCTGGGCAACCATGTCAGAAAAATACTTCCATAAATTATAACCATGGTTCTGTCCTAACATTGTTATCGAATCATGGACTACTTTGGGTTGGAAGGGACCTTTGAAGGTCAGCTGGCCCAAGCCCTGCGGTGAGCAGGGACACCTCCCACTTGGCCAGCTTGTCCAGACCCCAAAGTCCAATCTGACCTTGAATGTTTCCAGGGGTGCAGCATCTCCCACCTCTCTGGTTAACCAGTTCTAGGCTTTTATCACCTTTAGTGTAAAAACCTTCTTCCTTTAATCTCTAATCAATCCTCTTTTAGTACAGAGCCATTCCCCCAGTCCTATTGCAACAGGCCCTGCTTAGAAATCTTGTTTCCATCTTTCTCTTTTTGTTAGGAGTTTCCTTGGTGTTCTCACTTTGAAGGCTCTTCCAGCCCCTCTGAGGTCACAAACCTTCTCTGGATTTTCAGCCTGCTGAACTCCCTTGCTGTTCTCCTCATCTCAACAGGAGATCTCTCTGCTCCTCCTGCCTCTACCCCAGATACTTCTAATTCACCTGTTCTTGAGCACCAGTGACTGGACCTTCCAAGTCTCACCCTGGCGCTGTGGAATTAGGATTTCTTCATGCCAGAGGGAAATACCTATTTAACAGGACCTGTGTCTTTGCTTGCAAGCTCCCACAAATGACCCGAGTGTGAGAGCCCGTCACTCACACGGTCATTCCCGGCCACAGGCAGGCACCGCGGGCACAGAGGCGTTCCTGCCATTGTGCAGGGAGATGCTGCACTTTGCAGTACCTGATGTCACCCCATGCTCCAGGCTTCACTGCTGTTCCCGAGCACTTTCTGCAATGAATTAGGACGAGTAAACTGATCCTCCAGGCTACAGTCAACACTCAAACCGCCGAAAAGAACTAACTTAGGAACTTCATTCATTGCACCTCAAAATAACCTCCGAACTAACTAGGGGCCCAGTGGATGTTGTCACCAGGATTCGCCACCTTGGAGTGAAAGTGGCCGGCTCTTGCGGACCACAGCGGGGTGCGGGGAGCGGGGCTGTTTCCGTGCCCGCGGGCGGGCCCGTCCCGGCACACGGAGCCGCCCCGCCCGCGCGGCCCCGGGTGCGCAGGCGCCGCTCTCCAGAGTTGTGGCCGTGCCGGGAAGTTGTGCTGGGAGTGCCGCGAGTCCGAGGCCAGCCCGCCGCCAGCCGCGCCATGTCGGGCTCCTCCAACGTGGCGGCCATGAAGAAGGTGGTGCAGCAGCTGCGCCTGGAGGCGAGTGTGACCCGCGTGAAGGTGAGCGCGGAGCCGCGACGGGACGGGACGGGGCGGACGCGCCGCCATTTCACCGCCCCGGGGCCGCGCCCGCTGCGCTGGGGCCGGGCCGGGGCCGCGGGCTCTGACCCGCCCTGCCCCGCCGACCCGGCTGGGCGGCGGCGCCCGGGCTTCTCCCGGGGCTCCGTCGGCGTTCCCCGGCCGAGGCGAGCCCGGAACAGCAGCGCAGCCGGTCCGTCCGCCGCCACCCCTGGCCGGGGCTCGGCCGCTCTCTCGCCGCCGCCCCCCGGGCCCCGGGGCCGCTCCCCGGCCGAAGCGCTCCCCCGGGGCGATGGGCGCGGCCCGCGCTGCCCGTTCGTGCCCCGGAGCGGGGAGCGCCTTCCGTCGGCTCTGGGGAGAGGCGCCCGGGCCGGGGCGCACAACAGGCTGGGCTGGCCCCAGCGCGGCAAGATGGAGATGTCGCTGCCAGGCACACGAAGTGCATTGAACTTGTGCCGGGCTGGGGTGAGACCGCGCCTGGCACGGCAGAGAAACCGGGCAAACTGCAGATACCAAGTGTCAGTGCAAGATACAACTTTTTGAAACTTTGAGCGTTCTATTTTAGGAATTCAGAGTTTCAGCAAAGAAAAGCAAGACAAGGAATTTTTCACCGTTCTGTTTTTAGGAAGGTGCCAAAACACCCTTATAAGGGTGCTCAGAACCCCATTATCTCATCATGAGGATGTCTTTCCAAGGGAGCCTGAAAAGCCAGTTCAGTCGAGTAGAACATGTTAAATCTCAGACAGTATTTTTAAGTTGTTTATGCTAGAACAAGGATCTTCATATATTTAATAAAGCCATCTCCAAGATCTTGCTCATGTGTCACCCTTCATACTTAGAAGTTTGACATGGAAATTAAAACATCCAAATCAGCTCTCATTGTTACATTGTTCATCTTCTTGTCTTCAAGAAACAAAAAAACTACAATGAAATTTTTGCATAAAATCTACATAAGCTGTATTGTGGAATCATTTAGTAGTAATCTTTATACTTTTCAATCTAAAACCCACATCCTCAGTAAAGAGTGTTCAGTGAATTCTAATGTCACCTTTTATTATAACTAGGTTTCTCAAGCTGCAGCTGACTTGAAGCAATTCTGCCTGCAGAATGCACAACATGATCCCCTACTGACGGGAGTATCATCAAGTACAAATCCATTCAGACCCCAGAAAGTTTGTTCATTTTTGTAATTATGTGAACTACTTCAGTTTCTTTCAGTGGTAAGTTCTTGAATTACAATTCATAAACTCTTTTGTCATTTGAATGAGACAGGCTGTATGAAAGGCACTCAGAAACATCTGACTTACACAGCTGATGTTGGTCTAGATCCCCATTTTTGGTCTCTTCTCCCCTTTTGTGGTCACAGCTCTGTAGTGGACACGTGCTGGCCATAGATATGAGTTTTTCTCAAAGTTAACACTTTGCTGTTGCAAAGCTTCCACCAGTTTCTGTTGTTCTAGCAAAGTAGTGGGGCCAGCTACCTCTGAGCTGCTATTTAGACTAACCCAGCTGAACGGTAATTGTGCTGTATCTTCCTCTCTGTAAGGGTATTATTTTCCTTTTCTCACATAGAATTAATTGCCTGACAGCATAAGTGGTGAATCCTGATTGTGGCAGGTTAACCAGACTTTGGTTCTTAAAGAACAGTTCCAAAACCAGATTAGTGGTGGTGGTGCCCCAGGGAGAGCACTGGTCACTGTGGGGGGGAGATGCCTTCTCTGCCAAAAGAAAAAAGTACATACTTTTTAAAGTGTGTACTTTTAGAAGCCCATACTCCACTCAAGTAAGCTACTACAGATACAGAGGTAGCAGTTTAAATAACTAGAAACAGTGGAATACTCATCTCAAAGTTTTCGTAGGTTCATTAGCATTACTGCTGTCACCAGGAAGACTGCTCACTCATCTGGCATTTTGATGATTAGATTTTAGGCTAACCTTTCTAGAAAGGTGAGTTTTAGATCCACAATGCTTCACCAAAACTCAGAGTCACAATAACTTGGTTATTTTGACCACAGTGAAGGCATGATGATTTTACCATGTTCCCTTTTCCTGTTGCCCCTTGACTTGGATCTGTTGGAAATGAGAGCATAGATGTTGTTTCAAAGCACCTGATACACAGCTGTAGTTCACAATAGATAGTGAACTAGTGAGTCTTAACCTTGAAAAATTTTGGTTGTGTAGCTGACTTACATCATCCAGAGAACTGTAGTTTGTTAGATTTAAATGGTGCTGTTAGGCAGCTTTATAGAAAGGTGACCACAATCAGATTGAATTATTAAAATTGTTCTTCCCTCGAGCAGACTGTAGAAAATGTTCCAGATGTGTGTACTAGCAGAATAACCATGTTTAAAGACTAGAGTTGAAACAGTATAGAAGTTGTTCCTTAACTCTTTAACAAGCAAAAACATTTCCCACATTGTTTTGAGCAGTGAATTACAACAGGATAACTGAAATGGGCTTTAGAGTTCTTGGAGCTTTTAAAGTTACTTCTATTAGGAATTTTTGCCAGCTAACGTTATTTTAAAAATACTCTTGGATGCTACACTTGTGTAGAGTAAGCACTACTCCAAGGAAGAAATCAGATCATCTATAAGCATTATAGACTGATAACTTACCCAAAGCCAAATAAACTGTACTTGATCGGTGACACATACAATTCCCCACTGAGGTTTGCTAAGGAAAAGTAATTCCTGGATGTGGATGTAGGGAAACAATGTTTCCTGTGTCTCACACAACACCTGCATACACAGGACTTAAAAGGCTTAATATTTTCTTTCCCAGTTATAGCCTTTGGACTAGAACTCAGCTTGTGTTTTAGTTACACTACTTATATGTGAAACTCCTTCACTTCGCAGGATCTGTTGCAGGCACTTCCTGCAAAGAGGTGATTCCTTGTGTTTTCTTGATGAGCCAATAGTGTTTGTGTTTGCACAGTCAGCACCACCTCACTGAAGAGGAAGTGTAATTTCTTAGTTACACAACAAATTCCCTGCTTTTCAAAGGCAAAACCTGGTGTTTATGCAACCACAGAGTGACTGAGAACAGCTTCTTCTATCCTTCCACTTAGCAGCTTGGCTTCCAGGAGACACTAAGCTTCAGTTATTTTGTTAAGAGCTTTGATTACCTTCTTGTATCTTGAGGGATGGCTTCATTAAGAGTTTATTTTTTAAACTAATATTTCATAAAGCAGCTGTGGAAAAGGAGGATATTTTTTCCTAAATAGTTGTCTATGGCATATTCTGAAACCTGTTCTTAGGAGTTCTGCTTCATTTAGCAGTGATACCTTTCTAACTAGACTTTGGTTTTGTTTTTCAGATCTTTTAGCATCTTTTCCTACCTGCTGATGTGTGTATGAGCAGAGTGCCTCAAGGAGTGGCCTGGTTTGAAGTCTGTACAAAAGCTTAGCTTTAACGTGCCAAATCTAACTCTAAAAGTGCTACTGTCGTCAAACTTCTTACCATCTACCTCTCCAGATGAACTGTACGCTAGTTACGTATTTCTGTTTCATACGGGAATCAGTTTTATACGCCAAGCAAAAAATAAAAGTGTCTTGACTTAGTCTGGCCTTGAAGTTACTCTAAGAATTTGATTAACTTTGGTGTATGCTAGCACCTCACATGCATCACTGTAGCAGCTGGAGAGCAGAGAAACATTCTCTGCTGCTGTAAGTCTGCCTGGGGTTAACAGTCCTTCAGAACAATGAGGTTCCAGCACTTAAAAGTAGAACAGAAAAAAAAATTGGACTGTTTATAATTCAGCTATACAGCTGTGCTATATGATAAACATCATGTTAAGTCAAAGTAAATTGTTCTTTATCTTAATGAGTAATTCTACCCTAGGAGATAACTTACTCTCTGTGCCTTCTTATTCATTAGGTAAATATGAAAAAGCACTTACAGCTGTATATGAAAAGAAAGTAGCTCAAAGAAAACTTGACCTCCTAGCTGCCAGTGAATGTGGTAACTTAAGGCAAAAGAGTAGTTTATGTGCATGTAATACCAACTCGAGTGTTGCTGTGAGGCTGAAGAAACATTTTTAAAATTGTAATGGGGAAAACCCTGCTCAGAGACCTCATACAGTCACTCATTTTTAGATGACAGTTTTATGTACTTCCTGTAAGGGGGTTTTACAAATTTTTTTCCCATCTGTTTCCTTTCAACTGCTTTGGGTATACAGACCTCTTGTCAATGTGATATTTACAGAAGAGACACCTGTAGGAGTTTTTGTAACTTCAGCAACATGCCTATTTTATGCAAAATGCTAATGAAATAAAATACCATGGATTTCATGGATTGCATACTGCCTTCTCTATGTTCTCTGGATAGGAGAACCTTTTTGGAAAACTATTCCAATACTGTCAGGGAACAGCATACTGTAAGTTAGAAATAATACAAAAGTATTTGTCTCTTACCTGATTAACTGAAGATGTCTGGCTTAACAGAAAAAAATAAAACAAAGCTGTAAAACTATAAATATTTTATTTTGAAAATTTCTTTAAGAAACATATTTGGTATCTTTGATGTTGTAAAGCATGATCTGTTTTTACAGCACAGCACTTCCGGCAAATCCTTAGTGATAGCTAAATGACAAGTTGCTCAAACATGGCCATAGTTTTTCCTGCTAAACTAGAAAAAGTCACTGTCCTTGTCGTGTTGGCTACAGCCAGGAAGAGAGGCACATCCTATTTGATCTGCTGCTGTAGAAAGTTTTAATATTTGCTGTTTGTCTTTCTGCAGACAGATACTGTTCAGTATCATTATCATTAGTTAGGAATTCAAGATCATCTGTAGTTCAAAGCAGCTGCTGTACTCCTGGTCACCAGCAATTGGCAGATTTCACTTATAAGTGGAATTTTCTTCTACTTGTGTCCATTTCTCGACGCTGGAATTTAAAAGAAAAGTTGTTTACCAGCAAGTTCATGCAACAGGATCAAACACAAACAAGGACAACCACTCCATTTTCAAGCAGGGCAGACAGTGTAATGTAGTTATGGTACAGTGGAGTTGCAAATAAGTAGGTATGGTGCATTGACATTCATAATCCTTGCTATTTTTATTTTTGATTTGAAATACAGGAGAATGTTTCTGCTTTGCCTGTTTCTCAAAATATACCTTTAAATACTTCAGTTAAACACTTCCACACTGAGAACTGCATTTATACTAGTTTGCTAGGGTAAGATTTTTGTTTACATTTCATGTCAGATTTAGCTTCCCCAAGCAGGACTATTACCATTACTAACCTTATGAATCCACTCATATTCTCCAAATTTGGAATCAAAGGTTCCTTTTTGAAGTGACCTCAGCTTTAAGGTAAAACGTGGCCCAAGTTCTTGAATTCCCACTTTCTTTTCACTCTTGAAGATATATCTTGGGGAAGAAAATAACTAAAATTAGGAATCAAGTTACAAGAGTATTCTCTCTGACTTGTAAATGAGTTTTGTGGAAAACATCACCTGTGGAATCTGAAGAAGATATAGTCTCTCTGGTTGTGAAATGTAGCCACTTGTCTTCCAATGAACTGAGGGTCGTGTGGGAAGAGCGCGGCAAACATGCGGCCGATGGAATGGCCGAGGCGAGTGGTGAAATTGTTCAGGATCACCTCAGGGACGTGTTCTGTGGGCTCCTTCCCCTTGCGCTGAAATGAAAGGGAATAGACTGAATGCACAAGGATTTTCATGTGTTTTCAAAGAAGGGTTTGAAATAGGAAGACAGAGCCAAAAACATGGCCTGATCATTTTTTCAAACATGACCTAAGCTCATAAACAAGTAGAGGAGCAGCTGGTAACATAAGGAGCTTTGGTTCAACAATATAAATTCAATGAAAAAGCACAAATAATTTTATGTTTTCTCCTGCACCATTTTTTACTCTTGGCAGGACCTGTTACAGCAGATAATGTGTTCTACCCATCATATGACTATTCCTGCTGAACTCACACCAACTAGGGATATATGGGACAGAGTATATTGGCTTTTCTTTAATAAAAACTCTAATTAGAGATTACTTATTTCAAAGAAGAAAGCCCATTTTACTGCAAATTACTTAGGGCTAAGTAAGCAATACTACAGAAGAGATGTCAGGGCTATAGGGACAAGAAGGACTAGGTTTTATTCAAGACAAACTACATCAAATGAAACCTATACTACTGATTTTATACACCCTATTGTGTGTATGCTAGACATGGGTTATATCCCACTGATGTAGGTTATCATTTGCTGTTTAATGACATGATTTTAAAAATACTTGTCAGACTCAGATTATAAAATACTTGGCAGTTAAAGAAATACAGCAAATAAGCTTGAAAATGGAAATACGCTGCTTATAAAGTAGAATGCAGTAGTCTTTAGCCTCCCATTAGCTTACCAAAAAACCACATTTACAAGATCAAGCTGAATCATATCAAAATGCAGTTTTGACAGTTTAAGTAGACTGGATGTATTTATTATTAACCAACAGATAACCCAGTTTTCAAATTTTTTTGAGTCTCACCTTTATTTCTTTACGCAAACGCACGCTACTCATTCTGAAATGAGCAGTTGGACCATCAGGCAGATGACTTAAAACAAGACCATCTGTGCACCAAGTTAAAGAAAAAGGCTGGTAAAACTGAGAATGTAAGTCACAGAGGAACATTCTATGGAAAATGCAGTATTACATTAGAGGATTAGATCCATAATGTATGCCCAAGGTTTTGTTGTATGTTCAAACACACATTCCCAAACTAGTTAACTAGATTTCTGAAGGATGTCCATTACGTTTTGTTTCAATTCCTAACAAGGCTTATCCTCTACTGCTTTCTCATTTAACAATTTTGGGATGTTTTATCTAGCCAGAAAAACAGAATGGATCTTCCTGGTCAGAAAAACTTGTTAATTAATCAACCTGTTAAATTTACTGAAATAATAACAGTGCTTATCCTTCCATTACAAACAACAAAAAAGTGCCAACATATGTACACGCTTCCTTTAATAATTCCAAGTTCCATTAGCCATCAGACACTCAAGTTGGCACAGTGATTTTTAGCTCTGTAATTTGCACTGTGACAAGAAAGAAAGAAAACAAGAATAAAGCAGATCTCTGATGCACACGACAGAATTGTTTTCTTTCACTGATAAATACACAAAAGGATACTTGGTATTTTGCGATCTTCATTAATGACGATTAAATCCGTGAAGTCCCTCGCAATACACTGTGGAATGATTCTTTTCAAAGCCAGTCCTCTTCGGTAGTAGACGTGTGAGTTGGGTATAACAGTGGCCAGCTGCTCACAGAACCTCACTGTTCTCTGCAAAACAGGGGAGTTACATTGCAGTGTGGGCAACTCAGCGCTGGATTCAGCTGTTAAAAGAACAGAGGCTTGGCCATTCCAGCTACACTCCCTAAGCACATGTTACTTCTAGTATCTCTATAAAGATTTGAAGATAAGCTATTAAATGACTTTATTAAATTACTTCATTCAGTTAGTGCAAAAACATTTATTTGCAGTAAAGACTGCGGCACACCAGAGATTTTTTTAAGGACTTTTTTTTTCCATTCCTCCATCACAGAAAAGTAGGAAAATGCAAAAAGCGTAATTGCCACACTCATTATTTATAAAGGACACTGGTTTCCAAGAAGTTCACAGCATCTCAAAATACCATATAACCATTTCTTCTTCAACTCATGTCTTCAGTTTTCAGATAAACTGTTTGAAGCACATTTTTTCTAATTTTTAAAACAATTTCTTTTATGGTTTTCACAAATGTCAGTAATCTCTTAAATCAGGCAATGCTGATCATTTCAGTACAAGCACACATGCACAAGGTTGGGTTTTTTAATGGAGGAAACAAACAGTGCTAGAGAGACCAACAAATTACACACACATACAAGGTTATTGTTGGGTATTAAATGAAATGATAGAAAAAAATCCATGTGAATGCTATTATTTTCAGTTTCAATGTAACAATCACAGGATGAAAACCCTAGTATCTTGTAAGCAGTTGGTTTCCAAGTGAAAGATACGTACCCCACGAGGTCGGTCTGATGTTGTAATCAGAATTTTGGGAACTGTCTGTCTATTAAAGTATGGCGCAAATTCATCAGTCGCTTCATCAAAAGCAACCTGGAAGAACAGAAATTTTATAAATCCACCATGTATGAAATAACTGAAGAACAACTGTTCAATCTGATCTAAATTTCAATTCACAAGAGCTATTCTGTAATCAATCACCCAAAGGCATGTGGTTTTCACATTTTTAAGAATCTGGTGTGATGAACATGGGCAGCTTTTACTACCAGTACCAGTGATGCAAAAGGCAATTATTTAACACAGATAATGAAAGAATGACATCACCTCTTAGTAAACCCATCATGTGTAAAAAGTAATTCATCAACAGATTAATGGGGAAGTGATGAATGTTCAGTTTTATCTATCAGTTTATGTCCCTTTTTAGGAAAAAAATTGTGAACTTAATAGCACATGCAGAAATCAAAGCAGTTACCTCTTCATCATTGGGATCTACAGTGGTTTCATCATACACTCGCTGATTTTCAATAGTCTTTGGTACGGCTTTCGGAGGTGCCTAAAATACATAGTTTATTAACATAACACATGTCATTATAAATGCATTGCAAATACCACATTCATACTACCACGATATTGTGTGTATTTCTACATAGAATTGGAAGTGTTATTTATTTGATGTAACTTTTGAAAAAGATGTTCTATAACCTTGACTAAAAATATGCACAGGTATTGGGACACCAGAGAGCATCAGATGCAGAGAAGCACCACTAGAACAGTGTCACTTTTCAAAACAAAACAAAAATATAGGGGAATTTTCTTTCCATTTTTATTTCTTCCATGGAAGAAAAGGATCCTGCTTTCAACAGCAATACTTTTTATCCTTGATATCTAGAATTTAATGACTAATAGCCTTTAATGTTTAATAACACTATTGTTGTGAGTCCATTGTAATACAGGAACTCATATCTGACTACCTTCAATCAGTGCAGGAAAGGAAACAAAACCTTTGTTCATTACTAGGCTTGGAATTCAGCAGATAACTGGTTTGGGCATGGTTTGGTCAGATCTGATTGTTTTAATCTATACAGAAATTACTATTAGAGTATAAATCCTAATAATAGCAAGACAAATGTCACAGAAATCATATCAGAGACAACTTTTCAGGAGTGGTTTTATGTCATTAGTTTAAAACTCACTCTGCCTGTTTACAGCATCATTTAACACAGGAGCATAAAGGTTTCTGAAGTCAGCTGTTTGATACCTCCGCTAGACAACAGTGTCTCTGAAGGCTACCACAGCACACAGAGCATAAAATCATACAGTGGTTTGGCTGGAAGGAACTTTTAAAGGCCATATATTCCAAGCCCTGTGCAGTAAGCAGGGACATCTTCGACCAGACCAGGTTGCTCTGAGCCCCTCCAACTCGGCCTTGAACATTTCCAGGGACGGGGCATCCACCACCTCTCTAGGCAGCCAACTGCAGTGTTTTATCACCCTCACTGCATTCACTGCTCCGCTTCTCTGAAGTCTGTGGACAAACCCTTCGGAGGGGGACGGAGCTGAGCAGCCCCAGCTCCGGGCAGAGCTGCGGGACCCTCACCCTGGCGAGCCCCGTTCGCGGCGGGGCAGGAGCGGCCTCGCCGCCACACCGGCTCCTGCGGCCGGAGCCCTTACTTTGTCTCCGAGGGCCTCTCGCTCCTTCTTCCGCTTCTTCTTGAGGGCCAACTTCTCCTGCGGGCAGAGGAACAGCGCTCCGTTAGCCAGACCCGCCACACCCGGGCCTCCCACGCCCCCCGGCAACGGCCCGCCTCACCTTCCTCTGCTGCTGCTTCCAGCGAAGGAACATGAAGTGCCGCCGCTGCTTGTTCTTGATCTCGGAGACGCTGAAGGTGGGCGGGAAGAGCACCCGCTCCGGGGCGGGCGGGCCGGCGCCATCCCCGGGCACGGGTGCGGTGCCATTGCCCGGCACGGGGCCGGTGCCCTGTGCCGCCATGGCGCTGCTGCCGCGGGGCGGGGCCGGCCCCTCACCCTTGGCCTCTGCCCCGCCGGGCGGCGCCACGCACGCGCAGCACGGGCCCCGCGCGGCGGGCGGGGCGCTCAGGGCGGCCCGGTGAGGGCGGGGCGGGGCGGGGCGAGAGGAGGTTGGTCACGGACTCACAGAGGGTTCCGAGCTGGAAAGGACCAACGAGCATTATCCTGTCCTGCTCCTGGTCCTGCACAGGACCCCAGGAGTCACACCGTGTGCCAGAGAGCATTGTCCAAACGCTCCTTGAGCTCTGCCAGGCTGGTGCTGTTCCACTGCCCTGGGGAGCTGTTCCAGTGCCCAGCCACCCTCTGGGTGAAGAAATTCCTGATATCCAACCTAAACCTTCCCGGGCTCAGCTTTAGGCCACTCCCTGGTGTCCTGTCCCAGAGCAGAGATCAGTGCCTGCCGCTCCTCTTCCCCTCAGGAGGAAGCTGTGGCTGCAGTGAGCTCTGCCCTCAGCCTCCTCCGGGCTGAGCAGACCCGGTGCCCTCAGCTGCTCCTCACAGGGCTTCCCCTCCAGGCCCTTCACCACCTTTGTTGCCCTCTTTTGGACACTCTCTAATAGTTTAAAGTCTTTCTTACATTGCAGTGCCCAAAACTGCACACAATACTCAAGTTCAGCGTGCTCCAGCGCAGAGCACACCCAGCTCTCTCAACCCACGACGTGTCCGGGCTCAGTGCTCAGCAGACAGTGAACCTGCAGATAAAATCAGTGTATCTCATAGGGATTATTGCTGCAGTGTAATTTATTAACCGAGTTAGCTGTCAGAGTGGGAAGCTTAGAGCAAACATGAGACATTGATGGGTTTAGTTAATGCAGGTAACAACACAGCCTAGCAGTGCCTGCCCATGTGCACACTTTCACATTCAGACTTCTGCTCATAGTGACTTTAGTTTTGGGGACCATCTGCTTATTATGAACCATAGCGTTTTGGTGGTAATGTTCCCAAAAGTTATTTTTGTTTCATTGAAGTCTGTTAAAACTTGATGTTAAAATGAAACAAGAACTCCTACAGCAAATTGGAGATTTAATTTACATAAAGTCAGAAATGAGGTTTTCTATTCCTGAGCTGATTTTCATTGTTTAGAGGTGTGCAAATGTTTCTGCACAGCAAAGACTACACAGTGTTTTATAGGAATTGAGTACTCAGGGATCTGGGGGGACCTGGTCTAAATTGGAGGCATTTTTAATCGCAGACTGCAAAATTCTGAGCCTCAGTAGGACTGATTAGTTCTATTAGTTCCATTAATCCCAAGCATTTTTTCAAAGCTTGATGTGTACTAATTTTATATACAAATTCTATTTATCATTATTATGTTTCTCTCACTAGTAAAGGCAAAAAGAAATCTGTTAACATAAATATAGGAAGATAATGGAAAAAAGTACCTAGAAATAACCAGAACTAGAGAATGTCTTAAACCTTATTCTGTCCTATAAACAAATTTTGTTCTGCAATTTAACTTGCTTCACTGAGATAACTTCTGTTTAACACAGATGTAAATGAAAGATCAAAGGCACATTATGCACAATATATTTCTGGCCTCATTCCCAATTTTGTCAAGAGAAAATATTTCAGCTATCCTTTCTGCCTTAAGGATAAGTAGTTTCCATGGCAATTGAGGTTTAGAGGATTTTGTTGAGAATATGTTAACCTAGGACTTGCTGTAACTTTATCTCTCTAGCTGATGCAGATGTCAGAGATTGCAAGGTTATTTCTCAAAGTCCTTAACAGAGATTTTTACCACTGCTATTAGCCAAGCATACAGGGAGTTCTGTGTTGTTTGTAGTTCCAATTTGCAATGCTGTTTTTGTTGGGATCACTGAGTGCTTACAGGAGGAAAAAACACATTATCTTTCTCCCTCCTAGCAAGAGGGATGACAGCCTCCTAAAATTATTCAAATACCTTTCTTCTAAGGGCTCATGGGAACAACATAATGATACACAATAATACAAGAACTTCCTAGGGCAGGGGAGGGACAACAAAAAGACACCAGAAACACACTGAAGATTTGGTAGAGATCACTGACAAGGTACAATTATAACTTCAACAGAAGGCCTAACTAATAAATGCATGCATAGTTTTACTTTAGTTTTTTAATAGAAGTTCCAAGATATTTTTCTTGTTTTAGCTATGAACTCTTTTCTATGCAAATAATATGTTAGCAAGATACTCTTATTTTACAGCTTCAGTAGCATTGTCAAGAAACTGCCATTGGAAGTAGCTGCTTGGTTAGAAACAAAACAACTGGAAAAAACCCCACCAAAATCCAAACATCCACCTGCCTCCCCCTTCCCTGCCCTCCCTCCCCTGCCCCAAACCCCTTAACAAGCAAGTTCTCTTGTGAATAGTGATGAATGAAGACATTCATTCCATGTCAGCACTTAGACATTTTGGAGGAAAATTTTCTGTAAAGTAACCCAGCTCAGCAGTGAAGCATCATTTTGAGTTGTATCAACAGAGCACTGTTTTGGTTTTTTCTGTTCTGTCATTTCAAATAATTGAAAAAATATTTTGTGATTAAATTGAAAAGAATTCATCTGGGGAAAGGAATTTAAGTAAGAAAGTATAGAAAGTGTACCTGTGGATTCAATAATTTATCAGAGAACTGGTTTGGAGGTGTGGGGTTTTTTTGGTTTTCCTTTTTGGTTTTTTGTTTGTTTGGTTTAGTGTTTGCTTGTTTGTTTTTATGTAATAACCAAAATTTTTCTTTTTTCCTGTTTTGTTTTCTTATTTCATTAATTTAGGTTAAATTTCATTACCTGAAGGTTGAGAGCACATCCTACTTGTCTTCAACATTCCTTACACTGAACAAAATGCCCCAGAAAATGCAGTGCTAACAAAAAGCTGTTTTATATGTTTTTAATGGATTAATTTTTACTGTGG
The DNA here is from genome assembly GCF_021018805.1 of Prinia subflava. NCBI lineage: Eukaryota > Metazoa > Chordata > Aves > Passeriformes > Cisticolidae > Prinia > Prinia subflava. The sequence goes on along the minus strand of NC_086256.1, from coordinate 14,042,832 downwards.
TTACATTGCCTTCTTAACATGGCAAAGCAATTCCTGTCTGAATCAGTGAGGCAGAATTCCTTGTGGTTGTTGTTAAAAAGAGATAACCACCAATTGGTAATAGTAATTTGATGATCACAAGATTCTGAGTTTGCAGTGTCTCTGCTCTAAGGATTCTTGGTGTGTTAGCAGAGTAGAGGACAAGGGAGGGGCGATTGATTTTTCTCCAGGACAAAATTCCCCATATTGCAGAGCTGGAATCAGTACTGTCATGGATTGAAAGCTGGTGGGGAGAGGGGAAACGCAAGGAACACGAGATCACAGCAAAACAGTAAGATGTGAGGTGGCTAAGCCTCAAGGGTTAGGTTTGTTGAAGTCCACGTTTCTGGACCTTCAGCAGGATCCTTAGACCCTCTGAACACTCTGGTGGTGGTGGAGAGGGGGAACAGGAGCAGGAGCTGGGGCCTGGCAGTGTGGCTGCTGCAGCAGGAGTGCTTGTGCAGCTGCCCAGGGCAGCAGAGTCCTGAACAAAGGCGAGTGCACTCCTCTTATTCTGGCATTCAAGGCTGGTTCTCCTGCCCTTCACAGTGCTGTGTAGATAGTGAAGTGGTACCCCAAAGGTCTGGTTTTGTTATGCCTGTGACATCTCAGCCCTTGAGACTGCAGAGCAGTTGTACAGCTTTGATCGTGTCTGAACTCTTAGCAGGCCCCTCGTGCTCACTGCCTAAAACCATGGAATGTGTAGCAAAGTTAGTGATAGTGGCTTTGCTTAACTAGTAGTTAAAAAGGTAAGGATACAGAAGACAGGACTTTCCAGCCTCTGGAGATTATCATCTTATTGTCAACGGAACAGTGAAACCACAAGCCTGCAGGTTTTTCTGAGGTGAGAACTGTCTTCATTCTTCCATATGAAGCTATTGTTGTGTGTCAAGTAAGATCCAGAAAATGCTGAATCAAATAGCTAGGCTGGGGCACCCTCCTTCTGAAAGGAAACAAGATTCGACTACTAGCCAGGTCTCAGTAGTCTCCCTTTAGTTTACTTTAAAATGTTTAACAGCAAAAAACAAGTTATGGAGAGAATGGATTGTAGCCAGCTTCAGTGTCTCTGTCTATGCTCTCATCTCTGGGCTGACGAGGCTGGTTCCTTCTGCATTCCTGGCCTGATGCTCTGTTGGGCTTTTTGCACAGTGAAGAATGGCCAATGTGGTGTCACCAGGGTGGAATAGTCAGAGTGGTGGGAGATGCTCCTGTGGCAGGAGAATCTCTTTGAGCCCACCTCTCTTCAGCTGAGGAAAGAGTTGGGCATGGGCCCACCACAATATGCTGTCCTATGAAAGATGGACATCCATGCCATCATTTTCTGAGAGAAAGCCTGCAATTGTGTTTTGTAGAGAGCCTAAGCCAGTGGTGCTTGGTATATATTATTGTACCAAGCCATCTGGGGCCTCCACTGTAGAATAGTCTCTTGTTTACCCAGCTAGGCATAAGCACAAAATGAATGCTGAACTGCTTAGCTCTTTCCACATTGTTCCCTGACTCAGGCGTACCCAGAGCTGTTTCTCCAGGGGTGCATTTCATAGGGGTGCAACATTAAATTACCAGGTGCCTATGCAGGAACTGTGTGGGTAGTTTTTCAGGATCATCTGTTTGAGACTTACAGGCTTGCATTCCTTAGTGGATCTTGTCTGTCTTTTAATTTCAGTGTTTTCAGTCACCCAGGGCAATCTCTCTAATGGATAAAATGGGTATGATGCACAATAAAGTTGAGTATTATTTAATATTTCAAGATGAACACTAGATCTTTCTATATGCTCTCAATGCCCTGTCCTCATCCCATAACACAAATGAGGAATGCAGACTGAGTATTTTAAAAAGTTTGGTGTACTATGGGTAAATAAGGAGACCAAATTAATTTTTTTAGTTTTCATTCTGTAGTGCTCCTGCTTCTTAAAGTTGCTTTACAAACTTCATGCTTTTGTGTAAAAAGTCCTAAGTTTAAGAAAGCAAACAATGGTAAAAAGAACAAAGACCCCTCTGAAAAGCGGGTTTATCTTCCTCAGTATTGACACTCCTGCCCACAAAAAGTATCACATCTGAACATGCTGAGAATGCCCTTAAAAAGGTTATTAAGAGTTTTGGTCCCCATATGGGTCCTTGAGGAACACCATTAGTAACCAGCCTCCTTTTTATATGGAGTTAGCACTGCTGATGAACACTGTTTCACTGCACAGCCCAGCTGATCATCCATCCACCTGGTATATTTTTCCACTCTGTGTTTCACCCACTGGACTGTGGGGACACTGTGGGGGTCCATGCTAAAGGCCTCCCCAAAGTCAAGGTCAGTAGCAAGCACTGCTCTTCCTCCTCTGTTGAGCCAGTCTTCCCATCAAAGGTAAAACCACATTGCACCATCTGTTCTCAGTCACCTTCGTGTCCCTCAAGTGCTAGGAAATGTGTTCCAGCAGTATTTGCTCCAGATTCATCCTGGGAACAGAGGTGAGGCTGACAGAGCTGTCGCTCCCTGGATCTCCCCTCCTGCCCTTCTTGAAGCTGCAGCAGCTCGTAGTGCGACCTTCTTGCTGAAACCCTGTGCAAAGAGCAGAGATGTGTTCAAATGGTCTGTGTCAAACCTCTCAGAATGTGTGTGTGTTTATGTGCACGTGAGAAAGAAAAAGAAGCAAAGCTTTTGGAAGCCTGACTGAGCAAGGTTTAAATAATCTAAGGAAGAATTAAGAAAAGGAGAGGATTTTTAAAATAAGGCATTTTATAAGGAATTCTTGGGAAAAAAACCTTGCAAATATATTATTTAAAAATTATGGAAATTCCATAGTCTGCTACATATGAGTGTCCGGTTTTCAACTCACTTGAGTTAGAAAAAATGACTGTATGATGTCAACACAGTAGTAAACATGTGGTTATAACCAACATTATAATAATTTCTTTCCACAGGACTTATCAAGATGGCATAGCTGGTCATTATCTTAATCTGGACACATCGGCCTGGCTAGTGCTGGGTGTTTGATTTACTACAAATGTGTCAGCAGTTCTGGTTAGTAGATTATAACTACTAGATAATGCATTAATTGTATATTAGCTGGGAAAAAAAAAAAAAAAAAAAAAGAAAGAAAGAAGATAATGGAGGTTGCTACAGTTTCAAGTGTCTAGTGTAGAACACTGAAATACTTTCCCAAACAGAAATTCTATGGACAATAAAGTTGTACTTTGACACATTTAGACTTTTGAGAAGTTTATCCAATAGTTACTCAAGGCAAAGTACTGAAGAAGCATCTACTGTTTCCAACCTGCTATTTTGCTGAATTCATTGTGCTGCTTCTGGAGATCCCTACCCTTTTCTAAAGAATTATCCTGTAAAAGGGCAGATAGTCAATGACAACATTTCATCAACCTTGTGGGTATGCAGCAAAACTCGTGTTTCTTGGGAGGTGTGGTTCTCTTTGTAGAAAGTGATGCTTGTATCTTTCTGCTGGTACAATTACACATAGCTTGGGCTGCCTTAATAAAACATTCCATCATGTATGGAAAAAGTTTATCCAAGATTAGAGTATGACTCATTTCTAGGCAGATATTTTTCAGAATATGTTACCTTGTGTTTTCATTTAATTTATTAAATCCATGTTATTTTATATTAAGGCATATTTGTGCAGTAGTGGGATAATTTTGCTGAAATAATTGGAACTTGGTATAGCAAATAATTTTGCTTCTTTTTCCACATGCGGTTTGCCCACACATAAAGAATTTTCTCCTTGTTCAAAATTATTGCAACATAATTTGTAGGTACTACTACAGAAAAAAGGTAATTATTTTGTTACAAAGTAAAAAGTGTCAAATGAAACTGTTGTTCCCTTCCCCTTGAAGATTGCTTTTAACTCCATGGTACCAACACACATTTTATCGAGAATAAGCAAAACATTGCTTAAATAGTTCTCTATTTTAATACATTCCAGTGTCTGGGTATATAACACTTGGCTCTTAGTATACACTTTACATTTTAAATAGACAAAAATAGGATCATTTTTTTACTTGGCATTATTAATAAGTGAGAAGTATTTATAAATAGCTAGTGACAGATACTAGTTATTTTATAAGATAATACTTGCATAAGAAACAGCAGTTGTAAAGTGATACATGATAAGAAATTAGTCCACAATGCTCCCAGAATTTTTAGTAAGGTTAACTGCAGTCTAATATTGCCAGGAAAGAAAAATGTAGTTTAGCTAACTGAGGGAGGGCTGCATCATGAAAAGGAGTGCTACAGAAATGCAGTTATGGGCACACAGAAGTGCCATCCTTGTGAACAAATGTGGGGAGCACTGTAGCAATAGGGATTTTGTGGGTAGAACAGTAAGTCTTGCCCTGATACTGAGACAAAAACTGAAAAACTGGTTAAGCAGAACTGTGTGGTTGCTTTGGGATCTAGAAACCCTTTTTACAGAAGAGACTTTAAAAGCTTAATCTCTTTAGCCCATCAATGAACCAGGGAAGAACTAACTCACCTGGAATTACATAAATAAAAAGAATAATCATAGAAATCTTCAGCTGAGCAGACAAATCTTTTAAAAGATGCAATGTTTGAAAACGGAGTCAAGAGATATTTTTTGATTAAAAAACAAAATCAAAATAAACAGAAAAACCCCTTGGATTAACTAAGCCCTGGGAAAAAATGGATAGGTAGGCCTGTGAAATATTCTTTTCATGTGAAATCTTTAAACCAAGGTGGAGAATTTTTCTCAAAAGGACATATCCTTCGATTTAATTATTACCTGTATCATGCAAAAAGTCAGGCTGGAAACTTGTGGTGCTTTCTTCTGGCCTGAAAACCTTTGATACCATGAAACCTCAAAATGAGGTAAAAAAGCCCTTTCAAATGTTTTATAAGAATTTTAGAATAGCTTCCATAATATTCATATGGTATGGGGTTAGACACTGCAATGAATGGACTTCTAAAATGATTTAACAGGCTACATTTTAGCTCATTAAAGTTGAGGGTTTTTTCTATTTGTATTGCTATATTTTGATGAGTAGTCATTAGAATTGCAGTATCTCTTTTATTTAAGCTACCAAGACCTTTTACTTGATAAGATTTTCTTTCTTGATTGGTTTATCAAATCTTTTAAGACTGATATTTCAATGTTGGATATTCACCTCAGGATAACTTTCTGGAAAGCATATTCTGAATTTGGCAGTGATCATAAACAACATCAAAAGCAAAATTACTGAAGCTAATAAAAACAAATGCTCATGCAAGAAGTAGTTAAAAAATATTGAAGGGGGCTGATATGAAGATTTATAAGATTTCTTTCTCTTTTGTGTTACAAACTCTCAATAACCGTATTTTTTTCTTATGTGTTGATAAAATATGAGCATGCTTTTGGATATTTAAAAGTGCTAATCACAAAATAACAAAGATAACAAGCAATGTAAGACATTTGTAACATATAATTCCAGTGTCAGATAAACTCTTTTTTTCCAGCATGCATATGTAGCTCTTATTACTGAAACTCAAGCTGCACATAATTACTGGTAACAGAAAAACACTGGCGTTTACCTCCCACACACAAAGCCACACCTTTGCCCTCCAGGAAATGCAGAGAGCTTCCTAAGAATTATTTCTAGCTGTGGCCTAGATTTCAGCCTCCTTTGTATCTTTTTACAGTGGAAGCTTGTCAGAGCCATTCTTGACTGTGCACAGGGTTTGACTGAACAAAGAAATGAAACTCATCATGAAATCTGGTCTTCCATTGGACCTTCTGTCACAGCATCTCTTCTGCTTGGTCTGCATGGTTCAACAAGTGTGATGCTTTACCCAACACAGATTGCTGCTGGAGACAATCCCTGTTCTCTGCAGTAGGAGACAGAGGATAGAATTAAAAGCACATTTCAGTAAAGGTTACATACAAATTGACAAGGAAGAATCAGCTACAATAATATTTCCTTTGTATGTATTTCCAAATTGATCATATTTTCCTCCCATTTGGAAAAATACTTTATTTCCTAAGGTTGCATGGAACTGTTTATGAAAGAGAAGGCACAGCGTGGTTATCTCTGGCAGGAGAGAGTTAGGCTCAATAGTTCAAGCCCTGTCTTTTATTTCACCAGGTGACTTTTAGATATATCTGGAAAGAAACGGCAGCATTCAATCCAATCCCAGGACTGTATCCATCAGCTGCCAGTGCATCTGGCCATGGCCTCTGTCGTTCAGCCTCACATGGAAATGTGCAGTACTGCAGAGCCACTATGGGATTCAGGAGATCTGTCCTGTCCTCAGTCTCCTTCTTCACAAATACTTTGTGGCAACCTCTGATACATCCCTTTGAACATTATTCTTCTACAAAATCAGTGTGAAAGCATTTTTGCCGCATACAAATAAAGGAGCTGAATACATATTCCAGAAAGAACAAGGGCCCAGCAAATCTCCTAGGAAGTCCTCTGCTGAGAAGCAAAGTCACTGAAAAGGAATTCTATCAGATCACAATTGCTACTTCTCTGACATGGTGACCAGAATGTGGAGAGTAACTCTTGATTGCCCAAGCGAGTAAATATTGAGAAAGGATAAAGAGGTTTATACTGCATCTGTATCTGGTACCAATGCAAGGAAAGGTGGAATGTTGTTTGGGATCTGGGTCCTAAATTCAAAAGAGTGATGGAAAATTAGAAGGACTTCATAGAATAGAGATGAGACGTGATTAAAGGATACTCTCCTTCTAATGTGGGGCTCAAGGAGTTCCACCTATTTAGTTTATCAAAGAGAAAGTTAATGGGGGCCCTTTATGTACCACTCTATGGTGTAAATATTAATTAAATATTCCTGCCTTAGCTTAGGCAGACAAAGATCCAAGACCTACAATCTTAATTTATAGTTACCCATAATTAACCATTGAGAGGGCTACCAAGAATTATGGTAAATTTTCTCTTGATATTTATATCAAGATATATGTGTCCCCCTTAAGATGATACAATCTAGTTCAGACAGGGATAAGTTCAGGAAAATCTGCTCTCCATTATGCCAGAAGTCAGACTAGAAGATCACACAGATCATATCAGGATTTCTAATCTGTTAATTAGATAGTTTATATAAATTCAGTTTAGTTGGGTCTATGTTTTTAATAAACAGTACTTTTAATGTTTTGTGTTTGACTGCAGCCTCACATAATCTCATTGGGTTCTTACTGTGTGTGTGGTGGGACTTTGTCCTTCTACCAGCACGTCCACCTTCATCCTTCAGTGTTGCATCATTAGCTTGTTACACAACCTGCAGGGTTGATGTGGTTGAGATGATGCCAACATCAAAATCATTTAGAGATGGAGTGTGGCATTGCTGGAGATCTCCACAAAACTGCTCTATATCCTGCACACAAGTTATCTATCAGGACCAAATTCTGTTGTAGTTTTTTTAAAGCTTAAGTAGAATATACTGCTCAGATGATTGTAGTCTCTTTACAGGTCTTTGTTAAGGATTTTTAGTATGTCATTCTGGATTTTTTTTTTTTCTTTTTTTACAACTAAATGTATAATTTTCCAAGTTTTTATCCAGGCTGAGGCTGATATTTTTTTAAAAGTTTTGTTCTTATTTGTACTTTCAGCTGTATTTTGCTTGGTAGTCCTGGGAAAAGCCTGCTGCCCTGACAAGGATTAACCAAATCCATTGGACATGCTGTTTTTCCTCTGGTCACCCCTTCAGCTTTGCATGGAGAGCAGCATGTCCTTAGCACCTTCTCATCAGGAAGCAGTCCACCCTTTAGGGGACACTACAGTTTCCTTTCCTTTGGGCTCAAGATCTTTCATTCCTTCAAGCCTGATGGCAGAAATTAAAAGGGGTACCTCTGCTGTTTCAGGCCAGACAGCTCTGCAATGCCCTCACCTACTAGCTGAGTTTCTGGGTATTATTCTGCCTTAGGAAGATGCAGGCACTCCATGACTGCAGTTCAAAATTCTTTGAAAAGTGCTGTTCCCTTCCTGTTTGCATTCATAAATTGTTTCCATTTTGTTCATTTCAAAAAGCAAGCTGCAGACCAGGGTTATGACCCTCTTCACTCTTTTTGTTGTGCCATGTTTTGGTGCCAGTTAAGCTACTGCTAGCTTCCTGAACCCTCTGGCCTTTAAATACTTCTTGCTTTTCCAAGAATTTTTAACAGCTGCTACCCAAAATGCCAATGCTGCTGGATGTTCCAGTGTGGTCTCAAACCAGGCTTCCACCTACTGCGATCTGGAAAAGACATTGCATATGTTCATTGCGTATCCTCCACTAGCAGAAGACTGCAGAAACCAAACTGTGTACTGAGGGTGGAAAGCATTGCACCAGCTTTTGAGACAACACTTGCAACTAAGCCTAGGTAAAGGCTTAGCATGATGCCAGGATAATCTTGTGACTAATAATAGATCAAACTCAGAAAAATTGTTTAGGAGCAGAAGTGCTGTAGTGTACTGGAAGGGCGCCCACAGAAGGAAGGAAATGAATGGTTTGAGCCTGTTAATATAAAACACTCTTCATCCTTCCACCCATAGGCATACATCTTATCTGTACCACTCCTACATATCCTACATCAAATGTGAGAGCCATCATACTTCAGGGAGCGAAACACTTTTGAATGCTTTGTTTCACAATGCCAGAACTCTGCAGGTATAAATTTTTCTTTATATATAGTGTGTTCATACATCCATGTACAAGACTTACTGGAACCCTTTTCAGTATTAAGCTGTCTGGGACAGGGTGCTATAGGAATCTGAAGTACTCCTTTTGGGAGTATCCAAATCAGGAAATTCAAAGCACTAACAGATACAAACCTGTATCAGCAGTGAAAGAAATAGCATGGGTGGTTTTCTTTAAGAACAAAAGTATGTATTCTAATTGAGAATATTGGCTAACTGTCTACGTGTGAAATACTTTAAAGATTTGTGCCTTTAAATGCATTAGGTCCAATTTCCAAGGCTGTTGAGAATTTGCCAACTGCATAATTTTCTGCTGTAATTATGAAAGATTACTCTCAGAAAGGCTGACTTTCATTTTTAAGGCAATTCCTGAGAAGATACTGAAAAAACCAGACTCACCCTCAGTATTTCTGATGAACCTTTTACAGCTTCTTCTGACAAAGTAATGCTGGTAAGATAATAGCTTTGCTAGAGAGCTTTTGAAAACTGGTCTCTCAAGCTTGGAAAATCTGTGTGAAGAAAGTAATAGTTATCATTCAAACTTGACGCCAGACTCTAATTATTACTTCAAACACAACACAGCAACAGGATTTTTTTTTTAATCTCCTTGGTATACTGCAGTAGCCACACCTATATCCTTTTGGAGGAAGCATATTTCTCTTCTCCTGGACACTTGCACAAATACATATTAATTTGTACAGTGTACTCATAAATTTGTTTGGAGTTTGGCTCTTCTAATTTTTACTCTATTCATCTTATTTTAATGCTTTATGCAGTGCTACATTTAAATTAAACTGGACTTACTTCAAATGCTGTGAGCCCTTGAAACTTCCCTTGCTTAGGAAAGAGACCTTGTTTATGGTAAAAGCGGTAAGGGCCACAGAGCTGCTCAGTTTCACTTTGCCTTTACCACACGGGTCTAACTAAGCCAACCAGACCAGCTGTGCTCAACAGTGTCATGTTTAGGAGTGTCACTTGATCCCACAAAGTGCTGGGCTCATATTCCCAGAGAAGACAGGGACCACGAAATAGAGATTAGTTTCTTATCTGAAATACAGTGTTTCACCTTTCCTGTGCTATCTGACAGTCATTTCAGTTGACTGCCAAGATAAACCCACTGACTCAAATAGCATTAGTATATGATTTTCAAAGCAGCCAAACCACATGCTCCACTCCTCCTTTCTTAGACTGATTATATATGTGCTGGTTGTTAACAATGAGGGCATTGAATTCCAGAGGAATTTAGCATTAAAGAAATACTACATTTTATTACAAAAAGTTTAAAATCCCAAGTTCTCTGTACCTGCAGGGTCCTGAGCAGTGTTCGCTCTTTCAAAAAACCCCGGCTCTATATTTTGACATACAATATGGGTCTGACTTGTAAAAAGCACAGGTTTTGAAATATTCTTAGTTTTCCAGGAGAGGCTTAGGATTCCTTAAGACATTTAATGTATGGAAAACATGCATGAACTTGTATTGTGTAGTCATATTTGTGGCTTTATTAAAGATTGTCCACGGAACTCTTTACACCCAGCTACAGAAAATCATTGCTGTACAGAACACAGCCATACAAACCCATGTTAAACACAGCTTTTCTGAAAGTGCTTGCCATTGCTTTCCTGATATGGCTGCAATGGTCTGGGGGTGCAGACACCATAGGAAACATGAAATATAATTAGGAATCAAGGGAGAAGCCTTAGTTAGGGTACACTCCCATGGAACATTTTCCTACTGTTGTTTGGGATCTGGTTTATCTGAAAGAGTCTGTGTTGTCAGATTTAACTGGTGACCAGTAAATAATGAAGGATAGAGGGGAACTTTTTCTCACAGAGCTAAAGTAGGATTGTGAGGAGCAAATAAACTCATCAAGGGTGTAGCAACCTCTCCAAGTTGTACATTATACACATTTTCATCCAGCAACTTGGTACCGTGTCATATTATGTATTCCCAGGAATGAAAGAAGCAAAGGAGTGCTCCATCCAAAGGAAGGACAGGAAAACTCATTCTGCTGTTAGTACCTCTGTTCTTTGAATTTCTATTTGCTGTATGGTGTGAGTACCAAAACAAGACCTACAGAGATGCCCAGGAATGAGTTCCCTCATCCCAGTTTTCCCACATTCCCAGCATTTAGCAGGCCGTGTGTACCTAAAATATGTTCTTAGTCTTCATGGGAGATCTTAAATCTTCCTAGAGAAGAAACTATTCTTTATATCCACACCACTCATCTTTCTCAGTTCTAACACAAATTAGGACTGAGGAAGTAGAGCTTTCATTCTGCCAGAGACAGGCTTTGAAAGAATATCTTAAGCTACTGAGAGGTAAAAAAATGTACCTATAAAGGTGGGAATATAATTTCTTCCTGATTTGAGCACTGAAACTACAGCCATTAACAGAGACAGGAGGTTCATCTGTGCCCAGCTCACGTGCCTCAGAGAGGCTCTCCTGTCACAGCACGAGGCCTCTCTGAGGTCTGTCCTAACATCACCCTGCCAGTGCCAGGGACAAGGTCACGGTCAGGCCAAGGTCATGCAACTCCTGCAGGGGACATTTTCATCGTGTCCAGACTACCCTACCACCCTCAAACACAGTTTGTGTCAGAGGCTATGGGAGGTTCAGATTTTACCCTTCAGGTTTTATGGGTGATTCCCGTGTCTTTGAAGTCCTGTTCCTACTGAAGATGAAGGCAAATTCTCGGTGATATTAATGGGGTTAGGATGTGTTCTTGTCTCTGTTTCTAGCTGTTGTTTCCTTTGTTGCAGTAGACCTATTCCTTTATTAAAGCTTTTGCCTGGGGGAAAAAGAAAAGCCACATTGCTAAATAAATTATGAAATATTTACATTTGCGAAGCCAACCCCTTATGCCTAGCTCCTCCTCTGATATTAAGATGACACTTTTTATAGAGCTTCAGCTTCTATACTGCCATTATTCCTCTGTGGGATCCAAGACCAGGAGGTGACAAAACAGCCACTATGAGCCAAGTGACAGTAAGTAATACACAGGAATGATTGCTGATTTTGACTAAGTGCAGTGAGAAACTGCTATATTAGACCAGTGATGGTTTGTTTAGTGCAGGAGAGCAAAGTAGGATCAGAGATTAAACTGAAAAAACCCAAAAAGCTTGATTTTTAACCAGATAATAAAAAGGCCATATGTTGTACAAAACATCCATAATAATAACTACCCCAGGAGCAAAGTGTTAAAGGCATCAGTTTGTTAATCCCTATGTAAGTTCTTTTTACTTTCTTTTGTATTTGTGTTTACTTCCTTTTGCCTGCAGTACTCTCAATGCTCCAAGAATGAATGCAGCTCACTTTAGTGTCACCAGCTGTGATGAAATGATCAGCAGTTATTCTTGTGAATGTTTTGCATCTCTTTTTTAAATTGTATTTGTACATTGTCTTTAAGCCTTCATAGTAGCTTCCTTCTTTTAAAAAAATGGTTCAGCATGTTGTTCAACTATGTGTGGTTCAAACTGGTTAGCCTAGCTTATGGATTTCTCCCTCCTACTTTTACCTGTTTAATGCATTTGACTTTACCTTACCCCACCTTTTGTAGGTTTGGAAACAGAGAGGTAATGACTTTCTAGGGTGTTGGTTTGTGCAGTGTTTTTTTACCATTTGGCTAAATCATTTCAGTTTATGTCTTTTGCTTTTGCGGTGTAGCCTATGGAGACTGTGTCTGTAAAATGGGTAAATGTTAGTTAACTATCAGAGTAAATTCAACATTCTGATAACTGAATGATTTTTGCAAAGCTAACTCCACAATTTCTCTATCATTACACTCAGGGTCTCTGACTCTCTTGGTATTGACCATTATACTGTTCCTTCTGCTCTTGCCTTGCTTCCTCTCTCTTGCTTACCTTCAATTCTCTTGTTCTCTCTTCCTTTCTTCTGCAAACTATTTTTGCTCCCATTTCTCTGTTTCTTCCCATCTTTTGGCAGGTTGGTGAGCGGCTGGGAATACAACTGCACAAATTGTCCCTATCTGCTGTGAAGTGTTGCTTTCTTTGCAAAATGTTCTGTGCAAATTTTTCAGTCCCTTCATTCTCACCTTGACTTTCCTGAAAAAAAATATTTGGAGTAGTTAGAAAGCAAGAGATTAAAAGATGAGATTTTCCTTGCACAGTGCCTAGGATTTACAAGGTCAAGATGTGAAATGGAGCAGCTTTCAGAGCAGGGAAGGGAAGAGTTCCTGAAATTGTGCTCAAGTGGAGGACAGTGGTCCTTACCATGTTCCTACTAATGCAAAAATACATTTTTAAACTGCACTATAACAAGAGAAATACTGATATTTGGCTGAGAGAACATTAACCCAAAAAAGAATCCTGGAAAATGGCAGACACAAAAGCACCCTGGAGCTAAATACTCTCACTCTTTAGAAAGTCATAAGTAAGCAACAAAAAGAAAATACTTGGTGACACAGCTTTTAGTGAGCTTTTGGCAGCTTTAGAAAAGTAATGGAGAAGCCATGCAGTGCTATAATTGATAACCTTAATTTGCAGGCATTAATACATGTGAAGACAGATTTTTGGATTACTGTATTATGATGCACAATTCTCTGGCTAATTTACATGAAATTTGCATTTCTGATTAATAAATGAGGCAATGCTAGTAACTGCTGTATTACAGTGAACCACTTGTAGCAATTGCCAGCACTCCAGCATGCAACATTAAATACTACGCTGTGCTCCTGTAAGCTTTGAATATTTGAACATCAGTTTGCAGTTCCCAGGCTGCAAAGTGATCAAAGGAGGGGAAGAATGTTCCTTACTTTTATCCCTCTTACAGAGAACCAGAATAGTCAGCAGATAACTTGTGTAAAAATGTTAAGCAAATGCAAATTAAAAAAAAAAAATAAAATCTAAAGGACTTACTAAAATAACTTGAGTAAAAGTGTAACACAGCTCTTTATAAAAAGCAAGATATATTTTTCAAGTCCTAATGTTTCATAGTTAACAGTTTTAGTAAAATGAACATATCATATATACATAGAATAGCATACTCTCAATACTGGGATAAATCATTTAAAGACCATAAAGATAAGCATACAATGGGTCTGCATTAAAAAGTTATATTATGCTATCTGAATTCAAGATCTAAAAGTGCTACAACTGCTTTCTTGGTTCAAACACAACTTGTTTTACTGCATTCCTGCCAAATTTGTGACGATTATGAGACAATTCAGAAGATTAGATCTATAATCTGGTATCTCCAGTCTAAATAAAAAAGTGTCAGATATGTGACACATATGGCTAGCAACTCAGGGTATCAGGATATCTAGAATACACTGATATAGCTATCCTAGCTTGGAATTTCAGATCAGGCTCTCTGCCTTTTACTATGAAGAATTTTTTCCCTTCTGCGAACAGTATTTTCTCACACTTAGCCTAACACAAATTTGTTCATCTCCATTCTCATTTTTTAATTCCTATTTTTTTAAGAAACTCTTGTGAAATTAAAGAGGTGCATCATATTCTTGCATCACACCCTGAGCACAGTCAGGCTTTGGCTGACTGAGCTTTCAGATGATGCTGCCAGCACCACTCTGCCTCCTGAACATTTTACTGCAGGGCAGCTTACATGTTCTGAAGCAATTACTGCACTAAGTACTCAGCGATGTATCCTTCCCAGAAACTGAAAATAAAGGTATAAAAGAAATCTGCACAATAATTTATGGGCGTTAACATATGGGTGTAAGTTTCTCTGTGGATAATTATGTGGCTATGCTAATAATGCCAAGGATGCTTTGATACATTAAAAAAAATTCTCACAATGATGTTATTGAGCATTTCATTAGTCAGAAGGATGCCTGCAGACCCCTGAGACAGGACAAAGCACTGGGCTGTTAGCATGCCTTGGAGAAGTTCCCCAGCTCAGAGAATTTGCTCCCAAAGCTTCCTTTGACTTGCTGGCAGGCAGCTGGCATGGAGCTCCAGAGTCCTTGAGAAATTCTCCAACACACTGCTCATCACTCCCATCATGAGAGCTCAGGGTATGTTCAGTTGCTGTGGAGACACCAGAAGCAATTCTGCCACAAAGGCTGCCCTGTGAAGTGGGCTCAGGCTGCCATGCCTCTGCCTGTTTTCCAGTATTGTAATTGCCCAGCTGGAATTAAACTCACACTGCTTAAACTTTTAAACCTTCAAGTTTTTTTAATATTTTTATTTTTTCTACAATTTAATCCCTTGACCTCTTAATTTTGTGTAAAACTGCACACACCAAACCACTGCCCCACTGACATACCACTACCAGCATTATGGAAGCATCCTCAGGGATACAGGGCTTTACAGAAGAACCAGCCAGGTTTTCTGAGCAGTGTCAAGGAGGCAGAGTTCTGCCTTTGCTCTGGGGTGGCTGGGGGAGGGCAGGAGATGCCCTGGGGTGGGGGGACTGGATTTGGAGAGGCTGCATCTGCATTTCCTATGCCCCACGATCATGTCAGGTGTGCTGGGACCGAGCCTTGGCATGTGGAAATGATTACAAGGCAATTTATACCAAACAACCATCCCTACTGCTGTGTTTGTGACAAACTTGGCTGCAGTACAGTAGTGTTTAGTGGATTAATAATGTTTGCTTTTGGCCTCTCCTACTCCCTCGGCAAACAATTTTCATGTATAATAAATGCTCTCATTTAGTCTAAGCAGAACAGAGCCCAAGGGTCAGAATAGCCAAACCTGTAAGCAGAGAAGAGACTCCAGGTTTCCACACAGGACAGCAGCTTTCCTCCCTCTCTGTGCCAGGGCCCAGGGTCTGGGTCCTTCTGCAGGGTCAGTTTTGCTGAGCAGGTCCCCCTGAACCTGCAGAGGGGCCACACCACGTGTCCCCTTTTGCAGGAACCAAAGTCTGTCTGTCTGTCCACTCCAAAGGGGCGCAGTGGGCAGCAGAGGCCGCACAGAATCACTGCAACAGGCAGGTATTTCTTGAGTGTTTGCCATCTTAAAATAGAACAGCATTATTTTAAATTTAAAAACTTTATTAATGTATATAAAAAATAGGCAAAAAGTAAACATTTCACCCAGGGCATGCTGTGAGGGCCCATGAGATTGAGTAAGTGGCTTTTGGTCTTGCGTTTTCAAAGAAAGTCTTAGAGTTACAAACCCTTTAAAAATATATACAGTTTATTTTGTTGATTATTAGTCTCTTTTAGGAAACAGTCTGCCCATGTTTCATAACATGTGTAGCAGAAATACAAGGATATGCAAATACAGAAGTTACACAACAAAAGCAGAACCGAATTGAAGCTGTTTACAGTCAAAAAATGAGAGAACCAGATCTGCAGCCCTTTTATTGCTGCCCTACTGAAATGAGTGTGTGCACAGCCAGGCTGCTGAGGTGCTTGTGGTGCTGTATGGTACAGCTGCTTCTCTGCATCTTCCACTGCTCTTTACGCTTCCTCAGTTACAGCTAAAATGGAGGCAATCAGTCTTGGGTATAATGAAAGAGGAATGTTTAAGTGGTCTTGTAAAACATTATGACAGCTATTAATTGATCAAATAATTAAGAACAGCAATCAGCACTTATTTCAAGTGATGCACTGGTGACTCCTGGCCTGGGGAGCAGCAGGTTGGCAACACTGACAACCAATGGGACAGAGACTTTGCTATTGAACCCTGTGACTCAAATGCTGTGGCTGAGTAATTGAAAATACTACCAGAAATACAGGCTGTGCCACAGACCCAGGCGATCTGTGACACACAGGGTGAGCTCACCAGCACCGTCTCCAGCGGGGAATTTCTTGCCAGTCCTGTACACTGAAGCTGTACTTACACAAAGCTGTGGGCAAAATACAAGAGCTCAGCCAGGCAGGTTAGGTTAGTGTCTGCCATGAAAAGATAGGCAAGAGAGATTAATTTTGTCTTGGCTTATCTGAGCATGCTCTACACCATCCCATGGCACAGTGTTCTCTGTCACTGGCAATTTTCACTGCCACAAAAAGTGTTGCTTGACCACAGCTAGCAAAACAAGAAGTAAATATGTAAAACAATTTGACAGGTGTCAGAGAAAGAACATTATCAAACAAATTATTTATCAAATATTATTGGGTCATATGCAGAGAAATAAAATAAAAAATTTCTTGCAGGATATCTAAGCAACAAAACTGTTTTTATTGAGCCATGAGACTCAAGCTATGAGCTACCTTCGATGCAGACTGGCTAATTATGAAACCTATTCTTGTACATTTCCCTTCATTATGCAGGCCACATACATGATTTCTATCTCTTCAAGAAATATGCATAAATGTTTTCTGAAATTAATTTGTTTGACACTTTGTACACTTTGTTGTTTGGCTGATTATTCAGGGTGAAAGGGGAAAGAAATCTTTGGCAACCTCTTGTGGTTGTGGGGCATTTCTTCATACCTACTTCCGTGGAGGATCAGTGGTACTGACTATGAACACAGCAAAACAGAAATATCAGTGGGACAGCCAGATCTTCAGACTGGAGTTTATATTAGCAATTCAGGAAAAAAAGAGATAGAAACATATTAAACAGATACACTTTTGAAATCTGAACACAAGAGTGTATTGGGATTTTGCAAATCAGCTTTGTCTTTATAGCAAGTCCATGCAAACTTCAGGTCCTAAGTCTAGGATTGGAGATACTGAAAATCAACAGCCACATTTGTTGCAATGTGAAAGTGTAGGTTAAATAGCACCTTTCTTCAAATATATTTTATATTTTTTCTTAATTGCCTCAATTTTTCTTTTGCCAGCTAAAAACATTGTAACCAACCACAAATAACACTACAGATGGAAGAGGGAGAATGTAAACAGACCACTGTTACTCCTTATTTTGCTTATTCATAGTTTAGACATGTTTATTTGTTATAAAATTGCTGTACATGATTAAAAGCACTAGAAATATTCCCAAGCTATTGGTTACAGATAATTTAAAGACGATTTAAAGTTCATTAATTCTCTAAAAATGAATCATGTAAAAATTAGGCCTTCCTGTCCTGAGATCTACTCATCTCCCTGTCCAGATCTTATTTTCTCAGCTCTTTAGAGATTCAGTCCAAGCTGAGCAGAAATGCTGGGATTTATCTCAACAGTGCCAGAAATCCAGGGCAGTTTTGAAGTATGTGGGGGTACTTAGCCCATGCTACCTGCCCAGTCCTGCCAGCCCAGCTCACGAGAGGTTTCTGTGGTCCCACGTCCAGCCCACGTCCCCGGGAGCGCAGGGATGCCCGTGCAGGCGTTCACAGGGATGTGCTTTGGGGCAGCCCCGTGCAGCAGTGTCCCTCCTGTCCCATTCCATCCCAGCAGGGATGGTGAGAGGAGCCAGGGGAGAAGAGCAGGGCCCAGCACGCATCCCCTGAGGGCCCCACACGCAGGAAAACAGCTGCCCTTCACCTGCACACCACCTGCTCCTACAGCTAACAAGGGCATGGCCTAGCACACCTGGAAACTCACAGGGCTGCTTTCAGAGTGAAAACACAGATCAAAGGAGACATTTCCTACACTTCCCATGTAACAGGGGCTGTGCTAGTTGGGAGGAATGGTTGGTTACAGCTCTCCGGGAGCAGAAGTGCAGCTTTCATAGTGGACTATCAAATTCCTGAAGGCTTGGTAGATCTGCTCGTTCTGGGTACAGATGAACCCACCACTTCTCCAAGCTTGCTCAGCAGCACGGTTCAAGTCCCCAATGCATGTCCACTGATCTTTGTATTTCCTTGAAACAGCCCATTTGGAATGATCATTAATGGAGTGAAAGGTGGAGTTCAATGGCATCCCTATTATGTTTATGTTGTAGACATGGTAGTCAAGAGAGCAATTTGAGTAAAGTTTTTCACCAGAACGCTGCCAGGATTCAGCCAACAAATCAGTCTTCAGTTCCTGAGCCATCCAGGCCACATAGATATCTGTGGAATAACATAGGGAGTGGGCAATCAGTGTTTCATGTTCCTTCATTTAAGGATAGACTGAAAAGCATAATCTAAATTGTGCTCATTTCATTGTAATGCATGAAGTTAGCCAGAGGGAATTTTGCGCCCTCCCCTTATTTTTCCTTTTTCAGAAGTTCATTTCTACTTTTTCCTCTTATAGAAAACCCGTTACAAACAAACAGCAGGAAAAAAGGGGAAGGACAAAAAAATTGCAAGTCTTCTCTATAACAAAACCCCCCGATGATTCAAACCCCCTATTTCTTCTTTGTTGTTACTGTTGAATAATGGAACATAATTTTCCTGAAAATCTAATTGTTGAATACCCTAGGATGGACCAGACAGCTTTTTGCCTTGTAGGGCTGAGAGAACATAGGATCTTTGCATCTTTGCCCTCTGTTACATTTATTTCTGAAGCTGAACTCCTTTTTTTCCCCTCAGAGAGAATATGCATTTTTAAATAATTTATTAATTCATATTTTAAGAATTACTTGAGAATGTGCTATAGAGAGACCAAAAGGTTCTCTTACCATCTATGAACAAGTGTGACTTTGCAAAGTGGAGAAAGGGTTCCCCATGAGCTGACTGGAGCTTGGAGAGGTGGTGCAAGGGGGCTGGGGGCAGCCTGGACTTTGCACAGAGTTTCTGCAGATTTGGGAGATCAGCTTGGAAGATGTCAGGGATGGAACAGCTGTAGATTCCTGGATTATAACTCAGCATTTGTTGGTCTGAGAAAAAGCCACAGAAATGAACACATGCAGAATAAAATGAGTTAGAGAAAAGCAATCAAGAGGGCAAAGTTCTGTCTTGGACAGAAAACCTAAATCCTTCGTGGATTTAGCCTATCTCCTGGATGAGCTAAGTGTCAAAGTATCTTATTTTAGCAACCAAGAATTTGTGTATTGCTTTGTATTCTGACTGGCCCTGCAGCACAAAGACTGGCTGGGGAGCAGGCTTAGGCTTCCACTTACACCTCATTATTTCTAGCAGAACTGTTATCTGGTGATCTTGGTCCACTGCCACTTCCACCCATGCTCATCTTCAAGCCTCTCTGCAGCCACAGAGCACTCAGACATCACGGGTAAATCCAAACCTGTCTGTATTTACAGGAGTAGTTTCCAGTCAGTTACAGCTGCCAGCCAAATGCAAACAGAGGAGCTGCCAAAGGGACTAGTTTGGTTTTAGGGAGAACAGAACTTGACTTTCAGCATCTGGATTGAATTTGCAGAAGAAATCTCCTTTTCTGAACAATGCACAGCTCAACTGTAGAAGTTCTTGCCATGGATAGCAAAAACAGCAAGGGAACAAATGAGCCCATTAGGTGAGTTCATGGAAGACCAGTCCATCAGAAACATTCCAGTCTTTCTGGCTCAGGAAATCCCTGAACCACAGATTAGCAGAAGCTGGGAGGGTGAGGCAGGAAAAGCATTAGCATATACATCTCATTTTTTGTCCTCTTCTGCTAAACACATGCATAGATGTGTTTCCACAAACAGGAACCTGGGTTAGATAGCTCTGAGGTTTGGCCAGCTTGGCAATTTGCACAGCATGTGTCTTTCATTAATATGATTTGAGGTTTGTAACTATAAAAGTGAAAAAACAGTGTGAAAAGAGTTGAGGAACATGCCAATACTAATGTCTCTCAATAGTCCCTTCTCAGGATTCCAGTACCAGTTATCACTGTCAGATAGTTCTGAATCTTGCAGCTATATTTTGTTGGGTTTTGGGGTTTTTATATATTTAGTATTGGCAAATTTTGCAGCAAAGAAATACCTGGGAAAATTCTAGGTGATATTTATTCCATACTTCATATTTCTGGTGAGTCAAGGCTACTACTCCAGCTCAAGCAATGGTTGCCTTACATTTTTAGAAGTGCAGATGACTGCTGCTGACTGAGCTATTACTGTTAAAAATGATTAATCATCCTACTTTGTATTTCCGAAGCATTTTGTTTGCATGGACTGAGTTTGCTCTTGATACGCACTTGTGACTATTATTATCCTGATAGTCCCCACAGGGAGGTGAAAACAGAGTGGAAGAGTGAATTTCCCACATTCACACAGGAAATCATTGGATAAACACAACTGAAGCCAAGAATGCTCTTTCCAGGCCCCACTTGGTTTCCCAATGTGACAAAAAAAGGTCAAGAACAAGAAATTTTTGAGGTGAAACCTCAAGGAAAGCAGTCACAGAGGTGTGGTGAGACAAAGGCTTTCTCAGAGAGAAGCTTTTCATACCTATTTTTGTGAACTGATCATATTTGAAGGTTATACAGATGGCTGTCTGTCCAAAGGATTCCCCAGTAGATGGATATCCATAACCATCCTCAGGGATGGGAGGGAACAGGGGCACACTGTGAATCACCCAGAAGCCTTGTGATTTATCCAAGAGCAGAAATCCTGTCAAAATAAAAGACACTACAAATGAATTAAGGAGAAAAAAAAATCCTGAGAAAATACAGCTGTGCCCTACTTTGGTTTTTCTGCTGCAGATACCACATTTCAATGTGTTAATGTCTACAGTAAGCTGTTCTAGAGTGGATTAATAGACCATAGGAGACACTAATATTGTATTAAAATTGCATCAATTCTTTCCTGCATAACTCAAACTGTCATCATGTGTTATTTGAAAAAAATCTTTTCATACCCCCTTCCTCTGCTCAAATTTTGTCTTCAAGAGTTCTGTCGATTTAGGGGTTGTGACCCTCTCTACATTACTCATCTTCACTTCAAATGTTCACTGGATAAGGGGAAACAGATTCTGTCACCACCGTGCCTTCTTTCCCAGACCCAACTGTCCCTCCCCCATGGGGAAGCAGCAGAGGGGCAGGCTATGCTTCTCCCCTCCAGGGTGGAGCAGGGATCCTGAGCTGTGCCCATTGCTGCAGCCTGAACATACAGCCCTGCAAAATGTGCTCATTTTCATGTGTGGATGGGCAAACCCCATCTGCTTCCACAGGGGAACATTTCAACTCCACTGAAGCTTAGACTTCTTTAAACTCTCAATTTTCTGTAACTATATCCTACAATGCTTCCATGATCTTGGCAGCAGTTTCTTTTCCCAGAAAGCTTGGAGGGGTTTCTGTTGAGGACATCTTCCCCTTCACATCCTGTACTGCTTTGTCATTAGGCACAGGATGGTGTTAAAAGGATCTGCATTAAATTCAACTCTGAAATAAGGAGTCCATAAGCCCCAAGATCCTTCACACAGCACAGGCATAGCAAAACCAAAACAGAAGCTGCAGCATAGGGAACTACAAAAACCACACACCATGCAAATCACTCTTCAGTTTTGCTTTAGGCAGGAATTTTAGATATGCAGATACACAAACAGACAGACAAGTAGATGCTATCCACAACTTTAGAGAGGAGAAAACAGTAGTTTGGTGTACCTTTGGTGTGTCCACATTTCGACCCTTTGGAGTCTGATTTAGGGACCTCATCGTTGTACATGGCATATGCAGTGGTGTTCTCCTGCAGGGAAACACACATTTCTGAAACGTGACATTCAGTAAAAGGAAGGCACTTAGCTGGAAACAGCAGAAAGAATCCAGGATTCCTCTGTATGAACATCACGAGCCTAACCCTGCTCCCAGTTCAGCTGACACAGTCTCCACAGCTGTTACAGTAAAATAAACCTGAAGACTCAGCATTAGGGCCTCAGCTGACATGAAGTGGAAATTCTCTCAGTCACTGCAGTAGCCCTTTCCCAAGGGTTGAAGATGCTTGCTAAGCCAGTTTACATGGGTTTAATGGCTCCTTGCTTGCAAAGAAGTTCCACTCTCTGTTTTCTGGGCCTCTCTCTGATTTAGCAATCAGATCTGGTAAAAATATTTGCTGAGTAAAAATAGACATGACAACTGTTCTTATGAAGGGCAAGCAATTAAAGCTTTTCTGCAAAATATTTGCATATGGCTGCACCTTATTTCCCCTGATTAGAGAACTTCAAAGGAGTTGGGACATGCCTCCCCTCCCAATGTGCTATGAGCTTGTAAACAGTTTATTGCAGCTACTGTAAGACTGGGCATAGGATAGTTTTCTGAACTGCCAACATTTGAGTGACTTCTGGGAGTCTTTTCTATGTACAAATTGATTGCACCTACCACAAACCCACAGGAGAAATGCAAAGACACACCCAGACTCCCAACAATACTACATAGATGGGAAAAACTATAGGGAGATCTTGTGATATTTTACAATCACTTCACACAAATGTGAGGTGTCTGAGTATGGGAGCCAAACAGAAGGTCAATAAGCAGTATATCACAGCTGGAGCAGTCATGGTGATTTCAGGGGGACAATGAAAACCCAGATTTGATTTGAATCAGAGTATGAAACACATGCCCACTGGAAGGCTTAGGACACGTGTCTGTAAAAATGACCACTGGCCTTGGTTTGAATTCACAGCTTCAGATGTTGCTCGACATGAATTGCAGAAAAGAAGCAAAAGGGAGACTGTACAAACACTTTTTTTGATGGACAATATTTTAACTATATGAAAAGCTTGACTAGAAATTAGGAGTTTCAGAATTATTCCTAATTGTAGCCAAAACTGCAAATAATCTGCCCAGCTGTCAAGGTGTTCCTCCCCTCTATGTGTTTTAGCAGATCCATCAGTCAGGCCTGGCCCTATGTGCTTATTTTGGCTGTTTTCATGTCATCTGCATACAATATCAAGTCACCACACTGGCAAAAATGCAGTGCCACTTGCCTTGGACTCATAGGTGTCATAGAGCTGCTGCAGTGTTTGTCCCAGAGCGCCCTGTGTCACGTTGATCAGGTATTTCCCGGGCTGCCACTGCGGGGCCAGGGCATCCATGTACAGGTACTCCAGTCCCAGCGTGGGAATCTGCCCTTTGGCATGCTTTGGCAACTTGTAAAGAGCGAACCTGCAGCAGGGAAGAGCAATTGTGTTTTGGTTTTTTGCCACCATTCCTGTTGCTGTGGCCAGACTGCTGTTGGTACCACTGAAGAATCTGAGGCAGCCTTGGTTGAGTCCAGGAAATCCCTGTTGCTCCTGGTTCTGGTAAAGAACCTCAAGTCCCAAATCCAGTCTAACATTTCCCCAGGTCAAACAATTTATATATTATATAAATATGGCTTTATATGAAATAGATAAAGTTAGTATTGAAATAAAAAATGCATTATATTATGTTTACATGTATCACAACCATAAAATAAGTATAAAGCAAAGTGATAAAATGTAGTTCAAATCCTACTTTCCATAACAGACTTGCACTCTGATGAAGTGTTGCAGACTGGAAATTTTCAAACCATTAGCCAGGAATACAAATCTCTTCAAAACTGTAAAGTACTCAATATTGTCAGTAAATGGCTCAGTTCATACTAAGCTTCCTGATAAAGTAAACAAGTTTTCCCAGTGTACAAGTCCACAGGATTAATCACAATGTAATTAACTCAGCTGCTTTCTCTGAGGGCTGTAATTGAGTAATTTGCTATTAATGTCAACAGTAAGGACTGAGTGGCATTATTTTCAATCTATACTATTTAACAAAAATGCAGCCTGTGCTTAACCCATCAAGTGTATCAGGAGGAATAAAGCTTGCCCAGTTGACTTACAGGCTGAGGTTGGTCACAAAAGACATCTGAAAACACAGGTAAGATGTGGCAGGAAAACATTTTGCAAGAGAAGAACATTTAATCCGTGGGAAATTGACATGTACAGGCAGAAAAAAACACACACCAGTGGTGGTCCTGATAATCCACCTGCATTGCCACTGACTGAATGATCTCCTTAAAGTATCTCAGGAGAAATAATTTCTGATGACAGATCACAGAGAAGAAAGTGATTTATATAACTAGGCTGGGGAGAGTGCTCTGTGCCTATACATGCACCAGGAGTCACAACAATCCCTTTATTTGAAATAAAGATTTGAAATGAAGATTTGGAAAGGAGAGGAATAGCAGTAGTTACAGTAAGAGCTGATCCAGGAATTAGTACACGAAGCCTTCCCAAATTACTTTGAAACCTACTGAAATATTTATGCTCTGGAAGTGTTTACAGCCTTGCATCTGACAAATCCACCTTTGCAGGTAGCTCACTGACTAGCATTTCGTAGGCATATCAGGAAAATGCCTGCCAATTCCCAGTGGATACAAGTTTTGGCTCCTTCGAGAAAGCCAGCTGTGTTACCAATTAAAGTAGTATAAAATCTTTCCTGCTATTCAAGCACAGTAAATTTCTCAGAACTTGGGCATTTGTGGGAGCAGAATAGGAGTTATTTTCCCGAGAACCAAGAAGAAGCAAATCTGCTTAGACCGGATCAGCATTGTCACATTGTTTGCTTGTGGCTGAACACAACATACAAGCAAGAATCACATCTTTACTTCTTCCCTTCCTCCCCACACTCTTAAAAAAAGTCCAGACAAACAATGTGCATGGTGCCTTCAGTCCTTGACTCACATTTCTCAGAAAGCAGTTTTGGCTTTTATTTGCAGGGAAGGCTTCCCACAGAACACAATGAGTTTAGATGAATAAAGGAAAGCCTCTGCCCTCCTCAGAGAGCCGATCCTACGGGCGTTTGCTCTGGCAGCCCCTGTGGGAGGTGCAGGGAGCTTTGTGGGATGAGATCCCGAGTGAAATGAAAACAGGAGAGACTTCTGCCCGCCCAGGTACTGCGTGTGGGGAGGAGCTGCCAGCGCAGCTGGGAGCACAGATGGGATCAGCTCAGATAAAGCCAGTGATTCCTCTGGTTCAGTGCAAATGAAGGGTGTGTGAAAACTGAGTAATTATGGAATACAGCAGGATGAAACCCCTGCAAAGCAAGAACTCACATAAACCTCTTGCTAACTGAAAACAATGCAGTGTTGTGTGTCTGAAAGGGCATTGACATCTTTTGTTTTAAGAGGAGGCTGTTCTCAGCACTTCCAGTTCTGCTTCTCTTGTCAGCTTCATAGCAACCAAATCCAGAATCCAAAGGCTGACTCTTTCTTCTCAACAAACCAGGATTGCCCTAGCAGACAGGCAAGTTTCTCTTCTTTCTATCAGGGCATATTGAAAAGGAAATCCCCCTGTCCTACCTGCTAAAGTTGTGAAAGGGAACATGGATTTGCCTATGCAGACCCCCAGGTTTGTTTGGCGGTTTGTGTTTGTTTGTTTTTCACAAAAAACTTCATTCTGCAAGGAATAATTCCAGCTTAGGGAGAAGTTAAATATCTCATACCTTTTAGTTCCTGGGTAGCTACATCAACTAAGAGTCTGGGTCCTGAAAATTATCCAGAAGGGCCTTGGCAAAGGTGACAAGTCACAGGGATGGATTAGACCCTCATACATTTGATGCTATGCCAACAGAGAGCGTTGCCACAAAGCCAGCTTTGTGCTCCTGCCTGTGTGAGGAGCGCCAGCCTTCCCGGCAGTCACCTCCGTGTGCAAGGAAAGGGATGGGCAGACTTCTTTAGCACTCGTATCCAAACTAATCGTTGTTCTCAAGAAAAACATTTTTCCTTTGAAATTGGTTGATACTTATCTTCAGGAAGTTTATGCGCTCTTTTTAAAGAGCCTTCATTACACTTTTTAAATCTGGGCTGGATATTACGCAATTGTATTTCGCCTCTTTTCAGCCTGAAAGCGCATTAATCCAATTAACCATTTAATGCCCGAAGCCGGGCTCGCTGCCGGCTCTGGGGCGGCACCGGCGGTACCGTGAGGGCAGCTCCGGGCACGGAGCGACTCCTGCCTGCTGCATCCCGGGCAGGGCCCCTCTGCTGCCGCCAGCCCTGCGGGCTGGGCCCCGCTGCCCTCAGCGCCGAGAGCCGGGGACGGGCCTGGCGCTGCCGGCAAGCCCCGGGCCCAGGGCAGGGCCGGGCTGTCCCCGCTCGGCGTTTCCCGGCCCGGCCCGGCCGTGCCCCCGGGGCTGCCGCTGGCCACCGCAGCCCTGGCACCCCAACGCGGGTTATGTTCCCTTTGATCATGAGACATGAACGCCGTGTAAACCCGTCATTATCCTGCCCTTAGTCACGATGCAGCACGGTGGTTGGTTCAGGGAAATGAAAGCAGATTTCAATAACTTATCCTAGGTTTTCCAAACGCAGCGTTCAGCCACGACTCACAGGCAAACAGAGCCGAACCAAGCATTGCCTTTGCACTGCTTCTCGGTGACCCACCCATTCCCGCGGTTTAACCTCGATGCCTCTATTTACTCGCCCTGCACTCTCCCTGCACGGTTCCTACTCACCAGTCCACCGCCTGCCCGCCCTCGCTCCTGCAGGAGAGCCGGGCGGCGCACAGGGGCTCGCAGCAGAGCAGCAGCAGCAGCAGGGCGGGCTGGCACCGCGCTGATCCCGCAGGCATGCTGCTGTCCCTGTGCGCACGGCCAGCCCGGCAGCTCCGAAAGGAGAAGTGCGCTGTGCTTGCTCTGTCAGCTCCTGCCCACGGAGCAGGGAGCACACCCCGGGCCGCGCAGCCAGCCTGGAGCCCGGACCCACTGCAGGGACGGCCGGGCCAGCGGGGCAAGGGCTCCCGGGGCCGCCGGAAACTGTTCACGGCTTCTTGAGGAGACAAAATGACACTTGACAAGTTATGTTTTTGACAAAGAACAGAAAAAATTTGACTATGTAGAATATTCATGGTATTCTGCTTAACAAAAGCTCCAACCTGCAGATACCGAAACCCTTTTTGTTTTCTTTTTAGTGCTCCATGACTGACGTACAAAGTTTTCACAACTATCTGAAAAAACCCCCAGGTGTTCAGATAAGCAAAACAAGATCATTTCCAGCTCCCGGCCTCCCCGCCCAGCCCCCGCAGGGAGCGCAGCCCTGCCCGAAGCGTTCCCGGTCAGCGCCTTCGGTCACCGCCGGGAGCTGAGCCCTCGGGGCTGAGCCCGAGAAACGCTCTGATCTCTGAACCAAAGGAACTGACCTACAATCAGCTAATGCTTTTTACAACTACTTTTAAAGTGCATTGGTATTTCTCTTAGGAACAAACATGTCTGAATTGAGCAATTGCACATCTGATAATCTTTTAGCAACTCACACATAAAAAGCTTCAATTTATATTTTGGTGTGGAAGATGCTCTTTCTCCCTTCTCATTATGCCTACATGAAAAGGGGCTGATTTACATTAAAAGTTGTTGATACAGAGTGTGAGATATTTCAGCCTCATGGAAAGTCTAATGCAATGAGCTCTGGATATTTTACTGCAATAGAAATCATCACAACCTTTGCAGAATTTTGTTACCTTGCTAGTACAGACTCTCCAACACTGTAAGAGATGTGTAAATGATGTGTATTTGACAGAAGCAGGGGAAAACTTAATAATAGGGCTTAATGCAAACAAAACCAATAATCCCAGACAAAAGACTCAGTGAAGGTCTATATAGTCAGGACTAATTCACAGATGACAAGTGAGAGACTAGTTCACTGTGACTCCTGTTCTATAACCTGTCCCCAAGAAAATTTTAAAATTCTATCATAGTTGCTACTAATATAATAATGGTCTCCTAAAGCATTTTTTCTTCCCGTCAGGACTCTGCAATTTATAATGAAAATCTTCTCATTGTCACAGGTAACTACAAAAATAAAGGCCGTAAGCACTGTTTATGTTTCATTGACATTGTTTCATGACAGCATAACTCAGGCTTCCACTGTATTTCTTTACAACTGCCACGTGTTTTCTTTGCAGATCAAGGACATCGAAGTCCTCAACTGTGAATATGGCAAGAATACAATTAAGTTCCTTCGCCTTCACAGAGAGGGGAAGAAGCATTTCGTTAAAGAAGTGGAAGTGTGTGCACATCTCCGGCTGACTTCTCCTCAGGAGTACTTGGACGGAAACAATTCTCTTGTGATACCTACAGACACCATAAAGAATATTGTCCTTGTGCTGGCCAAAAAAAATGGGGTATTTTTTTTTTATTTTTTAACTAGCCTTGCTGTTTCTTACACCTTCATTTTGAAGTATTTGCTATACTAATGCTTTATTTTCAATTGGCATATCAGACACCATAAAGAATATTGTCCTTGTGCTGGCCAAAAAAAATGGGGTATTTTTTTTTTATTTTTTAACTAGCCTTGCTGTTTCTTACACCTTCATTTTGAAGTATTTGCTATACTAATGCTTTATTTTCAATTGGCATATCAGATCAGTACCAAAGTGATTTGAGAAAGTTTTCCTCCTCCACTGCTTGTCCTGTGGGCTCTTAGTTTTCCAAAGCCTTTTTTTTCTCAAGAGGTAGCCCTGGTTTCTGTGGATTTGTCATATAAAGCCATATCTCTCTCTCTCTCTCTCTCTCTTTTTAAATTTAATAGCCCATAATCCTACATTATTCCTGTGTATTATTTTTAAACAGAAGGTCTCAAGGCATGAGACTCCTCTTAATTCTTCTGTGCTCTTACTGCCACCAATTGCATGTATCGTAATGACAAATGACAATCTGTAACACTAATTTTCTCCCAATGAAATCCCATCTTTACCCTGTAAAACTTAATTAGAATATCCCCATACCAAGCAGAATAATCACGATAAATTATTATTTCAGCATTATATCCTATAAGCATAAGATTCCTGCAGCAGTTTCTCTCAGTCCAAGGACTGAGGCTCACTGTACCACAGAATGGGAGATTTTTGACACAACTGTAGCTGCTATTTGCAGCATATGCTGCAAGGTGGTCAAATGACTGGGCACAGTGAGCCAAGCTAGAAATAAGAGAAATGTGTATTTAACCACAGTGATTCTTCCCAAATACTAAGAACAACCAGAAAAATCTACTTTTGTACATGAGGTAATTGCTTCTTTCTAATAATACTGTTTGCTGCCTTAGATCCCAAGTTTAGAAGAATTTGCTATAGATATCTGCAATCACTTCATGACAACATTTTGCCAAGTGGCGTACGTCAAAACCTACGTTCAAGAAGTACCATGGCAACGCCTGCATGAGGTATCTAAAATACTAATACATTCCATTTGTTTATGCTGTACTCATTCCTCACTCTCATAGCTCCTGTTTTCAAATTAACATGGTATTTGCAGTGCTTTTACTTACATGTCTGCTCTGAACTGCAGGATGGCGTTCCCCACATCCACTCGTTCATATGTGTTCCCGATGGGATCCGCTTCTGTGAAGCTGAGCAGTGCCGGAATGGTGAGAAAAGAATTGTCAACATCCCCTACTTCTCTGTAAATATTTCTGCCAATGAGAGATGAAGAAGGCTTTAGAGACAGCTATGGGTGTTACAGGGCTTAGGGCACAGCCAAACTGCTCCAGAGATCTGAACCAAAGAATATTTTTATAGTGAAATTTTGACATTCTTGATCTCTGAGACATGGCTGAAGAACTAACATAGCTCACATTGTATGTATATCCCAAACACGGATGGTCACAACAGCACATCCAGCAGAACTGTTAAATCTTGCCACAGGACTTAACCGCCTTCTGAGAGCAGGCTGCTTACTTTTGTACCTTATAGTATAAGTCTCCTTTGATCCTTACCTGATACCACACTGCTGCAGGCCAATTGCCTGGTTTGGAGTAATTTTCAACCCCCTGTCAACATGCCCTGATTTTATTTCTAAGAAAGCAATTTCATTGCTGCAAGCCAGACTAGCTTGAACATTGTGAGCACTCAGGTCTATATGTGAACCATTTTTCACATGAAAATTCTTCAGAGTGTGCTTACTGTTTTTGCACGTCACAAGTAAACAAAGCAGTATTTGGGTTGACCAAGAGTTTTGTGATACTTTAAAGACAGGCTTTCAAGCTCAGCTGTCCTTCCATGAACTGGCATTCCAAAGGAAGTGTAAAAATTATCTCTACTTGCTACAGCTCGCCACAAAAGCCTGAGTTCAGTGTCACTGTGATGGTGTTTTGTTTAACACATCTCCTGGGTTACTGGGAACTGACCTGAGGCCACTATACCATTTCACACAATGGCTTTAGAAGATTTAGACATTAGTTCAGTACCTATCTATGCTACATTAATGTAACTTAGAATTGTTTCCCACCCTACCCAGAATCAATGGCAAGACCAGTTTCACTTGCAGACAGGACACAAATTTTGAAAGGTGGATCTGAGCACTGTCCCTGTGTTCCTGCTGAAAGAACAGAGAAAGCCTGTACAAGTCTCCACTGCCACTTGGCCTCATCTTTTTTAATGTTTTCTAGTAATGTTAAGTACTGCTTCACTTTTGGCAGCCTCAGTAGTATTGACTGTATTTTCTGGAAAACATTAAAAAAGACACCTGAATTAAAAAAAAATAAATAAAAAGAACCTATACTTTTTTAAAAAGCTGCTGCTCTTAATGCAGATCATATCAAATTTTTCATCATCATGAAAATTTAATATGCAATTCTGCAAGTTAGGGTTCTACACAAACAGTAAGCCTTTATGGCTTAGTGAAGAAACCACCTTTCCTTTTTAGACTTCTTTTCATGTAGCCCTTTAGTTGTTTCTTTAGAATTCCCTGCCTAGGTGAACAATAACCAAAGTGAAGATTTTCAAATCACTTATTTTTCCTCTAAGAGAATGTTCTCTATATTTAGCATCCTCCTATGCACCTATCAGCCAGACACGAGAGTTCATTTCTCAGTTAATCTTTTTTTCTAACAATTTTCTCATCATGAAAAAAAAACCCTAGTGAGGTTTAATAGAATTATTTTTTTGCCATTATATCAGCTGATAAAAGGCTCAGAGTTTTTTGGAAACTTAAAACATTGTAAGTAACTTAACAGAACCAAAATTTGTCAACTGAAGACAGCACGAGCACAAAAAGCACGGCATGAGCTGTTCACCTTGGAAACTCTCCCTGGGTGCTGCATCCTTTGGAGTGAGTTTCAGGTTGACTGCTGCACAGCCAGCCAGCCTTTCTGTCAATCTTCTGCTGCAAGGAGCTCTTTCAAACAAGGCTAAGTATTTGAATATAAGACAAGTATCTCTCCAGGTTCACTGATAGTATCTGCACTATATTAATACCTGTGTGTCACAGTCTTATACCCAAGTGATGAATTATTCAAGATCTGTACAAAACTCAGAATATCCTGTCCAGTGTCAGCCCTTTTTGAGATTTTTTTAAAGCTTTAGTAAATAACAGGGGGACATAGGCAAAATGACAGATACATCTCCTTAGACTCATTCAAAAACAATAATGAATGTAAACAAGAAAAGAAATAGGTAAGATGCAGTTTCATAATATCCAGTCACAGAGCAGTTTAAAAACACCCAAACCTCTAAAAAACCATGCAATTTAGAAATGTCTGCTATGGTGGAATTATTTCCAGTATAAATTCCTTCAAAGACATCATTTAAAGACAAAATTTGTCAGTCTTACAAATCCAAGGCAGGATTACTATGCACTTGACATATTCAAGGATTAATTTTGAACCAGCTAGTGTGAGCACCAAGAGCAGCACAAAACCAGGAGCTTGGGCTTCAGCCACTGACTATCTGCACAAGTCCTGAATGAGCCTGCATGCCATGAAGTTTCTCTTTCCTGATTCAGCTTTTTGGCACCTCTGGTCAGTGAAATTTTTGGTTACCATCTTGGTGTGCTCTAAATGACTGCTTGAAATTGATATAGCTGCTGTTCAAATGGTGTGTCAGAAGAAAAAGTTCAGGCCATAACTGCTTTGTCTTTAGAAATGATCCACCCATGCAGCAGTGATCCTCAACAGCTCATTTTAGAAATAGTGGCCAGAGAAAGCCACTGTCAGTTTGAACCTGGGGGTGGTATCTGTATCAGTGCCAGTTCCTGCTCATTAGCTGAACTGCAGGGATTTGCATTGGCTCCTGGCTCTCATTCTCAGAGATGCAGAACTCCCAACAGGATGGGTATCTAAAGCAAATTACTGACTGAGGCTCTGTCTTTATACAGAGAATTTTTATATTTGTCTATGTTCTTGGAAAAGGCACCACACCTCTCACTGTACATCACAGCACTGGTAGCCTATTTCATTTCCCTTTAGAAAATCACATCAGCACGAGCCAACACAACACGTGTCATGATTCCAAGCAAATGAAATTAAAATGCCTACTTCTGTTTCCTGTAACTGCAGATCACTTGATGGGATTCTCCATTTTCTAGATTGAGCCTGACTTCAGTAGTTTCTGTCTTGTTTCTAACCTCTCTGTCTCTTTCTGTATGCAGAAAGTTATTGTCTGCTTTCTGGCTCTGGAGCTGTCAATGCAAGTATGCACCCAAAGGTTTCTTTCTTTGTGTGAAAAGCAGCTCATGTTTTCTGGTAACTTTCAATCACAGGTCCTCTGGTTGTCTTTGCTGGAATTAAGGACCTGAAGCTTATGAAGACAACGCAGTCTGGGTTTGAAGGCTTCTATAAGAATGAGCATACCACACTTCCTGAAAGGCATGACAGGATTCTATGTGGAGAGCTCTTCTGCAAATGGTCATACGGCGAATGCAAGGATTTTGACTTTAACTGCATATGGTATGTTATATCAAGTAATATTAATTTCCCAGTCTATACTCACAAAGTCCCTCTAAACAACACAGAAGGTCTAAGGGCCAGATCCACAGCTGCTGCTCACCAGCCACTCACAGGTCTCAGTGGCAGCACTAAGCTCTTGTTAGGAGGGGTGAGAGGCACGTCTCTACTCCTCTCTCTAAGGGTACATCATTGGACAGCACTCAAATGAACAGTTCAGTGTTTGGTACACTTTAGGAGAACAAAATAACTAATTTGTTAAATAGTTTTAACAAAACCTATTTATGAATTATATATCTGGCAGGGGTGGGGAAACAAAATTTGGATGACAGGAGAAATTGCTCTTCCACAAAATCCCATGGGCTATATATTTGTCAGAAAAGACATGCAAAATATAAACAAAACCCACTCCACAGTAGAGCATTACAGACTTAATCAGAGACAGCTGATGCAAGGTTTTATAAGAACCTGTGTTACCTCTAGGAAGAAAATCCGTGAATGTATCCTTGAAGCCTTTGCCGGACCACCTGACTGTGGGGAATATTCACCCTCTTACCAGAAAACTGTCAACAGTATCCAGATGCTTGTCCTCTCCAGAGTGCCACAGGTATCTTCTTTCCTCCTAATGATGTTTTACTTCAACAATAGTGAATGTTAAATGCACCACTGAGAAGACCAATGTGGGACTGTTATTTCCTCTGTCAGTTTTAAGACTGGAAACTCCCCAGCTGGGAACACAATGGGGGAGAACATCACTCAGTTCTTAGCAGCACTTGAATAAAAGTGAAAGGTTACACATTTTCACTAAATTGTATTTGATCAACTGTACTGGAGGGGTGGCATTGTTCTTTTTTACACAGAGTGAAAAGCTTGCCAGGCTGTTGACTGAAAGGGTGCCCTAATTCATTGTCTCATCCATTTCCATGGTTTCAGGTACAGGTCATAGAAGCCGTCTTGAACAACACTTTTTACAATGTTGTAGACATGAAGAATCTAGGCTTGACCAATGACAAAGAAGTAAGTAAATGCTTCAAGTACAACTTGCCTGCTCTCTTTAGAAATACTCAGCCTCAAAGCATAGCAGTAGTTCTATATAAAATAAAGTGAGCAAAATTTCTTCTCCCAGTCCCATTAAAAGCTCCACATTACCTCTAAAAAGACTTACACTGATTACAAAAGGAGGATAAATAACTGTTGTCTTGTGTTATTGATAAAAGCTAAGCTAAAGGTCAAGTGCAATACTCTGGAAATCAAAAGAATCTATAACAGAGACTGTCTCTGAAAAATATTCCTGTTTTTTCCACTGAATTTGACTCTCAGTTATAATGTCAACCTGTGCATTACCCAAGTAGAATGCACTGTGGCATCCCAGATTGGTCCAACAGTGGATGAGGTACCAGCCTGGGATCAGGCAGAGGGCAAGAGGTAGGGGGTGAGGTATATTTGCTCCTCCCTCCACAGCTGCTCTAGCTGCCAGCTAGGTCCAACTGAAAGTCTGTTACATTACCCTCACATGAAAGAGAAAAATTGGGTTATTCCATTTGACACAGATGTCTATAGTCTGTTTATGCTCTAGTCTCCCTCCAAACTCTTGTGATTCTGCTACTGTGCTCTCCTATCCTTTCCCTCCTTCAGGTGGACATTATAGATCCACTTTTACTTGTGATGTCAGCATCTACCACTGATGTTCATATGAGAGAGAAAGGGTCTGGGCATGATTTTATAAGGAGGTAAAAAGCTGCATTTTCTGCTGGCACATCCCTGTCTCAAACATAACCTTTGTGTTTGTGCTCATCCCCCTCAGGTTTTGGTTCCAGTGGAAGCTCCTTATGGCTCCTGTGCTTGCACACTTGGCCGGAAGAAGTTTTTTGAAGCACAAGGCCACATGCTGAGGGACGAGAAGAAATGTCAGTTTGGACTGGCAGCTGCCCAGGGAAACTAAACCTCTTAGCTATACTCAACCTTCCTGATAACTTAATGGCATGGCTTTCCTATCTATGTTTACTCCTTATTGGCCTCTTCCATTGCTGACTACTTTTCCCTTTATGAACTCCTGAACATGGGATTTAAGAAGGAAATCAGGAAATCAGAAATCAAAGTCTGTCCCTGAATTCCAGTGTCATTTGCAGACTGAAGTACCCTAAGCTCCTTGGAAAATCCCAGCTGGAAACATTATAGCAATTTAATTTTTAAACTAGCTATTCCCAGGCCTTTTCATGAAACAATTAATTTGATGTTTGTAACATGTTTTTGACATGTAAAATCAGGAAATCTCTATATTTTCTTAAGTAATATCTCTTCAGTAAAATGAATATACAGGCACTGTTTCATTGACATAACCTGTCATGACCCCTTGATGACACATTGATCTACAGAGCTGAGGTTCTGACCCAGTGATTGAACAGAGAATCAGTCAGAATCAGGATTTCTTTGCACAGGAAATGAGAAACAAAGAAAAAAAAAGCATCTCTCATATTTCCATTGTGGCGTGAATAGTTACAGCTGTTGACTTCTTTCTCTGCATGTATTCTGACTGCATGACTGCTGCTGCTACTCATCAGACTATCATTACTATAGTACTTCACATTAATCACTGAGGTGAATTGAGGGTTTGGGCTATCTCTGTAGGTTTAATTAAATAGTTTTTTTTAGTCTAGTAATCTTACTAGAGCAGGCGGGAGTCAACCTACGTAGCCCTATTACATTTGAGAGGAGTAGGGAGAAAACTAGACAGATAATTACTTGATCTGTCATATTTCACTTTAGTTACCCCAGGTGATAGCTTTGAACATTGAGATAAAACAATAAAGTCAATGATTCTCATCTCATAAACTGTGGCTACCACATTGGCAACAGGAATCCTGCTCAGCTTCCAACAGCTTCTAACCCTTGCTCTCCTTTTCTCTGAGTGTCATTTTCACAGACTCCATGTGACAGAGTACAAATCAAACAAAAGTGCCCAAAGTAACTTCTAAAAACTGCAGTTGAGTTGCCTTTGTGCCTCCTGAGTTCGGCTCTGGGTACAACCATTAAATTCACAGGCACCAAAAATGGGGGAGGTGTCCTGCTCTGTGTGACATTTTGAGGTACTTTGCAGGACAGAAATTCGCCTTGATGAGCAGGGCATAACAGATGCAAGGGAAGAGCGGTCCACCAGCCTGAGCTATCTCTGAACAACAGGAAAATGACACCACGGAGTGAAGCTGTCCCAGCTATGATGTTCTCTGGTCACCAGCCAACTCTGAAAAGTTTTATTTACAATACTTCTAGCTTTTCCTGGGGATGTTCTCACTTACCTTCTCAGATTGTGTCGTATTGTAGTTGCGGGCTTATGTCTTGCTACTTCCTCCACTTCTAGGTGCTTTTAATTTATTACTGTAACTTTTAAAGGCAAATAAAGAGCAACATCAAAAAACAAACTAGCTTTTGACTATTTACTACTTATATATAAATGTGAACATTGTAAGTAAAAGAATTATTTTAATTCATCCAATTTCACCTCAACAAGTGACCAGTCTTCCAAATGACACTTCACTACCAATAGATGAAAAAGAATCTTACTGAACATCTCAGCATTAACCTCTTTCTGAAACAAGATAGATCTGCACCAACTTCCTTTATACCTTATATGAAATTTATTGCATTAGGCACAAGGTTTCTTTCATTACTCTTTGTGGTTCATTTGTGGCCCTGCAAGGTCGTGTGGACTAACCTCCGTGGCAGAATGAGGACACAAGGCAGTGAGCAGTTGTTTACTGAGCCTTTCCTGTGGCAACAAGCACACACACTCATTCAGTGTGGCTTGTATAAACCTCCACAGACACACATTCACTGTGTTTAGAGCATCTCAGTGCAGCTCCATCCAGCACTGCAAACCTGAGTCACTTACGTGGGCAGAGCGCTTCTAAAGAAAGTACTTGGGCAATCAGAAGCAGCCCAAATATGGCAGCTAGATTAAGATAACAGTGACATAAATCAGCCTTGAAACTGTGAGCTAGCCAGACTCACTTGGGCCTGGAAGTCTGACCAAATTCCCATTGGCTTCATTAGATTCAGTCTCCACGATGGACTTGCATTAATTTCATGGAGACAGATTTTTTTCAGTTCCTGTCCTAAGGAGCTATTCAAGTTGCTTACTGCATTTTACTTAGAAGCAGCTGTGATGCTTTGCTGACGACATCACACTTGATGAAAATGAGCAGCAGCTAGCAGATTGTAAAATTGACGTTTAAAATACAACTTCTTGCTGATAACATGAACCTTACTGGTCCTGGGCTACATCCCAGTGGTTCATAGGGGCTGAAGCCCCTACCAGCAAACAGGGTATTTCAAGTGCACAAACTTATCATCTTTTCAGTCTTTGATTCTTTCCCATCCTGTTTCTGTTCAATTCTGGTACCTGCCCAGGACAGTCCAACACAGGCCACCTCAGCTGCTCCTCATGCTCTACACACAAGCAGTGTCACACAGATAAAATGTACCAGCTAAACTCATCAGCCAGTACCTAAAACAGAGAGCAGATGTCACTGTCAAGGTCAGCACAAGCCATCTATCTTCCCTGACTGTATTATTCTATATATATTGCTACCTGCTTTCCAATATACATTTAAACCTGCCAGTTTTTATTGACTATTACAGTTACTTTTACTCCTTCCTTAAAGTTGTCTTTTTCCTTTCTTAATTTAACCTTGCTTTTATCAAGAGTACATAAGCTTGACTCTAAGTTGAGCTGAGCTACTTGAAGTGACAAAACTGTTTCTGGCTAAAAATCTCAAAATAAATACTTCTGAATTTAGAATTCTGCTATTTTGATACATACAGCAACCAATCATATCCCTCCTGGAAAGTGCACAGCTGTATCTGGAAAGGAAACACATTACATGTTTTCAGTTATTGGATCAAAAATGTCAACTCACATGTCAACTATAATATAAATTGTTTTCTGAGAGCTTCACCATTCATAGCAGACTGAGAAAGACACACACATGTACCTGTGTGCATGCACATACATGTATGTGTATAAAATACAAGTATAAATGACCCTTACTAGATCAGCTGATGTATGACTAATCTATGGCAATCACATCAGAAAAAACATGATCTGAGGTTAGATGTTGCTAAAACAAAAAACAAAACAAAAAACCCAAACAATACTGGGGGGACTCAAAAGTAGATAAATGAGGGAGTAGAGAAACCTTTGATTCAGAAGGAAATACAACACAAACCAGAGTGCCTGAGTACTGTGGAGGGCTTCTGCCACTTCTCAAGTGTGGCATTAGGAATTTCTACATTACATCTGGCTGAAGAAGACAAGAGTTCAAGTTCTAAAGGCCTCATTCTCCTGCAACATTTTCAAATCCTCTAGACACATATTTCCAGGTAGGAAAGCCCAGGTGAACTGGTGTCTGTTATTTATGCAGAAGAGAGGAGGGAATTTGAAGCGTGTCCTTGTGAAACAGGGTTGCCACATGCAGGCACACACCCATTTCCACACTCCTCTCTCCACAGTTTGGCTGGCCACCAGCTTGTGAACAAATTCAGCCACAAGTTCCTTACTTTGAATTCCTTCTTCCTTCCACCATTCCCTAGGACAAGACAAAACAATGTTACTCTTGAATCCAAAAGATCAGTGCAAATTATGAGCCTTCCCTCCCTTTTCTGATAAAATTTAGCTGCTAAAAACAGAGGCATCCTCAATATAGTAAGTACCAAAGAGTGCACTCTATAGAGGGGCAGCTGGATTATAGCAATCAGCCAAAAAAGGGAAGAGAACATCCTGAGATGAATGCAAGTCTGCCAATGCCAAGACATTTGCTGCTGCCTTATCAGCACATCAGCTGATGATACAGCAGTTGGAACTGCTGACTGCTCCTTCAGCAAGGATGCTCATGAGTGCAGCACATAAATACAACAGTGGTCTCCAGTACCCACCAGCAGCCTTCAGCAGCAATGAAACTCTCACACAGAGACCAAGAACCACTTACAGCCTTCAAGGTGCCCCCCTTAGGCTCTCCCGGTGCCTGAGGTTGCATTCCCCAAATTGATAGCAACTACCAACCAGTGTTATTCTGGGAATTGAACACACATTGAAGATCCAAATGAACATCATTAAAGGAACTCCCTAATTATAGGGGCTAAGCAAAACAGAATATAATGTTACATTATTAAAAAGAAGACAGACTTTCCCAATAGGAATGAAAGCTACTTATTTAATCAGTCTGCCCATTCTTCCAATGGAGACTGCCCCTGCCAGTGGGCTAATGACAGCCACTGTCCTCAGCACTGTCCCTGGGGAAACTGCTCTCCAGACTGAGGTGATGGAATGGGACACGGGAGAG
Organism: Prinia subflava; assembly: GCF_021018805.1. Taxonomy (NCBI): domain Eukaryota; kingdom Metazoa; phylum Chordata; class Aves; order Passeriformes; family Cisticolidae; genus Prinia; species Prinia subflava. Next base: position 14,003,573 of record NC_086256.1, on the reverse strand, counting down.
ATCTCTTGGATGACACCTCCAAGCACCAAGTCCTCTTGCTGGATGAAGAAGCCAATCCATTGCCTGTGTAAATTGCCCAAGGTGAAGGAGAGAGAAGAGCAGACCCTCCTCTGCAGTGCTCCACTCACCCTGCTGCTTACAAGCCAGGGATTGTTACACCCTCCACATGCACATTTACAGTCATTTCATTTCCCACATGGCTTTTGGGCCAAAAGCCATTCCTAGAAGAGAAGGAACTGCTGTTCTGACTTGGAAGTAAAAAAAAACAGAGTGAAGACAAAGTAAGGTAGTATTTTTCTGGTCCTACTCAGACTCAGACTTTAGATTTTGTACAGTATTGCCAATAAAAAAAAAAAGAAATAAATTTTCAGTCTCTCCCAGACTCCCAGAAAATAAGACCCTGATTTTAAAATAACTGTCACTGTAATTTAAGTGTGACAGTGGAAAGAGGATTGTTGAAGACAAAAGATTAAATGCTGATTTTTAAAAAGAAGAAGAGTGAAAGGATTTGGTAGAATTCGAACACGTTGGAAAAAGCAGGGAAATGAAGGAAGAGTTCATTTAGCAATTAATCCCTGACAGTGACAGCCTAATGAGACATTTTGCCAGGGCCATTTCTAACCAGGAGTGATGCATGGGGGCCTACTCCCTTTGTTACAGCTGATGAATCTTGTCTTATAATTATATGGGCAAAGAATCTTCTACAAACTGATCAAGTGCAGCACATTAGAACAAACTGGGAACAATAACATGCAGGGATGGGAGACAGCAGCAAGCAGTCAGAACAATTTTTTCTGGGTTGAGACAGTGATCCTGGTGGACAGGTACTGCCACAAATCCCATCCTTTGCTGACAGTTGCCTTACATCGCTTTATGTGTGGTACTCAGCTCTGTTTGGATGCAAAGAGAACATGCCATGTTGTGTATCCACAGCTTGAAAGGAGAGTGACCAGAGCTGATGAACAATTCCAATATATTCCACACCCATCATAACAGAACAGACATATTGTAATGCTCTGAAATAATTTTAAAAGTGTATGAAAGATTCGGATTGATATGAACAACTGATATTAGGAGAGGGGAAGGACAGGGCAAACCTTGGCTGTGGCATGACTCTTTTTGTGCTTACCAACTGCAGGGGGGAGGGGAGCTCAGCCCTGCTTTATTCCTTAAAGCTGCCTCCAGGAGAAGGGCACTCTCCAAATTGTGATTCAGTGTGAAAGCCAAGACCATCATCACACTCACCCCCTGTATCAGCTGAGCAGTCAGGCTGACAGCTTAACCATCACCCGGGGCACGGGCAGGGCTTTTAAGGAAGAGGGGCTCTCTCAGCTGCAGGCACATATAAGGCAGGATTTAAATTGGATTCCTGCATAGCTCTGCGACTCGGAGCTGCAGTACTGACATGGTATCCAGTAATGCCTATCAGTTGCTTCCTCATCTCAACAGCAGCTGTGTTTTCTGCAGGAGGAATGGTAGCTAAAAATAAGCTGGCTTTGACTTCCTCTTTTAAACCCTTCAGTCTCTTAAAAAGATTTTTTTGTTCTCCCAGAAAGAGCAAAAAGAATGTAAGAGACAAAACCAGAACGGTCAACTGCACAAAGAGAACAGCAGCATTAGGAAGCTCAGAGAACATTAGGGAACTACAGTAAAAATCAGAGATAGCAAAAAAATTGTCAGTTTTGACCAATATTTTCCAAATTCCCTTTTGCACTTGCAACAAGATTTCTGTTAGGCCTTTACTTGTATGACTCAGTGGTCTGAGCAAAGGGGAAATAAAAGCTGGATGTTTCTGAATGTAATCCATTTGCTCATTAAACATTTTAAAAGAAAGAACTTGGTTCAGTAGTCACCAAATGTACTCTCATGTCTGCACAGTGGAGATTTTTACTCCCTCTTGGAATAAGTACATTTTACTTCAAATTCTGTCTTCCACAAAATGTAAATCCCATGCCAAACATGCAACTGGAGGAAAAAAGAATATTCAATTAATCCTTCAGTAACACAGCACTATGTATTCTCATCCAAAATAGTTCTACAACTACAGTGCTGATTAGCATGTCCAGACTGCTTTTGTGATCCTTTTCATAAACATACCTATTTCTATATTAAAATATTTAGGGGTTACATGTATAATTTTTAAATTGCAGTCCAAAATTAGCCAGATACAGACTATAGCTCAAAATTCCCCAAGGCAGGGTTGATGATCTCTATTTGAATCTTGTCTTCCAGTAGAGTTCTACTCCCAGCAGGTATCTCCGGACATGACCAAACTATAAATAAAATCATAAACAGAATTCAGACTGTGACTTACAAACCTGCTGCTAACAGACCAATACCTAAAGTAAGCTCAGTGCAAGGGACAGATAAAGAAATTATGAATATATCTCTATTGTCTCAAATTCCAAATAAATACATTGTACTATGTGAAGGTTAGGAAGAACCCAATAAAGCATACTGCTGAATATATTTATGTAATATAGCATATACCACGAGCTTTACCTATGGCAGAGCTATCACCATGGCTTTGTCCCTTCTCTTCCCTTTCTCCCCTTAGCACCAGTAACCACAAGTGTCAACAGCCACCTCACACTTGACCAAGCCACAGTGAAGACAGGGCCACTACCTAGCCAGGAGATTGCAGGAGTTTCTCCTTCCTCTCCCTGAATCCTGTCCCCACTTGGCAGAAAGCAGCACCCTTCCCTTCCCAGCTGCACCCCCGACCACTTCCTCCCACACCATTTCCACTTCCACCACACTCGTGCTTATTTCCCATTTCCTTGTTCCTTTGCTCAGCATCACTGATGCAACCCCACATTTCCCATTTCAGGGGTCAAGACAAGGCTCCCTGGGCCAGAGGTGATGGTGAGCCCAGACAGGGCTTAGCACCCTCTGAGAGCTCCCAGACATTGAGGGGTGGAGTGACCCAGCCTGGGTACGGGGCCAGCACAGCAGCTCCCCACCACTGACAGCTCCAGACGGGGTAAGGGAAACACAGATGGCACTGGTGAGCTGTGGCAGGGCTTCTCCTTCAGCAGTAGGTAACACCAGAGATGAAAGAGCAGAAAAAATTAAATCTTTAAATATTATGGTAGGTGACATCAAAAGTAATCACAAGAACATAGAATATTTACTAGGTTTTGGTACCTTTTTAATAGGAAAAATGGAGAAAAGGAGCTCCAGTATACCACAACTGAGAAAGTAAAAGATCTGTAAAGTAAACTGAATCCAAACATAAGCAATGTTTTATTGGGATATAGCAAGCAACCTATCAAATAGGGAACCGGTACAAACAGATTGAACATGACTCTCTTTTAACAGAGATGTATGGTGACAAGACAGCTTCTTTCAGTTCTTAAAACCAGTATTCAAAGTGTTAAGTAAAGCATTAAAAAAAATCAATCATTACAACACCAAAGACAGACAATATTAAAAATGTGCAGAATTTTACTTTTTACAAATTTCTGCATAATGTTAGAAAACAATCATAAATTAAAAAAGGAATAAAATGGAGCTTTTTTGTTTGCAAAGCAACACAAACCTTTAAAAACCAACTATATTTTACATAGGACTACTATTAAAAACAGGTGAAAAGCTGAAAATTTAAAGGACAGCAAAAAATACACAACCCAGTTTCACCTGTCAGCAACACCTTCTGCTATGGAAGGAGTTATGTTAGTTCTATGTACAGCTTTAAACATTGCAGCATACCATGGGTAAACCTTAATAAGGTCAAAATAGGACCCTCTGCAAAAAAGGGTGACTTGGCAAGTGTCAGTCCCATCCTGAAATTATAAGTAGTAATAATTTTAGTAGGTCTTTAGTGTAAACCAAAACCTACTTTGATTGGTTCCTCTCTCTAAAGATGCATGTAAACTTTGGGGTTGTTTTTATTTAATTTTTTGGTATCTTAATGAAATCAAGAACATGTCTGGCTCAAAAATGAGAATGACATACCTCCCTTTTGTTCTGGATACAGTGATGTAGCTATCTCAACATGCTCATTGACACTTCCTAAAAGAGAAAATCATTATGTACTATGTAAAAAATACACACCACTTCTCTCAGTTCAGACTCAGTATACAGTATATTGCCAGCTCTATCCAATAGGATATATATTCTAATTTGGTTTAAACTCTTAATAGATATATTCTCTCTTTACAAAGTTCCATCACATGAAACCAAATTGCTTATTTTTCCTTTGAGGCACAGCATGACCCCAATTAGACAGTTAGCTATAAAGAGTTGTTCTTTAGATGTTGTGTCTGTAGAGGTTTTACGTGATATTCATAGATTTTCAGCGCAGGCCCCAGTTTTAATGAAAGTCCAGTCAGTACATCATTTCTTGTCATCAACAGTAATGATTTGCCATCAATTTCCTATAAGAAGAATTAAAGAGGTGAAAAAGACAAATATACAAATCTAACAGACGAGAACAGTCATGCAACAAATGGAATACTACTATAGAGGATCAGTGAGAAAAATAGTAGCCTTGATTTTCCTGAAACCATCTTCACAGCTGCTAAATTCCGCTTGCTGTTTGCTTTTCAAGTGCTCACCTGTGCTGACTAAGGCATAAATACTATTTAGTCAAGCACAAAATCCAAATGAGCCTAATTTCAAAACTCCCTCTTTGTAAACCTTTTTCTAATTAATAGGTACAAGTGAAGAATGCCTAATTATCAGCCATTAAGGGAAGGATACTCCTAAGAATGCAGCTTATGAAGTGCATTTCAGAATTACTATTGACAGCAATATGCAAGTTTAAACTAGTGAATATCTGCTAATAACTTCAGGTGCCTTCTTTAAAAGGCCAACCTTCCCATGCATCCTGTGGGGGGAAAAAAGGAAAAGACTCTTGCAAGCAGAAATTTTGGAAGGGCCTAACTGGAGCTTGACACTCTGAGTGAATTTCTCTTCCTCTACTTTTAAGGGAAGACGAGAAAAGGAACTTTCCAGCTTAGGTCTCCCCACACTGTCCTACTTAAAATACCTCTTGTAAATCACAGATATGGTGGGATTTTTTTCCCCTCTCAGACCTTGACTTTTTGACCTGTTTAGGTTAGAAATCTTGTAAACTTTGGATTTTTTTCCCCATCTCAAAACTTTGATATATGCTTGAAAACTTCCTCTAAGTCACTGTGAAGTCAAAATGGAAGAGAAAGAATCCACATCTCTCCACTCCCTTCTCTCCCTTCTATTATCTTGGAAATATCAGAGATCACATCCTTGATTACAATGCAACATGAAAAGAAGACTTCTTTTAGAGTTCAGCAGGAATTTGCCAAGACTGATCTCTCCTAAAATTTGATAAAGTTTATAAATACAAAATACATGAACAAACCACAAAATAGTCAAAGATCAGCTGAAAATGGCATTTTTAAAAAATATCCCCAAAATGTATACAGGTACTGATCCCTCAGGGAAGCCCAAAGTAACAGTAATTCTAAAAGAAAAAAAAAGTTTCCAATAACTTTTTACCCAATTATAGCAGGTGCCTCTTTCCAATTACTGTTGAGAATGTTAATGGTTAAAACCAGTTTCTATCCTCTCTTTTCCATTCGTCACAATTCTTTCTGTGGGAATTTTGACACCAGTGAGTGTTTTGCTCATTGCTATGACCGATCTGAAGTTGCCTTTTCTGCTGCTGTTCAACGATGCTATGGAGGAAGAACAGCCTCCAGCTTGGTAGGATCCAAATGGAGTAAATCCAGTACCTGGAATAGGAGAAACTCCAAGAATAGGAAAAAAGCATCTATTCCTTTCCCTTCTTCTTCCACAGGGTTCCCTGTGTTTTCTAGAAATGCTGGTAACTACTAAGACTTCCACTTAATAGAAAACTGATTCTTTAAACACATCTGTGTAGGAATGACTGATTACATACTCAGAGTTCAAGTGTTTCATATCTTTGTGTGAATTGTAAGCTTTACCTCTTTCACTTTCTTTAAGTTTTCCACATTAAACTGCTTCTGCAGAATTGTCACACACTTTTTTTGCAGCAGGTAAGATTTTGTATACTGTGATGACTTCTCTGATTTCTTCTCTGCTACTTCTCTATCTTCCGTTTCTTCAGGATGCAATTTCAATGCTAGCTCTCAGTATGTCTTTTTAATGTTAACTGAGACTTCTCTGCACAACTCAAGCTAACAATAATTCCCCACTGTGCCAGGATGACCTCAACACCAGCATCCCACTGTCTTCAGCAAATAACCAGGGGACTGATCAAGCTTCAAGTCCTCCCACCACCCCTTCTGCTGTGAGTGACTGAGAAGTGCAGAGTTCTACAGTAAGCCAACACAAGAGCACAGCAGGCAGCACACTCACGTGCCCCTCCATACCATGGCTCTGCCAGAAAGCAGCAGTGGACACCAGCTGGTGTTAAACCCCAGTTTCCCTTCTGGTAAGGCACTGCAGTGAGGCCAGCAAACCACCACTGCCTTACCTGGACATATCTGGCTATCACAACATAATGGTCAAGAAGCCACATGGGCCACAACAAAGGTCAGAGCATGTGCACATCTTGGGACCTTGTAAACAACTTCAGTCTCGGAGTGAGCCACAGTCCCCTGTGCTTGCAGGGCTCCTACAGAAAGCTCAGCCACAAATAGGCAGGCTGTATTCCTCTGAAGGTGTTCAAACCCTCATCCTGCAACTGCTATTCCTCCCTCTTTGGGTGTCCTGTGTCCCCAACTTGTTGGCTTGTCTGATTTGCTGGCTGATGTTATAGATTTTTGTTATTGGGCAACATCCTTCAGCTGAATCTGTTTTCATCAGTGAGCATGATTCAATCATCAATCATGATTGATTTGCTGACATCAGTGGAACTCCAAGAAGAAATAACAGATAATCATCATACAAGCATCACTTCTTACCAGCACTTACAATTGAGTTTTATTAAAACATTCTGCAGCCCTTCAAATGACTTCTAATTTTCCTTAAAGTATTATAAGAAAAAATCAGGACTTAAAGATTTTTCACTTGTTTTAGGTGAGTCCAGATGTATTCAGATTGATCAGAAGAAAGTGTGGACTCAGTTATTGCTGTGTAAAAGCTCAGTGTAATAATAGATGTCATGATTACATTCTGGGGTAAGGATATTTTGTAAGGAAACCATTGTGCTACCCCTCCTGAAGCAGTTCAGTGGAAAACAATTTCCCAGTGTTGTAGGTGAAACCGAATACTTTCCTTTACTGCTTACAATCTCATTCCTCCTCCAGTACATATTCAGGGCAGTAGATCAAATAAAACTAGGTTTCTGGGGCCCAGGCAACTGCAAATGACAGAGGAAAATAGAGAGGGCTAGAACTGCAGCTGCATGCCTGGTGCTCTACAGACAGAGGACGGCAAAGGGTTCAAAATGAACCTGCCTGCACTGCCATACCTGGAGGATCCTGACAAACAATGCTCTAAGAGCACAGTTAAAGTTAGTGGTAGCAAATAGTGTAGAAGAAACTGAACAGCACCACTGATAAGAAGCTAGGGACAGGACAGTTTATGGGGCTGTTCCTGGTGAAGACAGGGAACAGGCTGCCAAACCTGGCAAGCAGAAGCAGGCACTTGCTGCTCCTCATGCTGCTAATGGAGAGGAGGGGGAAGGAACTGGCAGTGACTTCTGCTGTGATTATCCATCCCTCAGCTCCTGGCCACATCCTAGTGGCGCTTGTCAGCCTCTCTCTCCAAGGTTTTAGCATAAGGTGAAGTTGGCTGTGGAGCCAGAGCCACATTTCTGCACATGGCTGTCCTAGCAGAGTCCTCAGTTACCCTACTGAAACCACTTATCCTCACTGCAGAATACTAATAAAGCCTTTACACTCTACATCCATGCTGTTGCAAACTGATTTGCCAAAACTTATAAATTAGCCTCACCTTTCTGCTGCAAAATCAGTTGTAATTACTGCAGTGTTATTGACAAGCCAGCTTTGAGGCAAAGAGGTCAAGATATTTGATGGAAGTTAGAGGTTATCTGTCAGTGTAAGGAGAAGACTGCCAGAGGCCACAATTACTTTGCCTGTGTAGTTTGTTTAAGCCACATTTCCAGGGCTGTTGTGACATGGATGCTGGTATTAAGGAATGGACACACTCAAACATTTTCTTTTTTGGTCTGTTCACTCATCTTCAAATTCTGAAAGCTGAATAGCAGCTGCAGAAAGAACCTCTCTGCAACCTGCCAGAGAATCACCCAACACCAGGCTTTTCACCTTCAAGAACAAAGAACTAGGTTTAGATACTTTGTTATATGCATCAGTTACAATCAGATGGGATTTCCCAGACATAGTGCTGAAGGTCAGCAATGTTAACCTGACCAACCATGCTGTTATTTCATGTGTAATGTACAGGCTCCCTGCAAAGCTGCCAATAACTTGCACCAGCTCAGTACCCTGGAAGGTCCAGGCATCTATTTTGATAACTAATTACAAGTGTGGGTGACTAATTTCCTGGTAGTCACACACAAGCCTACAGACTTCTCTGGGGAGGTGCTGAACTGCCATCGTGATGTGAGTTACTTCTCTATGAAACCCTACAGGTGGGCTGTAGGCCAAGCAAGCTGACTTCCAGTCCCACTAACACACCTCTACCAGCTGCTGCCAGGTGAGCTGCAATGGCCACCTGACTGTCAGGCTCTCTGCTGATCTCAGCTACCCAAAGAAACCTTCTGTTGGTATCAGCAGCTACAGGGCCCACGAACAAAGACCCGACCTGTTTCTCAGACTGAGTCCTACAAACATGCTGCTCCTCTGCTGACTCAGTGCCAGCTGGTCCTTTCCGAATTTACTTGTACTGCCAAGTTCAATGCAAAACAGCAGCCCCTTTTTCATCCTATGCCTTCAAATTCACATTATTGCTTAGAAGCCCCAGGATTTACAAATACTCATGAGTGTAATTACACAACACACTCAGAAAGAAGGGAATTCATATTTTAAACACCCTTCACATTTCAAATAACAAGACAGTGAAACTGAGTGGGTTGTATAGGGAGACTGAGTTCAAGCCAAAAAATTTGTTTAGATTTCCCACCTTTCTGAATCCTATCTTAAACAAACTCCAACTCATTATCCACAGCTTGTAGAACAAAATTATTACTCCGAGATCACAGTCCTATGCATTGTCACTGAATAACAGACTCAAATCCCATCATTAATGTGGGATTTTCTCCCCCATTTTACAGAATATAACTAGGCCCACAGCAAAAATGCACAATGTGAGAAACTGGTGGCAGTCAAAAGGTGTTTGCTAAGAGATTTACCTGTTCCTGAAAAGCATTGGCTTGTTCTTCAAATCCAGCTGTTCTGAAATAATTCACAACATCGGTAACAGCCCAGTCAGCAGGATCCAGAGGTCTCCCATTCTCTACTGAACTGCAAAGTGCAAATGCAGACAAGTAATCACTAAAGGTGTGCAGAACATCTGCTGCTTCTTTGTGCCTCATGTACATCCCCTCCTTCCTTGTTTCTCCAGGAAAAGTGTTCTTTGATACATTTCCCCACCCCAGTACAGGACAGTCACTGCTGTTCTTTTACATTCCAAAGACCAGATGCTGGGGAAAACTAAGACACTTCTCCATTCAGAAAAGAAGAAAGTGTATGAATCTTCACATCAGCCAAAGGTAATCAGGATCTTCCTGCAAGGGTGCTGTCTTTGCTGTTGGAGAATGAAAACTGCCATAACTGGGGTACCATATTCCTGCCTTTCAAGCCTGCAGCTTGCTTTCAGCTATCAAATACTTAGAGAATTATATGTGGATTATTCTTTATACACATGAGACTGTCCTTGTAACATGGCTAGAAATTACTGGTAGCCATCTTTACCTTGCAAAACAACAAATAAATTACAAACAAACAGAACTCCTCAACCAAAACAAAAAAGAGGCACCAAATGATTGCACTAATTCTCAATATAGAAAATGTCCCAAAACCGTTGTCAGACTCATCTTTGGACAAATCTATGGACTTTTTAAAGAGCTGTGCATCTGAGAAAACATCTGTTAAACACAATCAGAATTAATTCCTCCTGTGACTAACCTCAGGCAATTGCTTTTCACAGTAGCAAAACCAACAAAACATTCGTATTACTATCCTTATTCTGCATTTCTTTTCCTCAAACTGTCATCACCCTATCACAAAGATAACTTTGGTGTATCTGAAAATTTTTTGTTAAAAAACACTCATAGTGAGCTTGAGTGCCTTTTCTACTGCAATTTATGAGGATGAAGAACAAGACATCAAACAGCTTCCTAAACATGTTTCTCCAACCAGAAGGCCTGAAGTTCATGCCAGATATTTTCCATCATTATACCTGCTTAACTATAATGAAGCAATATGGAAAATGTACAGATCAGGACAGGTGTCAGAATCCTGTCCATT